>NC_133795.1:31373695-31727195 GCF_043250625.1 Sebastes fasciatus | reverse complement strand
TCGTACATCGACACAACTCACGGCTCGTATTAAAACACTACTAAAACGCACTCATAAAAAGGTGTATCCGTTTTTAATGGCAGGGTATCGTGCTAACTTTCTAGTGTCGGTATACCGTGCCACACTGGGTCCTACACCTTACTCATTGCTATTTAAAAGGTCGATTTGGGAAAATTGAAGAAGTAAGTGGTTTTCTGCAGTAAAAATATATGTTTTTGAAAGGCTAAACGCCAACAAATATGGATTGAAGCAGAACATTTCGTTAGATAAAATATATTTAGATTTTTGGAAATGATTGCATTTATTTTTTACCAATAAATTTAGACTTTTGGACTTTACAATGCTCTGAAGTTATTGGAAATGTTTGGATCACGAGTCTGAAAAAATCCTACACTGCCACCACTGGAATCTAATTCCACAAATAGTATAATACTAATTATTGTAGTCAAAAAAATCAAAGTATCGATAAATATCAACACTGAATATTTGAAACGTTTCAATACACATCTCCAAAGTATCGATACACAAGTACCAGATGCCCTTTCTGCTCTCTCTTCTCTCTGGCAGCGAGTTAACACGCACACTGCTATTTATCTTTTATTAAATATCTAATATATAAATACAGGGCTTAAACAGAATGAAGAGACATGCAAAATGACATAATTTAGAAATGTCAACGTTATGAATGAAGCTTCAAAGCTTACAACTATCCGATACAGCCCTTGAATTGTCTTATATTGATGAGTTTCATATTCTGTTAACTGATTAGGGGGGCACTCTGCTTACTATTTGTCGCTGTAAATTGATGCAGGGTGCTGAACTAATGTGGCCGTGGCATATTGTGAAGGGGAGGAAGTCCCATTAAAAACTCCATTTAACTGCATATGAGCCAATACACCAATAACCTATTTAACTCAAAAGGAAAGCACTGCTGCCCGTCCCTGTGCGTGTAACAAGCTGAGTGTATGCACATTGTAAACCCTCCTATGTAGGCGCATTTTACCATATGAATAACGAGCCCCTTTAAATAGCAGGAAAATACTAGACAATTGACTTTAGAACAGATTTTTGTTCAGTAGGGCAATCGCTTTCTGCTGTTTCAAAATAGCAATGCGCTAACAATGCGCCTGATCACACCTCATTTTAAGACCAACACGCCTATGGGCGCACAGATGGTCGCAAGTACATTTGCTACTTACTTACTTGCACTATGTGGCGCTGGGCATGAAAAGTACAACTGCATCAGTCTGAAACTAGCAATGACAGTTGTGTTGTGATGTGCCCTGCTTAGCGCCGGGTGTAAGATAGGGCCTTATTATACAGTGCTTTATATCACACACCAAATTCCTATATGTAAAAGGCCTGCTTTACCAATTGAATCCTGCTTTACCAAGTAATTGAATCTACAAAATATAATCTTTATATGTACAGTACGAGGTAAATCAAAACTGAAACCAGCCAAGAGCAGCTACATTGTTGTGTATTCCTTTTGTTAAGCTAAAACATGTTCCTTGTGACTGGTAGTGCAATGTGTAACTTCCTATATGTTTAAACTACAGCAAAGATATTGGAGCTACCCAGTCTTTTGTTTTTGAAGTTGTTTACCCTTGTTGTTGGTATGCAGTAAACATGTTATACAATGATCAGGTAACATGAATATGATTCATTATTTATGTCTCTCACTGCGAGGAGACGTTTCGTTGTAAAACTATTCCCAGAACGTAGAAAAACATGATGATTCTGGAATCGTAGGCACATTAAAATATAAGTTAACAACACAAGGTAGCATATTACAAGATGCAGTTTGTCTAGCCAGGTGTTGTCTGTTTAGAAGTATCAATGGTAATCAACAGAAGGTTCTACACTGAGATGTTGAGCATGCTCAAATTCTTGGTACTGTTGGCAAGCGCTGCTTATTCGACCAGACGGACACAATCAGCAAGGTGTCCAGTCGCAAATATCAAGTCTGATGATATGGACGGGACTAGTACCAGACACAATAGAGCGCTCAGGAACAGCGGGGCACAGACCTTGTCACAGCAGGGTGGTAAGAGATCCTGCCAACACGTGAATACACATCTGTAACTCCACAGGAACCAGTCCTGTCCGTTAATGAGCTCCAGCCCTTGCTGAAGTGACAAAGTTAGACCGCATTGGCAATGTCACCGGGGACAGGTGTGACCTAATAAGCCTGCTAAACATTTCTGTAAAGAATTTCCAACAAAGGCAAATTGGAGAAGCGAGCGGTTTTCTGCAGTGAAAATGTTGTTTCTGAAAAGCTAAATGCCAACCACTATGGACTGAAACAGAATATTTCATTAGATAAAAACATGTTGCGAATTTGGAAAATGGTGACATCTATCTTTTTTCAATAAATTTTGCCTTTTGGACTACAACGCTCTGGAGTTACTGGAAATGTTTGGATCACACAAGTCTGAAACAATCCTACGCAGCCAACACTGGACCCACATTCTACATGTAGTATAATACTAATTAATGTTGTCAAAAATGTCGACGTATCGATACATATTGACACTGAATATTTTAAATGGTTTCAATGCTTATTTTCTGAAGTATCAATACATGGATACCAGTTTTTTCCCACCTATTGATTAAAGGTAGGGTTGGTAATGCTGAGAAATTAGCTAGAGTACACTAGATTTTAAAATGATCCCACCGAAAAGCTCGCCCAGTGTTGCCACTCTTTTCTAATTAAATTAGCTAGCAGCACTAGCTCCACTAGCTCGACAGAGTTGCCAAGTGGGCAACACTGACAGTCCGTCGCTTCAGGTCTCCCTCCAAAGCCACTCCCCCAAAATGATCATTATGAACGTAGACAACAAACATGGCTGTTGTTGGTACTGACAGCTGTCAAGCTAGCAGCTTGTGGAAGACTCCGGGGATGTGCAATGAGTGCACAGGCAGAGTGCAGCATGCAGGCAGGCAGGCAGGCAGGTAGCCTATCCAATCATTTTATTCAGGCTGGATTCAATAATTCAACGGGTTTATTACAGTCCTGCGACAGCCACAGATACCAATCTTTTTTTTTTTTTTTATCCGACCATTTGATTTATCGATTGCTGTCGGGATGTATAAAAGAATTTTAACCAATATAACAAAAATGTTTTTTAACAGCACTACCAACCCTACCTTTAATACAATAATAATACATTAAAGAAAAGACATATTCTAGCTTTGTTGGATTTTGGATAGTTTCTCTATTTATAAAACAAAAAAAGGACAGCACGCGGCAGGACTGCATCTTCTACTCTGTTTTTTTCTCCAACCTTTTATGCTGCCCTCCTCCTTCGCCTGCCGATCAGGTCCAATCAATGTTGGCGGTACTCTTTGCATGCAAAGGCAGACATCTGTGCCGGCCAGATCCTCCAAAACCGCCAAATGAAAGCAAACAAATGCTCTCCCAGGAAATTATGGAGTGTGTGTGTGTGTATTCGTGTGCCTCGATGGTTAATCAAGTGGCAGGTTGAGGAGAGAAACTACATCACACAGGTAATTCTGGTGGCCACCATCACCAGCTTTACTGGTATAAACCCTGTACTGTACCCTGGCAGCAGGAGTAATGCTGGTTTTCTATCCTACTAAATTGCCTTTTGCAGCTCATCAGTTAATCAGTCAGATACTGTAACTG
This sequence comes from Sebastes fasciatus, assembly GCF_043250625.1. NCBI lineage: Eukaryota > Metazoa > Chordata > Actinopteri > Perciformes > Sebastidae > Sebastes > Sebastes fasciatus. The sequence goes on along the minus strand of NC_133795.1, from coordinate 31,723,546 downwards.
GGCAAAATGGAAACCAGCAGGGCTCTTCGTCCCTGTAGATTGAAAACCCACTGCCTTGACGGTTGTGGCTGTTGAATATTTGAGCTGGCATGGCACATAAGCACAGAGAGAGGAATCAATAATGCTGATGATCACAAAAGACAAAATTAAATAAATGCATAATTAGATCCCAAGACGCGTTGCCTGAGTATTGATTACCATTAGTCTAAATGCACACCAAAAAAAGGTTAATCCTGTCCATTGTACTGCCCAACAGGGAGCAACAACATCAGCAAGCTAAGCTGTGTAGTTCATACTTTTCGTTTGATTCAAGCTGACCACATTTTCTCTATGTCATTCTTCCATACTTTCCAATATTTTCCTAGTTTGAAAGAAAAATAAATTGTGGATAAAAATGCAGTATTTCGTGGCTAATTTAACGCAGGATGTCGGAGCAGCTCCCTCCACAACATCTGCTCATTCCCACCCATGTAAGGCGGTGTGTCTCCGGCTTCACATTATCATGTTGGTGATGTAAGTGACTGGTGGCGGTGTTATATTCTGCTGCCGTGCAACTGCCTATCTTTAAATTACGATGACATGCGCAGGAGTGGAAAGATTGAGATGTGGGAGGTAGGGAAATGAGGAGAAAAGACAGATGAAGGGGGGGAGGGAGAATGTAGATAAAGATGATAGCTGAAAGATGGACGAAGGTGGAGACCAAAGGAAGGGTTTAGCAGAGTAATACTGCATGATGGAATAAAGAGGGGAAAGCATAAAGAGCAAGGTGAAAGGTAAGTTAAAGGTGAAGTGCACTGCTGCAGCCTGAGCTGAGGTCCTCCTTTTTATATAATGTAAATACACATACACACACTAAGACACACTAACATGCATATATGTACACACATAATTGATTTCCTCTTTCCTTGGAAAAGGAGGGCAGCTGTAAGTAGAGCTATTGTTGGTGTTTTATATGCATTCACGGATAAAACCATTATGAAGGCAGAGTGTGAAAAATGTTTCTTCCTCAATGTTAAATAATTTGAACATCAAAGGAGCAACTTTCTTTTCCTCAAGTGTTGGGGATATGGAGCGCTTCATGATTTTGTCAGCATCTTGTAAAAACCTTCTGTTTCCAATATTTCCATCATCGTCTTTGTACCTGTTTTGTCTGTACACTATCCCACCAATCTCTATGCTGTCATCCTTTCTAACCCGTCTATCTGTAGCTGACTGAAACACTCCCCTGCTGTGCTATTCTTCTGTCTACCTCCCTGCCTACTTGCCAGTCTGTCTGCATAATTGTTGGCATGCTCCCCATGGCTTGACAGTGAGTAATGAGTAACATATGATCAAAGACTCAAAGAGAAAGTGTAGATTTTGCAATAATGAACAGCTTTTCACCCTAAGTGCGAGAACACTTAATTGGACTTTATGAACTTGAACACCATATGGGGACCACATTAAAACACGACTCTCCACAGCCAGATGCTAAGACCATCTGACCACCATACTGTACAGTGTTTGCCGTATGACGAAACTACTGACAAAACACAGAGGGATCTACTATAGCGGAGATACAAAAAGGGCTGTTAACATCACGCAATATCAGCAATACCAAACAGTCTGTACAGCCAAGAACCTGGGGCGCATGTTGTAGAATCATTTCTAACTAGCTGTAGTGCTTTTTGGTCTTTTTTTGTTTGACTTAAGTTATTAACCATGAATACAACATTTCTGTCAGACTTTCAAATTATTGCCTTTTTCATTTAAATGGCACAGTTTTAGTTTGTGCACATTAAACACAAAGAAAATGTGCTGCAATGCCCCTGTGCAACCCTGCAGTATTCTATTATAGTGCTGTTGCGGGGAACTGTATTTTCTTAAGTGCATCATATACTGGCAGCATCAGTCAATAATTTCTAAAAACAAAAGTATATACACTCAACTAATATCTCCATCATCCGGTCTTATCAATATTTTCCAATGGTATTTCAGCTTTTAAAGGCTTGAAGATTTGATTTTAGGGCATTCAGCTTTAGGTTCACTTTTGACGGTATTGTTTATAGTGTTGTTAAATGAACAGAGTGTAACAATTAGGAGGCTCTTTTGGCAGAAGTTGAATGTACTGTAATATTAACATGTATGAAAATATTAATCATTGTGTTTTAGTTACCTTAGAATGAGCCGAAACACTGTGTTAACTTTTTTTGCTGGGGCCGGAGTCGATAACGTTACTCACTCCGGAGTTAACCCCCGCCGTCACTCCACTCAGCCGCCGGGAAACAAGACACGGGAAACCTCTGTTGGTCTTGAGGGGCTGCAGCATTTAATTCTGCACAAACTGTTACTCCCACTGTATATTCACTTGATATTCTCAGAGCTAAACTAACCACTCGTTCATTTGTTCGCTTACACACATTTGCTGCGCTCTCTCTCTCTCTTGCTTCACCACTCACTTCCCAAGTATAGACACACTCACACTAGCTCTGCTATTCTCTAAATGACCTTCGCTACTCTTACAACAGCTGGCTCTAGATAGGGCCATTCACGTTTTCGCGCCAGCCACCATAGTTCTTCTACACGCTTGGCACACGGGAGGGGTTTAAATTAGGGCTGTCAATCTATTAAAATATTTAATTGCGATAAATCGCATGATGGTCCATGGATAATCATGATTAATCGCAAATTAATCGCACATTTTTTACCTGTTCAACAACCACAACAACAGCTGTCAGTGTGTCAGTGTGCTGACTTGACTATGTCTTGCCAAAAAATGCATGTCATTATCATAAAGTGGGCATGTCTGTAAAGGGGAGACTCGTGGGTACCCATAGAACCCATTTTCATTCACATATCTTGAGGTCAGAGGTCAAGAGACCCATTTGAAAATGGCCATGACAGTTTTTCCTCGACAAAATTTTGCGCAAGTTTGGAGCGTTATTTCGCCTCCTTTGCGACAATCTAGCATGGTTGGTACCAATGGATTCCTTAGGTTTTGTAGTTTCATATGATACCAGTATCTTCACTCTAAAAATTGCAAGTTGCGTCAAAGAAATTAGTGGCGTTAAAACAAATTTGCATTAAAGCGTTATTATCATGTTAACTTTGAAAGACCTAGTTTAAATTGGTTGCAATCTACAACCTCACCACTAGATGTCATTAAATCCTACACACTGCTCTTTTAAGCCAAACAATCCCATCATGAAACTTCAGGTATTTGATGCCTTCATCATCACAGTCTCTCTTGTTGAAATTCACACATTATTTGCAATGTAATATAGTGTATTCTATCTTAGCATCTATTTGACCTTTAATTTGAATTTCTCTATGTGTTGCGGCCAGTGAGTCGTCTGTTGGGTCTCTCTGTTCTGCTCCGTGATTATAAAGAACAAGTGTTAATGATGAAAACGATTCTCTACAGTAATTGCTGCTTTCTCTTTGATGAGAAGTTTCTAGCCTGACAAGCTGTGGGTAGTTTGCTGTCCTCCACGGTGAAGCCATGCGCATTCTCCGTGTGTCTGTGTCAAAATGTCCTTGAGCACAGTGAGGCAGAGCTGAGGAAGGAGCTGTGCCCGCTGCACCACCAGCAGCAGCAGCAGCAGCAGCAACAACACTGGCATACAGCTCCCCCTGCCTGTGACAAAAAATAGTGCAGGAGACTTCACTGATCACAGAGCTGCTCTGCACACCTGCACGTCCGTAAATATCACATTATAAGATGCTCATGGGTTACTTGACTGGTTCTTGGTGTCATTATGCTGAAGGCTGGGATCAGAAAAATGCAGGCCTACTTTGTTGCTTGGGAGGTCAAACAAACTCAATGAACTCTAAACAAAAAAGGAGCTTTACTGTTTAAACATACCTTGCATATTACCTGCACTACACTGCCAGTTTCTGCAATGAACCATTTTATGAAATGTATTTTATCTTCAGCTCCAAAAAAAAACGTGCGAAATGAAATAATAAATATCAGCCATGCAGCAGAAGCAGTTACACAATGACTTTGGGAATCCCCAACTACATGCATACACACATTGGACAGCAGCTGCATTGCAATACTGCACATCAATATCCATACACACACACACACACACACACACACATACGCCCGCAAAGAGAGAAAGACACATTAACTGACATTGTCTCTGAGGTGAACTGTTACATAACAACCACACGGAGAGCCTCCTTTCAGCCACCATCAGTGCTCTCTAATTGGGTTGAAAGCAGCTGTCATGCTAACTACTAAGCGCAGCAGACAAAGTCTGATTATGAAAAAAAAAAAATGGTTATTTTGGAAAGCAATGCAGGAGCTCCAAAAGGACTGCAGCGCCAACTCATATTGGGCTGAGAAGATAAAGCAAAGAGCAATGGGATGAGTCAGAGAGAAGGGGAAAGAGAACGAGACATGTATGAACACTATGTACGTGTTTGTGTGTGTGTCTGTGCTTAGCCTATGTGGGCTTATAGATGGTGAGGGGGTTTTGAAGAAAAGCAGTTGGCCAGGCAACCCCGGCAGCTGCAGGGGTTGCTGCGTGTCACTGCGTGTCACTGCAGAGTGAGATTGAGAAGCAGGAAAGTGAGAACAGGTGATTATATGCTATAGCTGTGAGACGACTGGATTAGAGGACGAGGCACTGAGCGATATAAGCCTTTTGTCCAAATAGAGAAGCCCTAATGGACCCCTTCTATTCACATGTATGAAAAATCCTTCTCCTAAAGAGGACAAACAGTGCCTCAAAAATATGTCAAGGTGTGCAACTGTGGGCGGCTCCATCTCTCCCTCACTCTCCTCTTCAGTTCCACCTGCCTGTTTTGCTTTTCTGCTTCTGCGGTGTACAGATGTCACCTTTCCTCTCTCCTTTTTTTCATTAACATTGCTTCATTCTTTCAACAACTGCCTTTTTTTGTTCTGTCCTTGTTGCTGTTGGAAGTTTTTCTGCTGCATTCACGGCCACCTGAATACCTTGCCCTGGCAAGGTATTCAGGTGGCATTATGACATTATACAACATAAGCAACACATTATACAACATAAGCAACACTGTCAGGCTGTGGAGGGAGATGTGGAGACGTAGAGTGAGATCCTGCCTGGAGCAGCTGTGTGGATGCACATTAACGACTGTAACCAAATAAATACTGGCATTTAATTACCAAGAATATTGAAATGTAACAAACAAATGTAGCATGAAAGTCATTATTATTGAAAAAGTAGCTAACCCAAATGTTGTTTGAACGTAATGATCTAATAATAAACAATAGCGGTTTAGTGTTTGCTTAATAGTGGATGCTCTGGTGCTTTTACAAGCTGTGGTTTTGCCTCTGTAGGAGATCATCCTATAAATGAGGAGTTGTGCTATTTGCTGATGAATTCTCCAATCAAACGACTCCCAAGCCAATTCCCCTGGAGCATAGCCTCTGGTTATCAATCACCTTATACAGGAACACAGAGGAGGTGAACCCTGGTAAATTATAATATATGGGGGAGTGGAATGAAGTGAAACATCTACAGTAAGGTACAAGCTGAGTTCAATTCTGGGTAGTCGGTAGGGTATCAGCCTGCTAAATTAAGTCTTTTTCCACAAAGTGAAACGATCACATGCCAAACAGCGCAGTTTAAAGGGATAGTTCGGGTGTTTTGAAGTGGGGTTGGATGAGGTACTTATCCATAGTCAGTGTATTAGCAAATGTAGAAAAGCAATGTACTGCAGCAAAACATATTTTAGCCGCCTAAAATTAAGACCTATCTAAAAAAATGAATATCAGTTTAAGTACACGCTATACTTAGAATATTGTCACCGCTTTACCTTGCTGTCAGACAGCTTTTTCCAACAGGAAAATGAGGCTGTTGCATCCATTTATGCTCTCACCAAAGCCACCAGACTCCATTGAAAAAAAATATAATTTTACCTCGCAGAACACAGGTGTGGCTGGTCTACTTCTGCCTCGGTTTGCGCTATTGTTGAGTCTGGCTGCTTTGGCGAGAGTATAGATAACAGCTTCAGTTCCCCGTCGGAAACATAGACTGTATAGCTGTCTCGCGGCATTGTAAACCGGCAAAATTATTCTATATATAGAATACAGTTAAACTGATTTTAGGAGAGCCTTTCTTTTGGGTGGCTAAAATAGGTTTTGCTACCGGCCCCGTCCACAGCAGCACATTGCTTTGCTCCCGTGCGATAACTCCTGTTAACTCCAAGCTGGGAGCGTGCCGACCGTCATCTATTGTAGGTAATACACGACTATAGATAAGTACCACTTACAACCCCACTTAAAAAAAAAACAAGCCATCCCTCTAAGCATTCATGAATCAGAGCCAAACACCTGACAGGTGCAGGTAAATAAGCAAGACTCCATGCTGTCTCCTCTAACAGAAAACAATACGATAAAACTATCACTGTCGGCACCTGTGTCCGATCGGACTTGAAGCTGCTGTTGGCACTTACTCACGTTGTTCCCTGCTATCTAGATCCTTGCTTGTGATGTACGAATTCTCACATGTACGTCACTTTGGACAAAAGCGTTTGCTAAATGAAATTGTAGAATGTACTCCGTGAAAATATGAATGTGGAGAAGCTGCAGCTACTGTATGTTTTTTTTTAGCCACACTAGGGCATGGCTTTAGGGACGGCAATGGCTTTTTTTAGGTCTACTACTTAAATCCAGACTGAAATATCTCAACAATTATCAAATGGATTGCCATTCAAATTTGGTTCAGATATTTAATGCATGTCAAATATTTAGTTTAGCATGTTAACATCAATCTTGTTTCTTAGTTACAGGTTAAATTGAACTGCCTCACACATGCCTAGAGTAAATTATTGTGAACATTCCCAGAAAAATGTCAACACAATGCCAGGTAGACTCAGTTAAATCACTGTATACAAAGAACATAGGAAAAATGTAGTCGTGTCAACCTTTTCACTTGTGACCTTATAATGATTACAACTTTCACGCCTTCCGTGCTCCATGCTCCCACCCAGCTTCTGTATTATAATCTTACCCACTTGAATAGTCGAACCTAGAATGAGTCTGTTTTAATCTGTATCACCACCAGACTCACTACCTTCACAGAATAATGCATCAAACAAGTGGATGACACAATGTGCTTGTGGGGATTTTAATAATCCACACACCCAGTCCTATGACACATGGTGCAGTCCACATGTAATGTGGCTCAGAGAACAGTAATGGCCCTCAGAGTGACACTTGCTTAAGAGCGTTTCTAACCACAAAAGGTCCTGCAAAACATACTGAGTCACCAGCACTTTGGAGGTTGAACGCTTAGTGCTTGTGTGTAATGAGGCAGAGACTGTGAATTTAACCTTGTAAATTCTGGTTTGGGGTTCGATAATGGTATATCCAAATCTCTGGAGTACTGCATTTATTTATCAGTAATGCCAAAGCTTGGCCTATAGCATGTACATAGGAGTTTACATGAAAAGTGGTTTATGTCAAGCAAAGTCCATGCCACATAGGGTGTGTTGTGCAGCTGGTAAATGGGTTATCTACAGTATGTTTCAATGGAAGAAGACGGGAGAACTTCAGCAATGCTCTCAACTGTGTAAATGTCACAGAAAAATAAATCTTACATGAGAGTACATACATTTTGCATACAAAGCAAAACCCTTGTTTTCAGGCCACATTCAGAAATAAATCTGATGTCAAGAGACTGGGGATTATTTATTGTAAAAATGATATTAGACAAATAGGTATAACAAGACTGCTCATGATAGTAAGTGCAGTTATCTCTGTCAACAAAAAAAAAAAAAACAGTTGTTAAAAAATGAATGAGTTTGACCCCCGTCTTCTTCCATATTTTCCCCCTGTGGGCCAGGATCCTGACCTCAGATTAGTCATCTGTTCCTAGATTTGTAAGCTTTTTTTCATGGAAGCACTCTGTTGCTTTTCAGGATGACAAGCTGCTTAATCTGTGTCCGGAAAACACCCGGAGATCAAAAAGCATGATACAGCTTCTTACAGACAGTCCTTCCTTTGCAACTAAATGGGCACGCATGGTCAAACAACGTCTCAGGTAAACAAAAAGACACTCAATTGCTTTGTCATTTCAAGGAATAGAAAAGAATAATAGAATAGAGCAGTGTATCTATTTTTAACATGAAAAAATTAGAGGCTCTAAGGTAAATATAAGTTACTGAAAAGACTGGATGACACTTAAAATTTCCCTTTTTGACTGGCATTGACAAATTGTTTTCGCTGTCAAACATGAACAGACACAGCACACACGAACAGATAAGGATAAGTTTGATGTAGAGAGCATACATGTGATGACATGGTGAAGATGGGGATTACACACTACTTCAGTTCTAACCACTTCATCATCTCCTAAATCTCACAAAAGTAAACTCTTGTGGTGCAGCTACAACATATAAACACAAACACACACTTTCTGCTTAATTTTCTTCCCCTTTCTCACACTCAGCACTCCTTCACTGTCAGCCGTCTCCATTTGGAAGTAAATGTTGGCAGTCCTAATTATATAATGACGGTTTTACTACAATAAAATAATTTCCATAACTAAAAGTGATGCTAGCATAAATAAAACACCATGGAAATGATCAAATTATAAATTAGCTCACATTAAATAAAACGTTTACAGTACGTTTTGCCAGCTAGGCCACCGGTGACACAAGAAAGCATAAAATCCCACGACCACTTCGGAACACCACTGTAACTGGCTGACAGCCACAACAGGTTCACTGATTTCAGATGTCACTGGTTTGGTTCATCTTTGGGCTGCGTGTTCGAGCCCTAAATGTTTGATGGCCTCAGATGGACTCAGATGGAGCAACTGATCAAAGGTCAAAGTTAACGCGATTATAACGTGTTAACGCAAATTGAAATTAACACCACTAATTTCTTTAACGCATTAACGCGATCAATCTTTCAGAGGTTGTAGCAGGCTCAGTTTTTTTTAGACCATGTCATACTAGCTTGTCGCGAAGGAGGTTAAATAACGCTCCAAATTTACGATCAATTTTGGCGAGGAAAAACTGGCATGGCCATTTTCAAAGACTTGACTTCTCATCTACAGATACAGTATATGAATGAAAATGGGTTCTATGAGTACCCACAAGTCTTCCTTTTACAGACAGACAGTTTTAGTCAAGTCAGCACACTGACACACTGACAGCTGTTGTTGCCTGTTGGGCTTGAATTTGACATGTTATGATCTGAGCATATTTTTTATGCTAAATGCAGTACCTATGAGGGTTTCTGGACAATATTTGTCATTGTTTTGTGTTGTTAATTGATTTTCATTAATTAATACATGCATACATTTGCATAAAACTGCATATTTTTCCACTCCCATGTTGATAAGAGTTCTAAATAATTGACAAATCTCCCTTTAGAGTACATTTTGAACAGATACAAAATGTGCAATTAATCACGATTCATTATGGACAATCAAGGTTAATCACGATTCAATATTTGAATCGATAGACAGCCCTAATAATAACTAAAATATGTCTAAAATTGACCTAACAAATCAGATAACATTTACATCATCTGCTTTGGGTTGTAACATCAGTCTTTCCAGAGGGACTGCCACTAAATCAGCAAGACGTTTTTCATAATTCTTGCTTGATGCTTTTGTAGCATTTGTATGTCTACAACTAATCTACATATGTTTTTATTTCTGCTACTTTCCAAACTTGCATTTAAATGATCCAGCCCGCCTGTCTGCCTGTTCTCAATTTGAACTTCTACTTTGCATACTTGCCTCCTGTACGCCTGCCTGTCTTTTTTCCTGCCAGTGGTTCATTATACAATGCTTCCTACAGGAGGACATTTGGAGTACGTTAGGATCCTATACTGGGTGGGGGTTTACATGTGCATGTCAGGAATTGGTATCTGTAAACAATCTATCTGATGGTCCCAACGAGCATGCAGGACTAACCTCTACAACAATAGCCAGCAAAACATCTGGCACTGATGATGCACCGGTGTCACTGTTTTGGTAGAACAATCATTGGTTCAGGCACAGGAAAAAAAAAGGACTGATACTGGTGTTCCAGGTTTCACTGAAAAATAGGCCAACAGGCACAAGGCCCAGAAAGATAGACTAGAAATAGAAAGAGTTTTGTTAATACTGTTAAGAATGTTATTCTAGCTTTGAATCCAGCTGTCTACAGGGAGATAAGAGGGAACTGAAATGGTGTAATATTGGCTGCAGTGTGCGCGCAGTAGAGCACGTCTATCTAACTGTTAATAGAACAAAAGACGGGGCTTACAAAAGATTCACCGGTAGTCGCTTTAGTCTACCAGAACACATTTATCCCATTTCTATCCTGAATTAGCACCAGCTGCATTGTGTTATTTTTTCAGATGTTTCACCACAGAACTGAATAAACATATTACAACGTGACACTCAGGTTTGTATGTGTTAATTAAGCATCATCAACATCACAAGTTAGGCATTCTGAAGACTGAAAGACAGCAAAACGTGTCTTTTGGGGGGGATGATGTATACAGATAAAGGCTATAAATTATATCAAGCATTTTAGCCATTCTTACATTTATATTCATGTATTCACTAAGCAAGATCACACACCTCATGCTCTCCAATACACATGTGCATGCCGTGTGCACATTCCTATGCATGCCCACACACACACACACACACACACATTCAAATGCACACACATTAACTTCCTGCTGCAAGGTCACTGGAAGACAGAAAGAAAAAAAGACTGCTGTGGCCCTCTCCTTGCTCCAGATGAGCCTGTAGAAATCACGAGGGAGTTATTGGTCTAATTAAATTCAACACATGCAGGCTAAGTGTGCTAGAAGAGGAGTAAAGACAGAAAGGAGGAGGAGGGGAGAGAAAAAATTAACAAGAGTGAATGAGTAACAATAGTCCTTTGATTCTAGCCTTGGTGCGCATAACATGGAGATAGGAAACTGCAAAATAGCCTTAAGGAAGGCCAAAGCCTGAAAATTAATGTGTAGACTGATACAAAAATAATCCCTCTCAATCATCACTTATGACCCACCAGAGGTGGGTGGTGCTGTTTGTATCTGCAGAGACCCTGCCCTCTAACTGCATTTTCTAATTTATTTTCATTTTGCTGTGTTCGGGATGTTTCTGGGAGTCAATCTTTATGAAAACTTGGCCACCAAGTGCCAGATCGTAAGCACGCATCCAAGAGGAAGTTACAAAAAAGGCGGACACAGCTCTGAAAGAACGCAAATATATAGCGAGGCAAAATAAAAAAGCGAACAAAGACGTTCCAAAACGAGAATAAATCTGGGGTTGGCTTTCACGCGAATAAAGCAAATAAAGGTATCAACCAAACAAGTTGTGCAGAACGGGTTGAGTTGCGCCTGTTTTTATATAACAACAACGCAGAGGCACCGTAGTCTGAATCAAGATGGCATATTGTATTACTCCTTTCAACCTAACAAAGGCAGCGTATCCACTCCACTCCTTCCGTTCATACCTTTCACAATAAAAGCCCAGGACATATAATATTCGCAGGTGAGTATTTCACATTTCCGTGTTGTTTATTCGTCACACCCCGTGTGTAAAGGCCTTAACCCTCGTTGAGCCTGGGAGGAGAGGCCAAATTTGACTGTTATATTTACAAACCGCAACTGACCAATCCTGCTCATTATGCCTTTAAGCTAAATGGGATAGTTTGGGTGTTTTGAAGTAGGGTTGTATGAGGTACTTATCCATAGTAGGTGTATTGCCTACAGTAGATGGCGGTCGGCAGCAAACCCCAGCATCGAGAAACAGACAGGAGCACCAGCACAGGAGCAAAGCGATACAGTGATGTGGAAGAGGACGGCAGAAAAACTTATTTTAGCCACCTAAAAGAAAGGCTCACCTAAAAAAATCAATATCAGTTTAAGTGAAAGCTATATTTAGAATATTTTCACTGCTTTGTCTTGCCGTCAGACAGCCCTTTCCAACAGAGAACTGAACTGAAAGTGAAACTTGTGCTTTCTCTCTTCAAAGCCAGCAGACTCCGTTAGCGTACACTTAAACAGATATTTAATTTTTTTTTTAGGTGAGCCTTTCTTTTAGGTGGCTAAATTATGTTTTGCCGCTGGCCCTCTCCACAGCAGTACATTGCTTTGCTCCAGTGTCGGTACTCCTGTCTGTTTCTCCAAACTAGGGGCGTGCCAACCGTCATCTACTGTGGGTAATGCACTGACTATGGATAAATACCTCATAAAACCCCACTTCAAAACACCCAAACTATCCCTTTAATGGTATAATTTTGTTTTAATAGTGTTTTTCATTGCACACATGGTCACATTGTCATTATCAGACAATGTTGTAGCACAGATAGTTGAACTGAGAATGTACCTTTTTATCTGAAATTTTTAAAACATTAGGGGACATTTAAGACAATTTTGTTTGCCAATTACATCCCAAGTGCAAAAATCTCTACTACTTATCTGGATCTACTGCATTCTAACAAATCCCTAACAAGTACAAACCCCGGAAATGTGTGTTTCCGAACTACCATCTTACAGCGTGACATTTTATTGTACGTCTTGAGATGGGCACAGGATACCACATCTGTGTTATTATGGCAGTACAAGTGTGGCTATAAAATGTTATAAGTCATACATCATCAGAGAGTAAGCTGGTGATGACATGATACAAGCCGATATCATTACTTTACTATTGCTCCCTGCTCCTTTATTTGATCATATGGAAAGAGGAGAAAGCGGGGAGAGTGAAACAACAGCTAATAATAGCAGGGCAAACGCAAACAATCACACTGCAACATGTTACATGCAAAAAACACAAATACTGTAGATGTACAAGTGTAGCATTGCCAAATAAAAACTAATTGTAGGACTTTAAAAATTCCTGACTTTGGTGCCCCCAGTGGTAGTATAAAAAAGACACTGTGACAGACAGCAATTCATGTTAAATCCTCAACCCCAACAAACCATTAAAAATAATTGTATTTCACGTACATTTAAATGTTGACAGATGAAAAATGTACATCAAAGTGATAGAGTGTGCACCTCCACCAAGTAAAGCCAGGAAAACTGCTCTTTGAAGATGAATTTGAAATGAGAAAACGAATATCAAAATTGCACTATGCCATTTGAACTGCATAAACACGGCATTAGCTGTGATGCTCCGAAGAAGTCTGTGTAAGTGAGTTCATTTGAAGCTACAAAATGATCAAACATGCCTACATGCCCACAAAACATAACCCTCCAACTTTGTAACTAATAGCTCTAATAGCTTTGCGCCTGCTCAACAAAAGTGCTCAGAAAGGTTAATCACCCATGGCTCGACTTCCCGTCTTACTGACGTGAACAAGACAGAAGCAGAAGTCTGGAATCAGCTTGTACAAAAGTGAATGCATTTATACTCACCAAAGAATGTGTATTGCTAAGAAGTGAAGGTCAATTATACTTTCCATTGCAACGCCATCACCCAGCAACAGACCTACGTGTGTGCCATTTTGAAATGTAATCGAGTCGCCTACCATAATGGCGCCAGTTAAACGTCCGCCTACAAAGTGCTGTACAAAAGTGAAACAAAATCATTTCTATTCTATTGCCATATTTTTAATGTCTCTATCGAAATGGCCTGTGTAAAAATATTAGAAATATGCATACTATTATAACTATTTACTTACTTATTCATTCATTAAGCTTTTTTGCCCGGTCGCTTCCCAGAGGAACATAAAGTGAGCGATGGACACAGATTTTGAGAGCCAAACTTTTTTATGTCAAGGACCTCCAAAATCGATGTCCAACAGACCACAGACCACGGATGTATAAGAGGTTGTGCTCTGTGCTTTTGCCCTGTGTTTTAGTAAATAGCCTACAACTATATTAAATTCTGTTTCTGTCATGCTACTAGCACTACTAGCTACTGGCCGATAGCCGGTTGTTTGGGACCAGAGACGTTAATACATCCACCACGGTACAGGCTTACAGCATACAGACCATGGAGGTATTATAAGATAATAAAAGTGATGAGTTACAGACAATATATCCATTATTACAGCCGCATACAGCTAGCAGGAAGCTGGCAGAACGGGATATGTCATATAAGCGTGCAGGGCGGTGCAGTCCCGTGGGTCTGAGGCACATTCATTATACCAAGGAAAATAACTCTGGATCAGCTATTAGTTCATTTTATAACTTTTAAGACATAATGATTTAAATGAGGACTATTTTAAGTGTTCGTACTGGGTGTTTTTAGTCCAAAATAGCGGCAGCGCTACCGCAGTGCCATCTAGCAGCCATTGTTAAAAAAGCACCAGTTTTGCCTCTTTGCTTCTGTACTCTTTGTACTCACACACTGTATAGAAGCAACTCACACATATGGAACCTAACAGTGTGTGAAACAAGGTTTCTAAAAAACCTCCTGAACCAATCGCCAGGCAGTACACCAAGAATATAATGACTGACGAGTCAGGAATAGAGATAGATAAAAAGCTATTAATCACTGTCTCTTACTGAGTCATATACACACACACACACACACACACACATACACGTGCATGTTCACAAACACAATCAATGCTGTCAGATTCGCACATAATGGGTGAGTGGAACTCAAAGTCTTTTTATCTGGATAAGATTAATTAGAAAAACACAGATGCTTGTCTCTAGATCCAGCAATGTGACATTACACTCAAAGGAAGTGGGTGTCAGTGTCAAGTGACTGCCTGCAGTAGCTTAAACTCTGCCTTTCAACCCATCTTGTGTTTATTCAAGGTTCATGAGGTAGTCCCAAATCCAAAATAGTTTTTTTCATTTTAGACAAAACTTTAGAAAGCAAGCAAGAAAATAAATAAATAAAATCTACAAAAGCAGAAATAAAACATCTAAAGGACTATATTAGTAGTGTAGTCAAGTTGCCCCAGATCCAATATGTTCCTCAAAGAGCTTTATAATCGGTACAGCGTAAGACCAACACTCTATCCTTAGACCATTGGTACTTTAATAGAGAATTGAGGTGCATTGCATTTGGATGAGGAATAAGAATTGAATTTAAATTCTCAAACAGCATGACAGCCTTCTCCCTGTCAGTTTCTACCTACACTTCCCCTTCTCACCTCTCCTTTTCTTTCCTCTCCTCTGTTTTCTAATAATTATTCCACTGGTAGACAAGCTTACAAAATAAGCTATTTATAATGTTTTCTGTCATTTGTTATTACCAACAAGACCAGAAGACCTTAATAAATACTTACTGTACCTGTCCTTGGCTCAAGTCTCTTTTCTTTTTTTTTTGTGGAAAAATGACTGTCAAGTCTGCTAGTGTTTGTCGCTATGCTACACGAGGTGATGATGACACAGCAAAAATGTAATGCACTGCGACGCTAACAGATTCTCCCCAGACTACATGAGATATGACAGAGCAGAGCAAGGTATGGATTTTCTCTGTAGGCTGTTTGTTTTTTTCTTATACACATCTGCTGTTCCGTTTAATGAATGTTAAATCACATTTACAAATCACAAATTTCAGGAGCATAAAAAAATACTATATACGTACATTTTTGTGTGTATAGTATGCATTCACATGGAAAAAGGGGATCTTGTTATTTCCAAACTGCAAGTGAAGGACTGGTTAAAGTTCACATGGTGACTTTACATCATTTTATGCCTGTATTATCTACAGAAAATAGTAATATGTCACTGCGTGCTTGCCGTGCTACTGTTATCCTATATAACGTCATCACATGTGTAAAATTGTTAAAGGGCATGAAGTTTCAGAGGACAATGAAACAGCAGGTGCATACTTTTTTTTCCAAATTTCCCTTCCCTTCTCACATTTGCCTGTGCTTTACTTCATTAATGTCTTATCACCTGCATGTTTTGTGAGTCCAATGGGTCATAAAGAGACAGAGTGAGAGAAAGAGTGAGGGAGAAAGGTACAGAAAGAGGACTGACACTCTGCTTGTGAGCTGTCTGGCTGCCTTGGTGCAGTGGAGCTGGTGGTTGAGGTCACACAGTCATCCCAGCCCCAACACAGGCACAATCAATTTCCTATGACAGCCTGTCTAACGGTGTGGCCGACTGACTAAATGACTGAATAAATGCATGAATGGCTGAACGACGTGGTGGCTAAGCAAAAGACTGACTGGTTGTGTGACTGACTGCCTAGCTGTACTGACGCTTCTCTGAATGGTTTTCTTTTTTTTTGGGGGGGGTGCACACACTGATTAACTTACTGTCTACTGAAGTGACTGACAAGTCAGCCAACCAGACAACAAGCCAGTGACCCTGTCTGTCAGTTGGTGTGATGATCAGTCAGTTGATCAGACGAGCAAGAAAACATTCAACTAACAAGCCGGTGAAAAATTACCAATTCATTGGCCGCCGACTGTAATCAGCCACGGAGCCAGCCATCCAGAAAAACAGACAGCCAACAGATCAAGGAGGAGAGGTGATAATGTTCCCTATTAATTCAGTCACCATGCCAAATAGTCAGTTAGCTAATGCGGTGAAGACAGCTAGCCGGCAAACACACATGATCAGTTACGGC
This sequence comes from Sebastes fasciatus, assembly GCF_043250625.1. Taxonomy (NCBI): domain Eukaryota; kingdom Metazoa; phylum Chordata; class Actinopteri; order Perciformes; family Sebastidae; genus Sebastes; species Sebastes fasciatus. Next base: position 31,707,068 of record NC_133795.1, on the reverse strand, counting down.
AGCGAAGCCTGCTGCTGTGACAGAACCAGTCAGTAAGTGTGACAGAGAAGAGAGACTGCATGCAGCCAACAGATGGCCCGACTGAGAGAGGAGGTGTGTGATAAAACATCTTCATCTTGAGAAATCACAAGACAAGATGATTTGATTTCTCGAAAAAATCAGAGTTTGACATAGAGAATGGACCTACACAACATGCATGATATATATGTGCATGTAGATGTACATATAGCCTATACATATATTTGTGTAATATATACATATATATCTGCATGATGAAAATATAGATACAGTACATGCACACCGATCAAACAGATCCAAGCTGCAGGAGAAATATTTCTACCTCAGATCATGCTCATCTCTCTAACAGATCACCTGCTTCTCAACTACCTTGCCTACTGCTACAGGGCTACAACGTTATCCATGTTCTTGCACACCCACCCACAAACCACAGACACACACGGAACAACGTGTACAGATGAATATTCACACATCACAGCCTCCCGGCATGCAGATGATTAACGCCGACAGAATGAAAAAGCGACTAACGAAACCAGCAAACAGATAAGCTGTTTCATTTACTCACGTTTTTAACACGAGGACAATGTATACTTACATGGCAGCAAGGTTATCACCGGCACCATCACCGTGACGTGAAAATCCTCCCACCTCAAAATGATATTGCAACGGCACATGCAGCAGCGGACTAAAACCACAGCGGTGGTGTGCGGTATGTGTGTGTGTGTATGTGTGTGTGAGTGAGTGAGTGTAGGTGTGCGTGTGTGTGTGGAGACTCGCTAAGCTGCACACTCACTGCCACTGCCTCAGCTGGGGCTGTCTCAATGCACAGCCTGTACCATGTCGGGAGGCGGCAGGGGTGGGCGTGTGTGTGTGTGTGTCTGTGCGTCTGTGTCTGTGTGCGTGTGTGTGTGTGTGTGTGTGTGTGTGTGTGTGTGTGTGTGTGTGTGTGTGAACAGTGCTGCATAGCAGAGAGGCTGCTCTTCACTTGACGAAGCTTTTCCCTGACTGGATAGAGGGATAGATAGATGGAAAGATAAATTGATGGATGGGTTGATGAGGATAGAGAGAGATGAAAGGATGGAAGAATGGAGAAAAAACAAAAGAAAAGAGGGAACAGATACAACAGATATTCTCGACATTTCTCTTTCTCCGTGGTTCTCTCTCTTACTCCCTCTCTGTGACATTTTGCCCTCAGAGCAGAGCAGGAGGTCCTCTGTAGACATGCACACAACCTCGTCTCAGAAATGACAGAAGAGGGAAGAGAGACGGAGAAAAAAGGGGGCGAGGGTCGGAGGAGGGAAATAGAATAGATAGATGATGTAGAAGAGGACGCACTGGAGCAAGAAAGGTGAAAGGAGCAAGAGGAGGAGGACTATAAAAGAGAGGTCAAGGGGAGGCAGTAAAGGCAGAAACAAGAGTGAAAGATGCCGAGGTAAAGAAGGAGCCAGTGATTGTGTGAAAAACAGAAATAGAGAAGAGGGAATAGCAGGAGGGCAGGGTAACTTTCAAGGACACGGATCGTTGTCAGGCTCATTCTTGTCTTCTGCAGATCGGGATACCCGTACAACACATGCAAACGTGCATACAGCTCACCCCAGTGGACATGATGGCTGCAGGACATAATGCTTTTGTTTGCCTGTGTGACTGGCTCATCCACACACACACGAATAAACACACCTGTTCTGCCCCAACCAGTCATCTGGCTATCCAGCAAGCCAGCAGCCTCGACAGGAGAGGATAACAGCTTTGTGTCATGTTGCCGTCACGTCACTATCCCACATCTCATCCTGTCAAAGCTTGCAGGGAGAGAAGGGGAGGAGGAGGAGGGGAGCCTTACTGTGTCAAACTGCTACCCCCCCCCCCCCCCCCCCCCCCCCCTCTCTCTCTCTCTTATTTGTCTTCTGTTTTTTTTTCCTCTCTGTTTTGTCAGTGTCTATTTCTTTTCCTCACTGTGTAACACCCTCTCTCCCCCCCTGTTGTTTCACAGGTGTATTATGTAGATATCAGTTGGACAGCATCACTAGCAGCATTCCCCCCCACTTCGGGTTATCCCCACTAGGATGAATACAGGTTAAAGAGAGCTGAGCTGTGCACATCCAGGCTGGGCTGCATCCAGCCCATCCAGCATGTGCTGACATACGTACAGTATTGTAGAGGTCTCATTTTTTTACATGCTGTACAGTAGAACTACTGCTGCACAATTGTTCCGCTGGAGTACATCCTCGGTTATCTGACAAGCTGAGTCACAAAAGCACAAACGTTCAGCACAAAGTTTGCAACAAAGAGAGGCTACTGTGTGGCTGGTGGATGAAAGGCCGGATACTGTCACGGTTAATGTCAAGCTATCAGGCTTGCTTGCTTAACAAGCCTCAACTACTGTAGACATCCCATTGTGGCTAGGATTAATCTGAGACACCATGTCTTGCACTGGACTTTTACTGCAAAGGATCACTTTAAAGAAACTCAAACTTCAACCAGCGTATTAGAGCTGTTAATGTTGCTTTTTGGATATGTGCAGTTAAAAACTGTATATGTATTATTAAGGGCTGTCAAAGTTAACGCATTACCGCAATCGATCTTTCGGAGGTTGTAGTGGTTGTACTCAGTTTTAAAGCTAGAGGGAAGATGCGGACATCATATGAAACTACAAATCCTAAGGAATCCATTGGTACCTAAATTTTGGTGGGGAAAAACTGGCATGGCCACTTTCAAAGGGGTCCCTTGACCTCTGACCTCAAGATATGTGAATGAAAAGGGGTTCTATGGGTACCCACAAGTCTCCCCTTTACAGATATGCCCACTTTATGATAATCACATGCAGTTTGGGGCAAGTCATAGTCAAGTCAGCACACTGACACACTGACAGCTGTTGTTGCCTGTTGGGCTTGAATTTGCCATGTTATGATTTGAGCATATTTTTGTTATGCTAAATGCAGTACCTGTGAGGGTTTCTGGACAATATTTGTCATTGTTTTGTGTCGTTAATCGATTTCCAATAATAAATATATACATACATTTGCATAAAGCAAGCATATTTGTCCACTCCCATGTTGATAAGAGTATTAAATACTTGACAAATCTCCCTTTAAGGTAAATTTTGAACAGATAAAAAATCGCAATTAATCAGGGATATTTATGCGATTAATCAGGATTAAATATTTTAATCGATTGACAGCCCTAGAGTTATATAATGTGTAGGTGAATTGGTCTAATTAAGGACACTGTGCACACTTTTTATGTAATCTGATGACATAAAAATTCAAATTACGATAATTTAAGGGAAGGTGGACAAAAAGGAGATTACCCATCAAAGCAACACCATGACTTCAGCATCACCAGGAGAGAGTTGCCACAGTAGCTGCGGCAATGCAGAAGAAGACATGGGGACTAAAATATAATAGTATAGAATAGAAGTACAGGTGTTTGACTAGCCTTTTGTGTTATTGAGGTGACTGGATAACTTTGTCTTAACTTTGAGTACATTAGTTCATATACAATGATGTTGTTTAGTGACGAAGCATATAGTCGGGTGTGGACAATATAAGTTTTAAAGAACAACTGTTAGGACCATTTATCATTGACGGGGCAGGTGGAGAGAGAGAGTTTATAAAGGGGGGAGAGAGAGCGAGAGAAAGAGCAGTGATGGGGATCAGAAACAGGCCCTGAATATCAATGCAGCACGTCTGAGAGAATTCAGGGCTGCAGTGCACCAAAACCTGTGAGAAAGAGCAAGAGAGGACAATAACATCACAGGCAGCCAGAGCTGGGGGTACCTGTCCTGCACGGCCGAGACCACCCGTACAAAATCACCATCTTGCTCCACCCATTTGCCATGAATCACAACGCATCATGACATTGCCCTCATTCGGATTTCCTATTTGATGTCACATGTACAATGTCTTTGTCATTGTCATTTTACGTTTAAATAGCAAAAGAGATGGTTTATGAACTCAGATGTTCAGAAAGATACGGATTTACAGCCTTCCTGCTAAAAAGTACAACGTCACACCTCATTTCTAGAGGAAATAAACTATAGTACTTGTCTCAGTTATATGAAAGTCAACTTCTCCCCACCCAAAATCCTGCAGGTAGGCCAATTTTAAATAGATGCTGCAGGCACGCCCTCGCATTAAAGAAAACACACACACACACACACACACACACGTATTTAGCTTAAGAGAAATTCATGCCATCCATCTTAATTAAATGACAGTCATTCAAGAAGTCTATTAGACACATTAGAATAAGGCTCCTCATCCTTTTTGTCCTTCTCTCTATAAATTACTTCTTCCCTCCTTCCCATAAAAGCTCAATTTCCTTCCAGAAGGCATCTGTTAACCCATAAATTGCCATGTTTACCTCGGGTCAATCAGACATCTCATATCCTGGTCACCAGCCACCAGCCAATAACCATTAGCCTTATTAATTGCGGAAGCCTTAGACCATCTCCTGAGTGCCCTAGTAAAATAAAACCATGCACTGTGTGCGTGTGTGTGTGTGTGTGTGTGTGTGTGTGTGTGTGTGTGTGTGTGTGTGTGTGTGTGTGTGTGTGTGTGTGTGGGCACACGCTCACACACACGCATGCGGTTAATGAAATGACTCCCAAAGGTCTCTAACCTTTCTCTATGAGAGGTCACCATCACACACACTCCCTCTTATCTAATATATTACTCACACATTGCATGTCTGTACTTCCTTAAAGTAATAATCTCTGACAGTTATGAGGAGTGAAAGCCCACTGCCAATTCTACAACTTTGTGCTAAGATGAAAGCAGCACTTTGGAACATCAGATCATTATCTTTCATATTAATTTTGACTTTTTCTCAAATCAAGACCAATAACTAGTGACTCATACATGAATATTAGAGAGAGTCCTGCAGAACAAATACATGTATTGGCAATTTGCAAAACCAGCCCCTAAGACATTAGAATGTTTCAGAGAATAGAGTATGTTTACATGCGCACTAGTATCCTGGTTATAATCTGTATTTTAGATAATCAAAGTTATGTGTTGCACATGTAAATGCCTTATTCTGATTTCAGAAACCTAAAAACATGGTTATGCTACCTGGAGTACTCAAGTAGAACAAGTAGAAACCAGGATACTGTGGCATTCATCTTATCCTGGTTTGTGAATATTTTTCATTGGTACAGAACATAGGCCCTGTTCAGACCTGGTATTAACATGCGTCCTCAGTGATCGGATCACAAGTGGACAGCTTTAAGGACAGGTGTGAACCCACTCAAGATGCATTGAGGACGCATTGAGATCGGATCTTTCAGACCACAGTCAGAGGTGGTCTGGGCCACAAATGGCCACATTCTTTTAGCAGTGTGTACACGAATGTGTCCTGGGCCACATTGACGACCGCCTACTCAACTGATGTCCCGCTGGGATCTGCGGGGTCTCTGCGCTCCTATGGTGAATAAACAGGCAGACACGGGCGCAGGTCAGCATGGAAACGGCCTCTGTGCTCTACTGTATCCTGTATTTTATTAAAATATATCAGATCAGAGCTCTCCATAAGCACCAGCTGCCGGTGCTTGATTAACCAGTTTGCGATTCTCTATGTGTGTACATTTTACAATCACTAACCCAAGCGACAGAAGCAGCTTGCCCCTGAATTACATATACCTCTCTCTACACTGCTATGTCCCTTTTTCTCTTCTCTCAGTCCTTGTTCCAAGAGTGATGGAGAGCTTCATCTAACTCCCCAAGGACAGCTAAGCCATAAGACTAATGGAAACACACACGCCTGATAGTCGCACAAGAACTCAAACACCTACATCAACGTACAGACACAGAGCCAGCAGACAGACGAGACATCGTCCGACAGTTGAGATGAACTTAAATTCTCTTTAGTTAAGCTTCCTGCGTAACAAACCCAGAAGCAAGGGTAGGCAGAGGAGAAGGGGACAGTACACAATGACAGAGACACCTTTTTCTACTAAATCTACCCCCGGTGTCAAATATAGAGTTTTGTCAGAAGGATGAAGTTAGAATGTGTCTGCTCATGTGGAAGAGCGTGAGAGAGAGTCTATAATTCGGACACTCGCTAAAGTTATGCCGCGTTGACAGACCGTATGTGTGTGACAATGGCGAGCACAAAGCCACCGGCAACACTTCAGCTGTGAAAGTAGCACAAACACACACGCGGTTTGTCGGACACTTGCTATCGTTACACCGAGCAGACACACAGCTGACAACCTGCTAAACTAAACTAAATGGTGTGGTGGAGAGATACTGGGAAAGTGGCTGCATGTCCTCGCCAACAACGCTCCCGGACGGGTGAGCTGGGGACTCAGTTGTCTGTTGTGCTCATACACTGCAGCTGGCGCACTGCTGCTTTCGACGCACTAATCTTGTCAGTTAACGGTTAATAATCAGTTAACGAGGGTCGGTTATCTGTTAAAAAAAAATAAGAATTTGTTTTTAAAAAAAAAAAAATTAGCATCCTTATTTACAGATGCTAATTTTGATTTTTTTTTTTAAATCGATAACCGACCCTCGTTAACTGATTATTAACCGTTAACCGACAAGATTAGTGCATTATATGCAGCTCTGCTGTGGCTGTAGTGCAGCCTAACTCTATCATTTATCACCAGCTGCATTTATCCACCATTTCACCCGACCGGGAGAGTTAGCAGCCACGATGCTGCGTGTCTTGTTGTGGATACATGCAGCCACTTTCCCAGTAAAAGTCTCCACCGCATCATTTAGTTTAGCTGCAAGGTTGTCAGCTGTGTGTCTGCCTGGCTACTCTCTCAGCCTGGCGTACCGATAGCGAGTGTCCTATAAACCATGTGTGTTTGTGCTACGTTCGCAGCTGTAGCGTTTACTGGGGGCTTCGTGCTGACCGTTGTCACACACATACGGTCTGTCAGCCCGCGTGTGTGGCGGCGGTGAGTGTAGGGTTGTCGGCGGTGCTGCAGCTGTGAACGTAGCAGTGCGGTGTACGTATAGTTTATTTGTCGATGAATAGCCGCTCCTCTGAATTTTGCTCAGCAGTTTATTTAATTTTGAATGTTTCTTCACCGATTAGCATTAATCGGTCAACATTCTTAATGTCGGTTAACGATTAAACGATTACTTATTAACATCCCTAGTCCCAGTAATCTTGGGATTCTTTTGACATTAATATGCAAATTAATTCGGCAAGGTGCTCCAAAACATAAACAGGGGTTTAAGAGTTTTACAGTAAGTATTGAAACAATTTGTGTCTTACAAACAGACAGACATGTAGGTACTGTGATGAAATCTTGTAGGTACAGCATCTTGATGATATGACAAGAAAATATGCTTTCATGCACTTATTATTAAAGGATAATACCTGGAGACCACCATGGCAAATTAACAGGTGTCAACTGGCCTTTAAAATTAATTTGCTACCAAAACTATGCCACGATATGCCAAATAAATATGGGCGAGAAAAAAATATGATATTGATTTTATCTTACTAACACTGCATGAATCAAAATTAAATCACTTTAAAGACTAAATGCACAACATTAAATGTGATATAAGGTGTTTTACAGATTAAATTAAATCAGGCAGTATTTCTTTCTGGTCCACTATTAGTATGAGGTACAGTAAATTAACTTTAAAAAAATATTTCACATGCTTGCTTGGGCCATTTTCGCACACAGGATACAGCAGCGTGGATATATTTCTGTGTGTCACTGACAGTCAGAACTCAACCATCACCAGTAGCACTAGATGTATAAATACAATAATGACCTAATCCGTACTTCACTGAATTCAAGGAGGGTACCTCATTTTATTTTGCCAGTATGTCCCTTCTTAAATGTGAACAAAATGTTCACAGGCTGAATGGCAGTGCAGAAACTGTGCAGAGAGGCTGGTGGCTCAGAACTTGTGTTGGTGCTGAAATATTAATGAATGACCACATGGTCCATTCTTAACACCTGACAAGTGCAAACACAGGGGTTTTAGAAGGTTGTAAAGACTCTGGTGAGAGGTAACTGTATGTGTGGGAGGAGGACTAAGACTCACTGTTAGGACATCCAGGTCAAATGGAGCTTTTACTTTCCTTCCTCCCCATGTTGGTAATTGACTTTCTACAAAGAGGACAGTTAAGGTTGCACATGGAAGGTGTGATTGAATTAGCTAGCTCTCTACTTACACCTGGCATCAAAATGAAAATTCATATCCCTTTGCTTCCTCTTTTATTTTTCATCCCTAATACTTAATAGATTAAAAAAAAAAGTGTTTGGATTGATCACGTTATTGCTAAGGTAATTAAATAACAATAATTAATTTGATTGCGTTTAATTAAAAAATAGCTAAATATCTAAGAATGTATTTAAATCTGATATAATTAATTTTCTTGATTTTAATATTCTAGAGTCCACAAGATTTTCATTTCATTTTTCCAAACCATCCCTACATGTGCAGTGGGTTTAAATGGAGGTCTAATTTCATTGCTCCAATTCCTGCAGGGGAAACCCATCACCTTGCTGATGGGGGTCTTTGTTCCTGATTGGCTGACCCCTGGGAGCAGAGCTAATTCTTTAAAAAAAAAAAAAACATTGTTGTACTGATAATCTAACAAAGCTGCCTGCTTCTGCAATCTGTTCAGCTGGTAGGCTATTCAGTGAGGTACAGACGAGAAAGGCTGGGTGTCCAAAGCCATTAATCTACCCCTGGCTTCCTTGATTTTTTTTCTTTTCCATTTATCTCCTCTCCCTCTCTCCCTCTCGACACATACACTGCCTCCTAAATAGCCATATATTCAGTTCTTATTCCCCCATTTCCAGGGGAAATTAATGCCTGGTTGGGGTGAGGTGTGAGGATTACGCTGTGGCACAGGATTAATCAGTCTTGCATGTCTGTAAGCTGGACAATTCCACATAGTTTATAAAAAGACTGGAACACGCATATGAATAGATACAGCCAATGTGATTGAATATGGTTCATTCACAGTTGAATACAATAGTCTTCCCAGCAAGACAGGATAACTTGTATTATGTTTTAAATACTCTTTTGTTACACTGCTTTTGTACATTATTTCCGTATAAAGGAGTAATTACATCATTTACTTGTTAAATCAATATTGAAACACATTGTCAGACAAGTATTTGCTAAGTAAGGATGATTATGACTTAAGGGCCCCTTATGCTGATTTTCTTGTGGAAAAACAAACGGCACACTAAATTTCTCTTAGTCGCTGGACGTCACTTCAACAAACGCAAGATAAACCCTATGCTAAGTCAATGAAACTCACTATAATTACAGCAAACACTAGTGAAGTCTAAAAACTATGTTTAATTGGAAAAATGTTTAAACTAATCACCATTAGAGCTGCACAATTAATCGAATATTGATCGTGATCACGATTTTGGCTTCCCACAATTAAATGAACATGATCTGCGCATGCACGCACGCACGCACAGAATAAGACATAAAGATCACAATTTGTAACAACTGCAAGTCCAAAATAAGCTGTGGAGGAACAACCTTAAAACATTTGGAAAAACTAAGTTAATCAGACACTTATTATATTGTAATTCATTCCCATGATGCTGCTCAGAGTAATCACAGTGACCAGTCTATAGGCCTTCACTTGGACCTTTAACCATAAGCTTTCACCAACTAACAATAACTTCTTGAGTTGAGACTACTGCCATTGGAATAAAATTGTAAACAGTGATGAGTCCACTTGTTTGATAGTTTCAACTACTAAGATACGCTATAGCTTAACTTTGTCCTCTGTAAAAAAGGGACAACCTTATCCCCACTGTCTTGGGAACCAGGCCAATGTTAGACAATTACTTTGGGGTAAACACATGCTTTATTTATGAGGTGATGTGTCTTGAATATGATCCAGAATGCATTTTCAGTCAGAAGCCCTTATTTAACCAACACCAGAGTGGTTGGGGTTTGTTTAAATAGTGAAGAGCATTTTCTAACTCATCTCTCCAGTGTCCTAATGCTACTCATACTTGACAGCGAGGAGGTTTAAAAGAGTGTGTTCTGTATGGACAGAGTGCAACACTTTGGAAATGCATCGACCTCACCAATACAACCTGTCCAATACAATCAACAGAAGAACTGACTGTGCTCAATACCCGCGAATAATGCACCTTCACACTTCAAACTCCATCTAAAATTAGTTGTTTTAAAGTGAGGGGAACTTTTAAAGGACCATGTTGTCTTTTTTTTTTTAAACAGCCAATTAATCAGAGCCAAGTAGTTACACTGAACAATAGGCAGCTCTCTCCTCCGCAGGACAGGACAGCAGAGACAGAGAGGAAGAGGAAGAGGGAAATAAGAGAAGAGTGCTGACAGAGAGGCAACGCTCTCCTTTACAGATCGTCTCTGACCTTGAGTGGGAAAGAAAGATGGAGACAGATTATCTGAGTGCATGATGAAGACAAGTCCAACACCTTCACCAATGCCTGTCTATGGTGCCTACAGTATTGTCTATTGTCTATTGCTTGCTGTCTGACCTTCCAGTCAGCCATCTATCAAATGTCAAGCAAATGACAAATGTAAACATTTTTACCCACAAATGATGCAGATGTTGAGAGAGACAGAACATTAAAAGGTGTCATCTTTAGTGTAATACGGAAAGGGGATGGGGAGTTCCCATTAGGTTTGGCGTAGTTTCAGCTGGGAGATCAGCTGTTATAGCTGCAGAGCATCGTAAAACACTTCATTCAAACTTGATAGAAACTAAATAAAACTCACAATAACCATCTGGATTAGTCTTTCCAACAATCACCAACTCTGGTTTGGTCAAAATAAACCCTCATTTCACAGAGTTAGATGTGAAGATATGCCAGTTCGGCATGTTGTGTTCCCCCACTGTGTCCCTCTCTGCCTGCTGAGCAGCAGCTGAGCGGCTCACCAAAAAAAAGTACTCAGCCAATCGCTGATAGCCGTTATATTCGTCCAATCGCCCAACTCTAGCTCCCATTTGCTGGTGTCCTACATGTATGGGATGTACTGTACTGACATTAATACATAAACTGTGGTGCTTAACCTTAGAGTAATTCTGAAGTGTACCAACGATTTCACTATATTTTGTCAAAATGTAATTGATATCGGGTCAAATATCCCGATATGCAACACAAAAGTGAGCAAATAATATGGGAAAGTCTTCTAAACATTGTATTTAGATCTGATCAGCAGAATCCAATATATCTAGCATGACATATAGACAATTAAGCAAACATTGCAGTGCCCCCTTAGGCCAATCAGTGTAATTTAGAGAATGCCATAAATGAATAACGACATGCATTATTCCCTAGAGGTGTCTTAAAATTTGATTACTTGCATGTCAGCTTTGTGTGTGATAGATTGATGGGCAGACAAGCCAATCTATAGTCCCTCCCCCAATTTTAATGTGGGGTCAACTAGGTTCTACTGTTGTATCAGTAATGTGGTGTGCCTTATATGTTACAGTGGAAAAAATGGTTGGAAACCTACAGTAAAACTGTACACAAATGTCAAAAAGCTTTGACTCTCATTAAAATATACAAACACCAAAGACAAACCGCAAATTTGACTGCTAAAAAACAGTGTGCAATACATCAGTGCAATATAGTGCCACTCTTACACATTATTTAAATGATTGATGTGTGAAACTACACCAGTGCAGGTTATGGCCATGCTACATTATCTACAGTATGGAGCTCTACTGCCAGCAATGCACAGTTATTGCACTGGGTGTCTTCATCTGCATGCTACAATGAGAATGACCAGAGCCGTTTCAGTTGAATTACATTTTGGCCAGACCTACTTCTAATTAGAACTAATTTCTGTTAATCTAAAGGCAATGGGAAATTGTGTAAATGAGGAAGGAATAAGAAATAAGGAAATTGCTTTTGCAGGGTTTGTTTTTGAAGCCCAGTATTGCATCTCTTTTTTTTTTTCTCCAACCAAGAAAAATCCAATATTCCCCCTCATACCTTTTCCCCAGATATGCTCATTTCTCATCATATATATCCATAAATCCATTGAAATATAAATTGTATGACTCATAGCTTTAAACAAAAACTCTGGTGCAGAGTAAAGAGGAGATGGCCCCATTTTGGTGCTGTGCTGCATCCAGCCGCTGACAAGAGACATTTGCTGACAATGTGGCAACATCCCTCACCCAGCACTCTGAATTGTTCAGGACATTTGAATTTAGATTAAACATCACAGTAAATAGACATACATAGTATGGACTATGAAATAGAAGGAGAAAGAAACACAAATACTAACTCACAGCACCTTACAGAAATAAAGGATATACAGTAGGAAGGAGGGAGCTCATCTCCAGCAAGAAACAGTCTTGTTTAACTATTCTGCTCTGACCTCTGGCACCATTCAAAACACACCCACACAACCTGTATGCATACACGTGCACTCTACAATCATTAATGCCACTTCTTATTGCAGCTTTACAGTACAGACCATCACTTTAATACAGCCTGAAAGTGTTTGATCACACACAAATCACAAGTTTCATCATAATATGATATTATATTGATTCTTTGGACAAAGATACAAATTGCTGATATCACAAAGTCTGCCATGATACAATTTTGATTTGATTCAAATCAGGGGCCTGCGATCGATATGAGACGATATCATATGCCCATTTAACACAATCAGTTACATTTAGAACAACTCCTATAAAGCAACTAAAATATGATTTGACAATTTTATTGTTATTGAAGACGTAGCATTTATTCACAGATAAATAAACTGTACACACACTGCTCTCTCTCTCTCTCTCTCTCTCTCTCTCTCTCTCTCTCTCTCTCTCTCTCTCTTCTCTTTGTCTGTCTCTCTCTCTCTCTCTCTCTCTCTCTCTCTCTCTCTCTCTCTCTCTCTCTCTCTCTCTCTCTCTCTCTCTGTCTGTCTCTCTCTCTGTCTCTCTCTCTTTCTCTCTCTCTGTCTCTCTCTCTCGAACACACACTCGCTAACGTTACGCTGCTAGCACCGCTAGCAATGTTCATTAGAAAATATCATGGAGATGGGCGGGCGGGTCAAAAAGTGACAAAGCAGCGTTCTGAGTAAAGCTTTGGTTATATTTTCTGAAAGGACAGCCACACAGAAATGAGCTGATGTAGAATTGTGACGAGGAAACGTTTGGATCTTTTATATATATATAAATTTATATATATATATTCTCAAAGCTCGTCAAAGTTCTCCTTTTTCTCCGCCCATCCGTGTCCATGTAGTTAGAAAAATTGGATGTGCGAGCGACGGACGTTACTACATAATATACATATATCCTTATTCATAGTCCGTGTATTACCTACAGTAGATGGCGGTCGGCATGCTCCCAGTCTGGAGAAGCAGACAGGAGTTACTGCATGGAAGTTAAACAATGTGTTGCTGTGGATGCTACGTAAGTTCGGATTCGAAAGTCATGCAATAACACAAACAAACTAACTGAACAACGCAGTGGTAGACCAACAACTTCCATCTTCTGCGAGGTAAAATTACTGCATTTTTCACTGTCTGGTGGCATTGAAGAGAGTGATATACTGGCTTCAGTTCCCCATCGTAAAGGGCTGTCTCACGGCAAGGTAAAGCGGTGAAAATAATCGAAATAAAGCGTATATTTAAACTGATATTGATTGTTGAGGTGGGCTTTTTTTTAGGTGGTTAAATGTGTTTTTCTGCTGCTCCCATCCACAGACGCTTTACCTCACCATCAGACAGTCCTTTCTGACGGGGCTTTAAAGCCGTTATATCACTCTCTTCAAAGTCGCCAGCCTCTATTGATAAAAACAGCAATTTTACCATGCAGAACACGGGAGCACATACAACCCCACAACAAATCAGACCTTAACCTTTACTGATTGCGCTCCCACTGCAAAGAATTTAGAAAAAATCACTGGCCTCAGGGAAAAAGCGCTTATAGCTGGACACTGCCCTTAACAGCCGAGTTGGCGTTTCCATTTGAAAAACCCGGAAAAGAACGCAGATGGAGTCGACGATCGATATTAGTACTACTACTTGTGATGTTCTGATCTTTAAAAGTCATACTTGAACAAAATCTTCAGCTGCATTTCCAGGGCTTAATATTTAGACTTTGATTTCTTTAATTACAATCCATCTGTTTTGTGTGATTTTTGTAAACCTGGATATGTGAATTTGGGGGTTTGTACAGTACGTATCTCTCTTTTTCCATTTTTACTGTTCTGACACATTCCACTGGTGAAAGAAATCCTGCCCTCAAAAAGTTCTTGTTGCTATGCAACTGATCTGCCTGGCACTGAGAATAATGCTAGCTCACATAGGCTACACAGAGTACAACCTCACACACACACACACACACACACACACCAAGCAGCTCTTAGCGCAGACATTCTGTGCTTGTTAAAAAAGATTGGTCTATTAAGCTAGTACGAACAAAACATTTTCAATCTGCATTGTTTTTGACTAAATAAGTCTTTTGCATTACAGCAATTTTCATTCTGCTCCTGCTAAATGTTTTAACATGTAAACAGGCTAGAACAAAATCTATTACATAGAAACAAAATGGTACAATACTCAATTTCTCAGAATGTGCTTTGCTGTCTTTGTTTTAAAAGACAAGATGATGCAGACATTTTACACTGACACATTTAAGCATATGAGAAACTGAGAAATGTGCTGTTATGGTGGATAAAAACAAAGCATATTAACATGCCTGTGAGTATCAGCATGCTTTCATTTTACAAAATTATATTACCAAAAGAAATGCAGATGACTAACTTTCCTACTTGGTTGTAATTATACTTTGATCCCTGATGGAGGACTATAACAACCGAGTTGCTACAAATAATAACTACATAACTGTTAAACACAAAGTGATTGCTGGCATGAAGACTCACATTAGAAGTTACAATTACAATTTTTAATCACAAACTACAATTAAATTAGATAATTGCTTACAAAAATGATTGTGTTGGAAATGTTTGCTTTTGGATAGATAGATAATTGGATAGATAATAGAGGTATATCATTGAATATGAGAATCAAACACTAACAAGCCTGACTATGCTAATCCAACTAACTAAACTCAAATCACTGTTCCTCGTGGTCACTTGGTTCCGACACAGTCCTGGACGGAGCAGAGAGACACACACGGTGGAAAAGAAAGAGGGAGAAAGACAGGATAAAAAAATACAGAGATAAAGAGACAGAGAAAAAGACAGGGACAAAGAGAAAGAGAGAGAGAGAGACTAATCTTGAATGACACCTTCAAGGAAGTAATCAGACAAGAGCCCCAATCCTTTTAAGTGATAAAATGTATCACTCTGTCATTAGCCATTTCTATTCAAATGGAGGTCCTCAGGATGAGGGGCAAATGCACTGAAAGCGATTATTGGCGTGCCTCATTTGATGCATGTCAACTGATGCTCCTGTAGCGCACTGCAGGCATCACTATTTATATGTAGGCAGGCACAGGTTTGTATGCTTTACAGATACGCTCCATTAATTTTCTATACATTTCTATTTGAGTAACATTACATAAGGCAGGAGTTGTTGGGTGCAAGCTGCTGCTTTTGTCAGTTGAAGACCAGTAAAGCCACCGGGCGCCAGCCAGCTCATCTCATTTTATATGTTTTCTTCCAGGTGGGTGAAAGTCACATAAAGCAGAGCTAATCATAACTCTATACTATGTTAATTAATCGCCGATGTTAGGTTTATGTAGCAAGTTAACTTTTATGACCAGTAGATGTCAGTAAACATTCATGATAGATGATACGGGGGTCTGTTATGTTAACGTAACTACTAAGGGTCTCAGCTTTTATCAGTCTTGTTTTTAGTATCTGACATATGACAACGCAACAGTTCAGATCTATAGTTTTATAGTTGTTGGCAGTAGTTGTTTCCATTCAGTATTGCAGAATTACAATTGTATTATTCATAAAGATTTAAGCTAAGCTAATGGAGCTAATGTCAGTTGTCAGCTGTAGCCATAGTAACAGTAAACAGTCAGTAGGCTAACTAAATGTCAATTCGATTTGTATTGCGATTTTTACGTATTGCAATTCGATATTATGATTTAACACTACACCATGGGAAAAATGTATACACTAAAAATACCTGATTTTGTGTCTGTATGTCGTCAGAGATGTCTTGAAGTCAAATATATCAGTCATCTTTTTAATTCACAAGGGACATGTACCATGTTTTATACTTCTGGTGAATATAATCCAATTAATGTTATTTCCATTGCACACTTCACTTTGTTAACACCTTATTTTGAAAACCGGACATAATCACTTGTGTATACTTACTCTATCTGCCAAATCCGTTGCCAGCTCTCCCCGTCAGCTAAATCGGGGATGTTTGAATGCATTTAAAATAAATGTCAGTATATGGATGCAGTTGTAGCATCGGCCGATTTGACCAGGGAGATGAAAGTGACTGCTGGCTTGACCATGACAGAGTTAGCATGTAGCTTTAGCCGTGATGTCTGGCTCTGCTTTTCCTGACAATGTGTGAAACCCAAAGTGTTTCCATACTTTACTGTATGTCTAGTGTTTACCACTTTGGATTTAAAATGTGTGGGTGCAGGTCGTATCCCTGAGGACCCTCCGGCAGTTTCTGCTTTGTTGCTTTGGCTTTGTTTTAGATTGAAACAGATATGACATCACGTTACTCAGACTACAACAATAAAAAAGCAACTTCCTTCTACCTCCACATAGCCTCAAATGAAGCAATTATATTGATTCAGGCATTCAAAAATACATTACAGAAGCGTAAAAAAATACATAGCTGAATAGATTTTTTCCCACCCATACAGTATATACGTAAACAGGTACTGTGGCTGTAGAAAAAACAGCTTTGATTGCTGGGTCCTCATCTGACGCCCCAAAATCGAAAAAAGGTCGAAGTAGGGGTATCAAAACTGTTTGAAGATTGACGCGCTTCATAATACTGCCCCTAATATACCGTCTTGTCTTGATACAATCTATGTTCAGTGCCAGTTTTTAAAAAAGTCATGCAATATCCTTTTTTATCTGCATTCTGCCATTTTGATACTGCATTACTTTATGAGTCAAAACTTGCCTCAAATCCTTTCCAGTGGAAATGGACTCAATGAGGCGAAGCTGTGTTGGTGAGCAACAGAATAAAGTGTCAGTAAATGTAAAAAAAAAAAAAAAGAAGCAAGATTAGCTTCTAACTCCCTTCAAGGGAGGAGAAGAGAGTCAGATTAGGTGACCAGGAAGCGTGTGATGAAGAGTGATGGAGGAAAGAGGAGAGACGAGGCTGGTTTGGGAATGGTGAGCTTCAGAGGACAGACAGCCTTGGCTGCATGTTAACCGAACCTGCCTGGTTGTGATGCATTACGCAAATAACACAGACTGGTGCTGCCAAGGACACACACGCACACACACACACACACAGGCTGTGCTTCTTTCACTCTCCATCTCTTATTATCCGACTATACACACACAAACACACACACATACATACAAAGTGAGAGCAACTTGCTCACTCACTGGCTTGCCACTGCAGAGCTTTAGCCCATCTCACTCACGGTCACACCAAGGGCATCCACTCCCTTGAAACAGTGCTGCACAGCTCGTCACAGGAGAGGAGAGGAGAGGAGAGGAGAGGAGAGGAGAGGAGAGGAGAGAAGAGGAGAGGAGAGGAGAGGAGAGGAGAGGAGAGGAGAGGAGAGGAGAGAAGAGGAGAGGAGAGGAGAGGAGAGGAGAGGAGAGGAGAGGAGAGGAGAGGAGAGGAGAGGAGAGGAGAGGAGAGGAGAGGAGAGGAGAGGAGAGGAGGTGGTTCCTTTAATGATGTTGATCACATGCATAAGGATAAGAATGAGTACTATAAAAAGACAGAGAGATGATATGACGATCATTGTTTACCCCCATGAAAATACAAAAACAAGGAAAATATGAAAATGAAAAACTGGTGGAAATGGTGCAGGTGAAGGAGGAAGGAGGAAGAGGAGATAACAGAAGATGGTAAAAAGTAGAGAGAGAGAGGGCAGGACGTCGCTGGGTAATGGAGATGAGATGTTAATGTGCCTGCTAGTGATGCACTGCAGCAAACTGAGGGAAGAAGGAGAAGAAGAAGGAATAGGAGGTGGTAGAGGACGGGCAGATTAGAGGAAGAGGGACGTGAGAAAGAAAAGAAGCAGAAGAGGGGCAGGAGAAAAAAGAAAGAAAGATGATGAGGAGATAAGCATTAGAAGGAGGGGAACAGAAAGAGAAGAAGAGGAAGATGCTGAGCTCTAACCTTTGATGAGGCTGATGATGCAGCAGGATGATGATGCTTGAATAAACTACATGAATCGCATGCATCTTCTGGCCGTACTTTAACTGTTTGCCAAGGCTCCCATGTGGTCACATTCATAAATCTATCCTTTTAATCATTTCTATCATTTATTAGAACCCCAAACACACACACTGGGAATTGTGTCCATGATCATAATGAATGTATGAAGTACGATATGACTTAAATCGCATGCGTCCAAGCCACATGCCATGTCCTTGCGATATTGTCAGCACGACTCCAGCTGCGTTCCTTCCCCCATCACTACTGCTCGCTGTCCAATTACAGAAAAAGGCTCAAACAATCTTCCAAAAAAGCTTGACACAGAGCTTCCTACATGAAGGCATCTTTGATGTTACAGTCTAACTACTGCTGAACCTGCAGAGCAGCAAATCATCTCACATGTGGTTGCTCCCTAAAGACTTTCAAAAACATAAAGAAAAAAAAAATGACAGAGCAATTTCATCTACGATGGAACTAGGAAAAAAGCAGATCAGGGGGAAAATGAAAAACATAACCATTGCCATGAGGCAAAACACCTCTACAGACACTAAACTGTACAATCCCAAGAAAGCAACCCAGTGTCATAAATTTCCATTTCTTTGATGAAAACGTCAGCATGCATCCTAGCCCTCTGTCTGTTCAGTATGTTACTGTGTTACTCTGTGTATTAAATAAAGTATTATGAAATGTCCAACAAAGTGTTAAACTAGAAAAAAGTCACCACAAAAATCAGAGGTAAATTGTCTACTTTATTAGGACAAGATAGCCTTGATGGCTTTATAGAGAAACTTGTAAAGATTGAGGTGCATTTCTTAAGTGCAAAGGCTCTATTGCTTGGATTCAAAGGTATCAAAGCCCAAAGTGTTAAAGTCCAGCATAATAAAGACAGCACTATCAGAAATATAAATGATTTAAATGCCATGTGTGTCCCATTGCGTGACGCATCTTTCGTGACCTCATAAACCGAGAACATCATCTCACACCCCAATGAGCAGCTCCCTCATAGTGCCAATACTTACCAAGAATGAACACCAGCATGCCTTTAATATCATAGCTATATTTATCTTTAGCGGTATAAGTAAGTACAGTGCAGAAGATATGCGGCACATTTAGCATACAGTATGAAGCATGCAAGTCTGGCCCAAAGCGAGCAAGGCTTTTCATTAACTGCTTTTTGTGCGAGTATGACATAAGAAGTTAGGTCTTTGTAGTACGGACCTTTCACATAAAACATGAATGACTAACATCTGTACATGCCTTTAGCTATAACGTTTCCTTTATATGTTAAATGCTACTCTTACACTGGTTGAGTTAAGGTGAAAGAAAAATGTCTGGTATCTCACTTCCGAGGACATCCTCTAATGCTTTTTTAGTGGAAAATATAAAGCAAGGCAAATTACCTCGGACAAGGATCCAACAAGAAGTGGCCCTGTGGCCTGGAGTAAAGCCAGAGTATGTCACATTCATCAACCAGCCACTACAGATATAAAATGTATTAAAAGGACTAAAGCATGCAACACTAATATGAATATGAGATAAAAACGGAAGAGGATCAAATTAATTCACCTAACTGTGGCAGCGCCAGAGGGAGGCACTTTCAAAGTAGACAGAAAAACTGCTAAATTCTGTAAGAACCATGTTTGCTTTAGCTCACATCTTAGTGAGGATGTTGCAATCATCTGTCAATACTTTAGCTAGCTTCGTCAGAACTGAGGAGGTTGTCTTTGGTTTTATTCCTACCATGCAAATATTTGATTTGTGTTTTCATGTAAGGATACCATGAATCATCCCAAAATGTATTTAAGTTACCCTTATAAGCAACATACAGCATACGTTATACCCCATTATTATATTTGCAATAGGGCTGCAACTGCCGATTATTTTCATTATCGATTAATTTGCAGATTATTTTTTTAATTAAGTGATTAATCTATGAAATGCCAAAAGAAAAATGAGCCGGGTGCTTCGGGCGCTGCCGGGCGCTGCCAGGCGCCATTCATCTGCACGTACTGCCCAACCTACAGTGACACAGAGCAAATAAAATCGCCAATGTTTCCCTTTCATCTCTCCCTCGTCCTCCTCCTGATCTAACAACAGGTGAGGGAGGTGTGTGTGTGGAGCCAATGGTCCTCTGTAGCTCTGTATCGCGCATAAACTCTAAAACTGCCCACACCGCTCAAATTCCATTTCACTGTAAAATACGCCACAGTACAGAAGTTAAAGACGCTTTAACTTCCGTTTCACTGGGACTTTAAGTCCTAAACCTAAATATATTCAGTATAAAATAGAATGATACATGACTAAAGAAAAGTAACAAATATTCTCACCGGAGAAGCTGAAACCAGAGGCATGTATTTATACTGTTTTTGCTTGAAAAATGACAGCAATGATTAATCAATTAACAAAATATTTGCAAATATAAGCCTCTTAATTTACTGTTGATCGACTAGTCAATTAATCCTCTAATCATTTCAGCTCTATTCCGCAATAAAATTATATTGGCTGATGTATCGACCCAGCCAACATAGCAGTCAAGTCTAGTTGAAAGGCTTGATGCATTTGCCCACTACTTCACCTCTATCAACAACCAAACAAAAGTCCATGCAAATGTATTGATGTTTGAAACAATGAACATATTTGTATTAACAAGCTGCCAACATTATACTAGTTACTTTTACCTACCACTCCACTGCACCATAAAAAACATATTACATTGCATACATCAGACCGGCAATACGTCATCCAGAGTAGGCTTGTATGACCACGCCCTCTTTTGGGGGAAAACAATCCTATGTCCCTCATAGACGGTAACAGCGTAAACAGAAGAATTTGAAACACATCCCCAAAGTTCTTCTTTAAACAAACTAATAGATAATAGTAATAATGCTAAGCCAAAGATTTGCTGTGTAGTTGGTTGTACCAACACTAAATCAAAAAACACTGATCTCTGATTTGTTCCCCTGTCATGTCCTAAAAAAGCTATAATATAGGGTCGTTATGGTTCCAAGCTATAGACCAGACCTCCCTATTGGGGGAAAGAAACTCGCCGTCAAAGGAGAGAAAATGGAAAATGCCAAAAAGCTGCTGTGTAACGGGTTAACCGAGGCTTTCAAACTGAAATTTGAGGCACATACGATACCTGAATATTCACTGTCAGTGTGGTAAATGGCTAAATGATGCTGGTGACAGTGACTAGCATGGCTAGCTAAAGTTAGCTTGAGTGTGAGGCAGCTGCAGCAATACAGTCATACATTAACATTATAGCAGCATCAGACTGTCGTCTCCAACTAAATCTCAGCCTATAGATCCACCAGTTGGCTATTAACAAGTTGTTTATGTACAGACAACAATTAGCCTAACATGATTCAATCAAATATGTATAGATGTCTGGATAAGCAGTATCCGGCCACTGTGTTGGACGGAGAAAGACTGAAGGGACATGACAGCAATCAACCTTAATTTATGAAGGTATCACGAACGCTCAGGTTCAGGCAAAGTCGCAAAGTAATTATTAGACATGTGTAAAACAAACGTTTGTATAACAAGAGATGAATGCATGCAAATTTGTCAATGTCATTGTCATTTGATTTTTGGGATTCTTCCTATTGGCCTTGATTGCGAAGTCCCTGTATGTGCCGGTCTGACGTATAGGCATACACAATTAAGGAACTCTGTAGTCAACTGCTTTTTCTTTCTATTGACTTTGGTTGCGTCCTCATTATCTTTGACTTAGCAGAACTGATAGTCGACCTGAATGTAGTGGTGACTAACCTTCTGGCTAATAAGATCCAAAATGCAAATGAGTACTTTTACGTTTTTGACAAAGTCTAACTGTTTGCCCCTTGTTCTAGTGTTTGAACTGAGCTAATGTACTGTACATACCTCCTGGCACCATCTCTGTACAAATAGAGATGCAATCTGTATTAATTTTCTTATTTGACTGTGAGTAAGATGACGAGCATATTTCCAAAAAGTTGAATTTTTCCTTTAATAAGAGGATGTTCATTGTTCATTGTATGATATCTAAACACTTCACACTCCTTTGGAACTGAGGCACTGTGTTATATCACATCATATATTACGTATCATATTAGATCTGGCGGCACCTTTTGTCTGATTTCAACAACATACATTTCATCTTTGTGTGTATGTCTTATGTTTGATCTTCAATAACATATCACACACACTTGTGACATGGTCCATGTGATTCATAAGGGAGAAAAGGTTCAAAGACAAAAAGGAGAAGAGGAGTGAACAGGGAGGGAGATGATGGTGCGAGGCGGTGACGGAGAAATGTAAAGAAGTAAGATAAAAAATGAGGGACGGATGAATGAGTGAGAACAAGTCCTAGATAATACGACAGAACGAGGGCTGGCAAAACAGAGCCGGGGGGGAAGTAGAGGGGGAGGTGGCCTAGAGGCTATGCGTGCCACATTACATCCTATTCCCTACATATATGTAAGTGAGGAAAGAAAACAACAAGATAAGAAGCATGATAGAAAAGATGAGTGAGAGGAAAAACTGATGAATGAGAGATCACAGAAGTGAAGGAATCAATGACTGGGGGGAACAGATAAAGGAATATGTAATAATGGGTAGGCATAAAATTAATGGTTGAAGGGAGGTATGGAGGGATGTGTTTCTGTTCCTAGTCTTTCTTAAAGCTCCTGTGGCTGTTGTATACAGTTAATACAGCACAACTGGATCTACATAAAAGTCTGTTATTATGCGGTAAAGCCTAGCCTAACCTGGAAAATCTTGTGAATGAAATTTAGAAAGGGAAACAATCTGTCTTGTGGTTTACTTTATGTTGCATAGAGAGGATTGTGCTAGAGGTGGCAAAATTGAGAACTACATTGGGTTCTCAAGGTTTGCAGGAAGATTTTGGGTAATTCAATATAAATGTTTAAGATGCCTACTCATTGTGTTCATGTGAGCGGATTTCTTTTTAGGAGGTGGGCTTATTTTGTTTGGTTTTGCTTTAACATTTTCGACTACACCCTCTTTTTCATAGACCCCTTTATGTTTTGTTTTTGGGGGGGATAGGAGGTGTTCATGGGGAGTTAGCAGGTCAGCAGTATATGTAACATAGAAGTGGTGTACATCATCTGAAAGCTGGAAACAGGAAGATTCATTTGAGATGCAGCTCAAATTAATGTTAAACTTGACGCACTGTGTGTCAAGTTGTTGTAAAGTCGTCATAAATCAGAAATTAAAAAATAATGAATGAATTAATTAAAATAAATGTTGAATGTGTATAAGGGTTTAGAACATTATGAAGTATATGATGGCCAGTCCTGTGCTGTGCAAGAATTGATAAAATGATCAAAAATCCCTCCAAAATGCCACAGTAAGACACCAAGACCTTGAAGAACACCATGGAAAAGTTCATGCTGTGATTTCATATTAAAAACTTTTGATATTTGGAGATTTCTGCAATATGTATGCACTTCTGTTCTGAAAAAAACCTTTGTCAGTCTACCTAGAAATGCCATTCATCCTCTGAATGCTCTAGGTCTCTATTTTGTGACTGTAAAGTTTCATGAGGCTGTGATTATCCTAGAGGTCATAACAGGTCATTTTATAGAGTGATATCAAGTTTAAAACAATGTTCTCACTACAATGAAATGGCTACTATGGGGACTAACATAATCACACATGAATACAATTGGGCTCATTTGATCCACAAGAGTTTCAGCTTTAAAGTGATACCCAATGTATGCAATGCCAAGACTGTTTAGGATTTTTAGAATAGTCGAAAATAACACATTTATACTGCATGCGAAAAACAGCATTGTTTTTGCCCAAGACTGCATGGGATTAGCACAAGGTGGGTATCTCTGTAAAGGGGAGACTTGTGGGTACCAATGGTTTTTCCTCTCCAAAATTTAGCCTAATTTGGGAGCGTTATTTAACCTCCTACCCGACATGGTTGGCCAAGATTCCTTAGGATTTCTAGTTTCATGTGATACCATTACCTCCACTCAAGCTCTAACACGGAGCCTGCTACAGCCTCTGAAAGACTGTAAAGAATTGCATTTTTTGGTGATTGGATGGTGAGCACTTCTGTTCTGGAAATTACTAAGAAACTTCCTTATTGCCAATATACCTAGGAAAGCCATCCATCCTTTGTAAAGTTTCATGAGGCTGTGATTATCCCTAGAGGTCACAATAATACAATAATTTAACGTCAAGTTTTAAAAAATGGTCTCACTATGTGAAATGGCTACTATGGGGATTAACATCATCAAAAATTAATACAAGTAGGCTCATTGGATCCAGAAGAGTCTCGGCTTTAAAGTGATACCCAATTTATGCAATTCTAAGACTGTTGAGGGTGTTTGCTTCAAACTGCATCGGACTAGCATAAAGTGGGCATGTCTGTAAAGGGGAGACGTGTAGGTTCCCTTAGAACCCATTTTCATTCAGATATTTTGAGGTTAGAGGTCAAGGGACACATTTGAGCTATGACATGCTACCTTAGGTTTTCTAGTTTCATATGCTACCAGTATCTGCACTCTAACTTTGAAACTGAGCCTGCTACAGCCTCTGAAAGACTGTAAAGTTGGCAGAGGGAGTGGAAGAGATTAACTGAGTGCAGCGGGAGACATATCTGCCCCACCAACATCACTTTCAGACGGCAAATGTGCAGAATCAAGAGTTGTTATCGCAGTATGTTGACTTATAACAACATGTACAGCTATGTTGATCTCTTCCACGCTTGTTGCAATTTTTTCAAACCATTTTTCTGTCGCTATCTTCATGGATGTAACTAGCTAGCTATGTTGGAAGATCCTGCCTACATAAACCCTTAACACTGACTACGAAGCTCTGATTGGTTGACTCTTAACCGGCACAAACTGTTTGCTAAAAAGCACAACACCAGACCTATTAGAGTCACTAAACAAGTTGGAAATGTGGCCGTTCATTCAGAGGACTTTAGAGGCATAAGCACTATCCTAAACTGACCATCCATGAAAAACAATTCATCTTAAATTCCTCATTTATTTACAAAATGAACTGTGAAGGTAAGAGGAAAAACTTTATTTTTAACTTAATGGAAATGGGATAAGCAGCAAGTAGGTGTGTGTGGAAGTTATGGCCCCTCCACCACAGAGTTTCAACAATGGTGCATGAAGAAACTGGGCAGGCATCCAGTACTACCTCTGCAGCAGAACAGGGTGATACATAACTCTCTCTCATTCTCTCTCACCAACACACATACTCATCAAACATACACTATTTCTAAGAATATATGGCACACACTGTGAAGCACAGAAAAATGCACATGGCCCTAGAGGACTGATTTTTTTGGCAATGCTTTGACCAGAATGGTCAGATTGGGAGGAGCACATTATCAATATGTGATTGGCCTTGTTTCAATCACTACCATTACATTAACTACATTTTCTTTCCTTCAAAAGCAGAGTGCTCTCCACTGTGGTGTCCTGGCAATTTGATAGGGGAAGAGAACAGTCGGTCAGAAAAAACCTCTCACAGGAAGAAACTTGTGTCGGACACCACAACAGAGTATATAGTACCATAAATAAGCTGCTGAGGGACAATGATGTGAGGAGGTAACAGCACAAAAATGAGTGTTAATTTGCAGGACCGGGGTTGGTTTTGTGCATGTCAAAAAGCCCTACTTATAGGGTTTTTAAGATATAACTGCATAAATAAGTGGATAAAATGAATGACGCAAATGTATCTAGAAACATATAAACTAATTAATTTCATACTGTATTACTGACTTTTTTTATGTCACCTTAGAATTTATTTTTGTGAAGCAGAATTGTCCTCAGGGGCATGGCCCAATTCATTCAAACTCAATATTCAAATTATGTTAGGTCCCAATTAATTGCAGGGTGCATTTGGGAATATAGACCTGCAGTATCTCTGAAAGACCCTTTCCTACCTCCAGACTGTACCACTCTGCCGCTACCACAGAGGTTAGGATGTCTTCTCTACTGCCACACTGAAACTTTTGCATTTTAACCAAGCTATTTCATGAAGAGATAACTGCTGCTTTGTGCTTGGCAGGTATAGCGCACACTCCACTGGTCTGTGCTTGTTTGCTTGAATTGATGGTTCAGTCCCAGTGTCACATGATAAAGTGGCACAGCCAAACTCATTTGGGTGTCATTGTAGAATAGGTGGTCCTGGAAGGTCAAAACTGTCAAGACAGTCAAAAACTGGTCAACAGTGTGACTTTGTAGAACACACAAACTGACAAGCATACAAAAACTTCCTCAAAAGCAGCCAGTGTTTTGAGCCACTATTACAGCTAAACTATGCAGAATATAATCTATTTTAAATCCTGTCAATTGAGGTGGATGTCAGCAGATGTAAGGGTAGACAGACACCCACATCCAGGTCAGGAAGGTTAAAGACAAGATGTGTTTAGAAAACTAGACTGTTTAAACAGTTTTAAAGCTGGAGTGCAGATAGTATTATATGAAACTACAAAACCTAAGGTACCATTGGTACCAACCAGGTCATAGCTTGTCCCTTGACCTCTAACTTCAAGATATCTGAATGAAAATGGGTTATATGGGTACCCACAAGTCTCCCCTTTACAGACATGCCCACTTTATGATAATCACATGCAGTTTTGGGCAAAAACCATGCCGTTTTTTGAGGGCAGTATAAATGTGTTATTTTCGCCTATACTAAAAACGGTTTCTGCATACTGGGGTCCCTAAGCAGTCTTGGAATTGAATACATTGTGTGTGATTGTAAAGCTGAGACTCCAATGAACCCAATTGTATTCATGTGTGATGATGTTAGTCCCCATAGTAGCTATTTCATTGTTGTGAGACCATTTTTGGAAACCTGACCTCACTGTATAAAATGACCTCTAGGTTAATCACAGCCTCATGAAACATTACACCCACATTCTTGCTGAAGTCTCCAAATGTCAAACGTTTTTTATACCAAATCACAGCATGGCTTTTTCTATGGTTTTTCTCAAGGTCTTGGTGTCTTAATGTGGTATTTTGGAGGGATAATTTTTATCAATTCTCGAGTGGTAAAAAATTGTTAAATTTAGAACCAAATTTTTGTAACAAATGGTATCAACCCAAAAATTACTCCAACAACTTATGAGACATAATAGAGCATGGAATGACAATCATATAATTCCATCATGATGTTCTCGGTTTTGGACGGTTGGTCGGACAAAACAAGGAATTTGAATATGTCAACTAGGGCTCTTAGAAACTATGATGCACATTTTTTTTTACTATTTTCTGATATTCTTTACTATTTTCTGACATTTTAAAGACCAAATAATGAATCAATGAATCAAGAAAATAATCATCAGATTAATCGATAAAGTAAATAATAATTAGGTGCATTCCTAGTGGATATAATGACCTAACAGGCACTGGCACTCATTGCTTCTTTCACTCTGCTAGTACAGTCATATAAGTTCAGAAAATTGTGTAATTTAATACCGAGAAATCCCTTATGTAATCCAAATGTAATTAATGATGTAGTTTAAAATAGAATAGAAAATATTTTATTGTCCGCTTTTCGCATACAAAAGGCAGAAATTTGTCTTTGGTTCACATGTGCAAAACTGCTATTAAAAGGGTATATTAAAAAACACAACGTATCACATCCAGACAGGACCCATTAAAACACATTCACATAAAAGCACAATACACCAACAAAAGCTACATTAAAAAAGGAGCACCAGGTTCCAGGACTGAATCAAGGTTAAATAAATAGATATAAAGTGCTGTGTGCTGAGGTTGCAGGCTTGCAGGCTTGCTTCAGAAAGTGGCTGTCCTCACAGATTAAGATACTTTGTGGCAACAGGGACAAACAATTTTTTATATACGTTTTTCTTTGCACGGGGGACTCTGTACCTTTGCCGAGTCATCAGCTAGCTGAAAGTGGTGATTTAAGGGATGGCTGTGGTCATCTAAGATTTTTCCCCTTAAGTTTTAGTAATTAATTTAAGACTTTAAAAGTCAGGGTCACACACACACAGCCACTGCTGGAATCAACTGCACAATGAACAAATACAATGCAGGGACTTCTATGGTGGCCACTACTGCAGCTGGTACTGTATGTGAAAGTACAAAAAAAATCACTATATAATCATTAGTTATGGGCTATTTTAGTAAAATGACGTCTGTATAAATAATCAAAAAGAGAAGAAGAAGAATCATTTAGTATGTTGAACAGAGAGTTACAGCATGTTTATGGCAGGAAAGGTTCCCTGTTTGTGCACAAGAACATTTAAGAAGCTTTTCCTCTTCCTCCTCTTCCTCTGCTCCTCCCTAAACTCCTCTCTTTCCCCACCATCATACTATTCTTCCATTCTTTCTACATATCGCCCTTTTCTCCTTCTAGCTGCAATCATTACAAGATGCTAATTAACTAAAACCAATGACTGAACTGAGTAACCCCATGAGCAGACTGGGGCAGCTGGCTATTTTAGGAAAAGTCTGCTGTTAAGGCAGCATAGAGATACTATGCATAGAATGGACACAATCCCTCTGCCTCATCAGAAACAAAGAGAGGAATATCTGTGTCCCTGTATTTCTGTGGAGCAGGAACTCTGTGTGAGCACGGGTGTGCAGGTAGCTCCTCACTGTGCTCCGTCCTGCGCTGCTCTTTGGTGCACTGAGTGCGTGGGTTCATTGATTGTATCTCTCTCCCGGCACTTTAATGGTCGTGGTACACTCGTCTCTGGACCCGGCATTAGCATGGTCAAGTTATTTCCTCTCAGGGGCTATTTCCACTGACCGAACAGCATTTTTCCGTTCACTCCTTCAAACTTGTGTAAGAAAACGGCAAGCTGTGTTTTTCCATTTCCTATACGCTGCCTGGTGATACAGGGGGCAAGAAGTGGCTGTGCTTTGATGTATTTATTGTGTAACATAACAGGCCGCTGTGCTTTAATTCTGAAAAAGTAGCTTCCAAATTCGTATCATGAAAGCAGTAAACCCTCTACTTGGTAACCTACACACATATAAATACGCACACAGTCTCACACACACTGTGTGTATTGTAGCTGACATACAGTATATATTCAAGAGAGTGAAATTGGTAAAGAGAAACATGAGTCAATATAGATATACCGTATGTGTCTCCCAACTGCCTCAATTATAAACCAATCTGCTGTGAGCTGTACTTCAACACATCATTGAGTGTTTAACCCAAATTGTGCAGTGAGCACTGATGCATACATTTAAGCGCAGATTGGTATTAGCTATTCTATATGTACTGTTAAGAGGATTCTCATTGAGACCTTTATCATTTCACAGAAAATTAAGGTCCACTTACTGCAGATTTTCCAGAGCTTTCAGCCACTTTTTCACAGCATTTATGAATACAAAAAAAAAAATTAAAGGTAGGGACGGTAATGCTGAGAAACCAGCAAGAGTACACTACATTTAAAAAAATTATCCAACTGAGAAACCCAGCCCAGTGTTGCCAACTCTTTTCCAATGAAAGTAGCTAACAGCACTAGCTCCAAAAATCCCTAAATATAGCGAGAAAGTTGCCAAGTTGGCAACAGACTGTTCAGGTCTCCCTCCAATTTTTGTCAGAGAATTTGATTTATTGATTGCTGTCAGGATGTAATGAGAACTTCAACAAATATAACAAAAAAAATATTTTTATAGCACTACCAACCCTACCTTTTTAAGGCCATGAGATGAGGTTGAAAGCTCTGAAAAATTTGTACCATTATCATTCTTACTGTACTTTCACTCCAGCATATTTACAGCATTTGAAGGCCTTGTTAATACCAATCAGTCAACAGAAATCCCCATTTTCTGTTCTGGGTGAAATGAAGATAAATAAAGTCTGTATAGTTTATTGTGGACTGGACCATGAGACAGAGGTATCTACAAAACAGCAACATTCATTTTGTAAGATGACTGAAACCCCTACACATAGAGAGAAGAAGAGTAAAGAAAAAATACTTGAAGCTGATGAGAAGGTTTGGAGTGAGGGTAAGTGAGAATAGAGAAACAGGAAGAAAAAGATGGAGAGGGAAAATCCAGGTGGGAGTGCTCCATCGAGCAGCTTTTCCTCTGCAGTAAAGGATGACTTGCTTGGGGTAATTCTACACACCTTCACACACAAACACACACACACACACACACACACACACACACACTATCCACTGCAAGTAATTGGTGTCATGCCTGTCAGTCCACCAGAAGGTAGTAGTGCTCTCTTACACCTCGACCCCACACCTCACCCCATCATCTTCCTGCCCTCCACCCCCATCCCTCGGGTGCATTCGGAGCTGCACTTTTTGAGCATCCTCAGTCCTTATACTGCACAAATCTGTCCTTAACCAATTACTCTTCATGGCACTCAATAAGAAAGGATGACAATCCTTAAAAAAGAAACCTGCCTGCCTACTGGTAGAGAACTTGTGTAAAATGCCATCCTAGACAAATTTGAAAACTGCATGTTAATGCTTAATAGTTCCTGTTACTGGAACACATCTGCAACAGATGCAATTAATTACATTTTGATTAAAGGTAACTCCTGTTGCCATTCAGGATCCCCCCTGCAGTATACCACTGGATTACAGTATAAAAACTGCAGTATGCCACTGAATTACAAAGCCTTTAAACAGAACATATAGCCACATGAAGTCTCCTTTTAGGCCACAGTAGAGCGCAGCAGGTGAGACGTGTACAACATTGTGCAGGTGCAGGCAATAAAGGAAGCCGCATATAGCCAATCATATTGCAACTGCCCATACAGGGGCAATATGAGGATTGTGCACACATTTTTGTGCCACAATAACACCTTGAATACTGATGAGGCATATATAAAAGGCACTTTTTTGGTAATGTAAATTGGCCAAAATAAAGTCCATTGGCCGTAGACTCAGCTCATCGCTATTACTATCATCCAACTCTGGTGTGCACTTAGTCATGTATGCACATGTGTGTGACTCTGTGAGAGAGTGTGTTCAAGCCTCTCTCAGGAGACTTTCCAGTCCCTTCATGTTGTCACAGGGTTTGGCAGGGGTCTTGTTTCTCCAGATGTTCCCACCATCCTGTCTCTCTCTCCCTCTCTCTCTCTCTCTTCTTCTTCTTTTTTTTTTACTTCTGCCTTCCCTCTGACTTTCCATTTTCAGGGATGAGAAACTCACTTTTAAACTTTCCATGTCTTGCTGTCTGCTTCCTCTGTCAAATGCAAGCACAGCCTTCGCCCAAGTCCGACCCCCCCCTCCCTTCCCTTTGTAACTGATGAGTAAGAGCACTGTTTCCCCTGCAGACAAATATGTACCTGACTGTAGCATTTCCCTATTTAAACACATGCCAAGCATGTTGGCAGAAAGAAAACAACTGTCAAGAATAAGGAATAAAAAAGACAGGGGTACTAAAACGAAAAATGTTATATTGGTTTTTTTTTACACCACAGTCTCAAAAAAGCCTGTGGGTAATACGCAGTTGTGTTTTAAACAAAGGCTACCAAGGGCAAACTTGATCTTTGTAGAGGCACAAGACTTCGTCTTTACTTTCCTACATTGACCATGTCATAACAGTCCAAATATTATTGCTCTATATTCCACAAAGTCACTTACAAGCCAGTCTCTTCTCATTGCTTTTGGACAACAAATAAAGAACAAATATGTTATTGAACCTCATATTTCTTTCCACACCACAGTCTAGGACAGTGCTGATTATTGAGCCCATTTTATAGGCAGTCTGATACAGAGTTATACAGTGAAGTTGACTGTGTAGTTACCACGGTAGTTACAGGATATATCAAGGGGAACCACGTTAAAGGATTACACAAACTGTATAACAAAAAGTTAAAAAAAAGTACTTCACTACATCAACGTCAAGTGTAGTGTAACTGCTTCAAACTAATCCTGTTGTGGCTTCTCCATAGTGACAAAACCAGACTCTCAAATTAAACAGAAATGCCATTGTTTTAAAAGGATTTACTGTACTTACAGTGAAACAGCAGAGAGGAAAATGTGGTAGTGGTGCTAGGTACAGTTTCCCCAGATATCCCTTTTGGTGCTGATGATAGTTGTAGTAGCAGGGTGGCCTGTCCAAGACTAAATATAACCTAGAGAGCTTGTAGCAGGAGCAGACAGCAGGCCGAACTGGGCTTTTCCACGCCGCATGGACAGTGTATTTGCCATAAGCCAACTCATTCTGAACGGCTGGAAAGCTGCACAGCACGGGAAAGTGCAAGAACAAGAAGCTTCACACTAGGGCTCTGTCCCTAGAACAAATGAAGGGAGGGAGGGAGGGAGGGAGGAAAGGAGGGAGGGATGAAGGAAGAGAGAGGGAGGCAGGGAGGGACAGAGCTGATGTCGTGTATATTTAGGACCTGCTAGCATGACCTCTTATAATGAGAGCACAAACTGACCCACACATAGCCAGAGCCTTCAGTCAATCTTGAAAAATGCTGATGAATCGACAGTCATCAACTTTGCACTCAAAGGGATTCCTCTTGTTCTGCTGAAGGTGAGTATATACTTGGTTTGTATTCTCTGTGGTTTCTGTGGTTTTAGGGTTAGGAGACAAAATAAAAGTAAAGTGCACATGTAAATCAGCCTAAATGGCACTAAGACACTAAGTGCAAAATCTTGTTTTCCATAATTAAGACCACATTCAGCTCATTGCTTCGAGATGATGTTACTACCTGTCCTCTTTCTTCTACCTGTCATGTAATGTTGACAAAGCTGCTACTCTATTATCAGATCGTAACCTTCCTTTGATGTAATCATTTCTATCAACAGCATGGTAAGATAACATGAAATTGAGATAGAGAATCATAGACTGTAGAAAAACATCGTAGATCAACGTGTGCCAGGTGACACCATGTCATTTATGCTGTATGTGCGTCACCTGAATGAAAGGGGTATTAAAGGACCTTTGCTCTGGTTGGTGGGCAGTGCTTGGTTTGGGCTCGACTGTTTTCAACATAGCGACGGGGTCAAGAATTTTTATAATTTTACAGCTAAACAGTACACTACAAGATGTTTCTAAAAACATTTGAGGAGAGAAATAGACATTACAGTAACAGAATATTGATACATATTTGATCAGCGCTGCCCAGTTTGACCGTTTGATAGGCGTTTGCGAGTGCTTGACAGCTGCGCAGAAACGCAGACTCCCGGTGGACACAGAGGAACATGATTTTTGTCAGATTACCTGTCTCATGCAGGATATAGTGACCATTTCATAGAAAAATAACTTTTTTTAATCATATTTGCTCCAATTCTACCCACCGTAGCAGTAAGGCACTTCATTGTCTGCAACATTGTGCCACAGTGGTTGCTGATTAGTTACAGCTGAGCAGTAGGAATGGAGTACATTGCCATATTATTTCTATTTTTGTGCCATAGCACAATTATGTTTATATTGCAAAGTAGGGCTGTAGTCAAATAATGATAAGAAGAAAAATAACTGACATTAATTACTTCTTTGAATAATTGTTTAATGATTTAACGTTGTCTAGTGACATCTTCACAAATGTGAGAATTTACCTGCTTTTTTTTTATGATTTATTACAACTTAAACACAATTGATTCATTTAAAAATAATCAACCCTGGTACACTTGCAATACAGCAAGTCATTTAGAAGTGACTGGCTTACTAGCTCTTTAGTAACTACAGTAGATCAGGTTGTTGTTTAAACAATATTTTTGAGAGATGCCCAAGTTGCTAGGCTTAGTGTTTACAGAAGGATGGTTGTGAATGAAGCATTTCAGGTTCAAGTTGTCTGAGAAATACAAGGGTAAAGGAAATGAATGTGAGCTACTCTACGCTCACACCTCTAACACTACAGCTGTATAGGCTCCCTTGAGCATAGCAGGTGAACCAGAACTGCTCCCATGAGGAAGCCTAGTGGCCAGCAGTAGAAGAGTGCTGTTGTACTGGGCAGCTGAAGATGTTTAGACAAGTAAAACTTCATCAATTCTACGGCCTGGCGGGGAGGCCGAGTGAAAAGGAATATGTGGGCAGGGTATCATGTAGAGAGGGATTATTTTCTCCATCAATTAAGGATGAAACAAAATGCCAATTTTTCCTTCTAAACAATCTGATATTGTTGGATCAAATATGATTAAAAAAAGGTTATTTTTATAAAATGGTCACCATATCCTGACAGTAATGAATGAAACAGGTAATCTGAAAAAAAAATCATGTGCCTCGTTACTGTAATACCTATTCCTCTCCTCAAATGTTTTCAGAATCATCTTGTAGTGTACTGTTTAGCTGTAAAATGAAAAAGTTTGTGACCAGTTGAAGAAATACCAAGCACCGCCCACGAGCCGGAGCACAGCCAATAGGAACGCTCTCTCTCTGAAATGACCTGTGATTGGCCAAAGTCTCCCGTCACAAGTTAAATTTTTTAAAGCATGAAAAAAGAGTCAAGACGAGGTGCAGAAGTCTAGTTTTCTCTCAGAGCACTTGAATTACAATATGCTGAAAGGTTATTGTGAATTTCTTTTGTGCCTACCCCCACTTTAATTTGGAAATACCCCAACATATTTATTTTGTGAAGTAATCTGGGTATTGAAACATTTTTCAATTCAAAGTAAAATAAAGTAAAATAAAAGCTTGCCTCTTCATTTGTTTTCTTTTTCTCAAGCTCTCTCTCTCTCCCTCTCTGAAAATAATGAATCACTATCAGTGGAAGAGAAAGTATTTGGCCGTGTAAACAACCAGCTGTGGGGGGAGCCACAAGGATAATCTTGTTAGACAATTCCCCCTCAACAATTGTGTCTGTACATGAGTAAGAGTGTCATATTCTTTTACTTATGCACTGAGACTATTTTCAGCAACCTCGACACAACGCACAGTGTGTACGTACCCACAAACACACAACTACACACACACATACACACACACACACACAGTGCTCAAAGTCCTAGCAGAAAAGGATGACACATGAGGCAGAGAGGAGGTCTTCCCATGCCCCCCCCTGCCCTTTCTGTTGGACTTGGACATCTCCCACAGGCTGAGCTGTAAATAGACAGTACCCCCAAAACCTCACACACACCACACACACACACACAAACACACACAACTATATTTAGATGCCTACTCTGGCCTGCCACCATATACTCAAACTGCCTCTCCTCACAGTGAGATGGGGCACATCAGCTTGACTCTTTAAACATAGACGAAGCTACACCTCATTCACTACACGAAGATTACATTTGAAACTTAAGAAACTTCTGCACACACTGGCCTGCTTAGGTTTGATAATGTACAGTAGCACAGAGCATTTCACCACATGCAGGGCAGCTTCCAGCCTCCCTGGCAAGCTCATGGAACATCTGTAACCGTTAATGTCCAAACAGATCACAGTAATAGTTTATGATATGGGGTCTAAAAGCAATACCACAGAACAGAAAACAAGGTTTTATTGAACTATTTGTCAGCAGTGAGCAAAGATTGCACAGTAGATTTACAGTGCTTAAACACTGCGGTAGCCAACCTACAGTAAAGTACAGTAAATTAATGTAGTTTGAGATATTGCTCTTCAGGAGGGTCTAATTGTTACCGGTGGCTGTAGACTAAGTACTAGGGATGTGCCGGTGAGGACATTTTCCCACCGGTTAATAAACTTGTGACAACCCCGGTGTTACCGATTACACCGGACCGAAAAGATGACGATCAATATGTGTAGAGCGCTTACTTTGATCTTCCGAAACCGTCGAATGGCTGTGTGTCTGGCGTCTCCGGTCGAGTTTTCGCTGCGAGGCTGCAGGTTTCCACCTGGAGCCGCTGCATCGTGCACACTGACTGTGACCGCTCCGTCCTCCGCAGGGCGATTGCCACATTATCGTTATGGTTCCCTTATAGCATTGGGTTTAAATCCGAAGTATTGCCGAATAGGCGTTTTGCTTTTTGCTTTGACACCAAATCCTCCGCCATCGTCTGGTCTGTCAACTCTCTCTCGTCCCGTGTGTGTGAAATCTGACTCTTGCTACTCTAAGCTCAGACTCTGTACACTTGGAGAGGAGGTTGTGTTGCTCTGGCTCTACCTGTTTGGCGTGGAGAGGAGGATGTGTTGCTCTGGCTCTATCTGTTTGGCGACGCCGGGAAGCTGCTTGACATCCTCCTGGATCCACCTTCTCACATATGTTCACATTATGTTTATTATTTTTTGTCATATGGATTGTCTATGTTGTATTTTCATTTTGCTGTTACTCTGTACACACAACATCTATTGAACATCTGTCCGTCCTGGAAGGGGGATCCCTCCTATGTTGTTCTTCCTGAGGTTTCTTCCATTTTTTTCCCTGTTAAAAGGGTTTTCTTTGGTTAAGTTTTTCCTTATCCTATGAGAGGGTCGTACTAAAGGACAGAGGGTGTCATATCCTGTACAGATTGTAAAGCCCCCTGAGGCAAATTTGTGATTTGTAATTTTGGGCTATATAAATAAAATTGACTTGACTTGACTTTCACTTTCAGATTGTAGCGTCCGTCGTCCGACTATGTATTGATAACACGCCGCTGATACGCCAAAAAGAACTAAATGGGTTTTGTTTCTATAAAAACAAGCAAAACGACGGTGAGGGCGCTGGGCAAGTAATGTAATCGGTGTATGCCCAACCACCGTGTAACACCGACTACTGCAGCAAGCCTACTAAGTACAGTGAAAAGATGTGTACACATGCAAGTACACTAACTCACACAAACACTGAGATGTCTTGACATATGATCAGATCCCTGCAGCCAAAAAACACTCCAAAAAGGTTTAGCTCATTAGTTTATCAGGACAGAACATCAGTGAAACGGAGGCAGAAGTAGAATAGCATGTTGCCTACAGGAAATCAAGAGGCAGTGAAGAAAATGATTTGTCTGCTCAAAGTTGGGGAAAGGCTGTTACAGTAAACTGCTTCCAGTGGTACCCATCATCATGCATCTATTTACTGGTAGTCCTGCAGCAGCCACTGCAGCCAATTAAACTTTTCAAGTGAACTTTAGTAGAAGTGAGGAAAGAGCTTACAAAGCCAAAAAATCTGTTGGATACAGTGATCCACCAATAGTGTACCACCTATATAAAACCATGACAACCCTTTGATCTAACTTTGAACATTTGCCGGTTAGGTTTTCGCTCCATGATCACAGTGTTTGTATGTGCAAGGATAACAATAATTATGTGTGTGAATTGGGTATTTGAATGTATTTTTGTGTGTTGTCTGCCAAACAAACCCCGACACTTTTCATAAAATCAGCTCATATGAACAGCAAGTGCTACTAGGTGTGTTACTAATCCGACAAAACAAGTCTTGAATGTCGCATGCAATGGCAACGTTTCGAACATCCTCTCTCTGAAAGGTTATGTACTGCACAGTGCTGTCAGAAAATATTGGGACAGTGAAAAGTTTTGTTGTATTGTCTCTTTACTCTATTGAATTAATTTTAAATGAAATAATGACTATGAGGTTACTGACTCTCAGGTTCAATTTGAGGGTGTTGAAATCCACATCAGAATAACAGTGTAGGAAATCGTAGTCCTTTAACTATATAGGCTCCCGATTTTAAGGGACAGAGAGTAACAAGTTAACATAAACTTAAAGTCATCATATTTAATATTTGGTTGCAAATCCTTTGTATTCAGCCTCTGCATATTTGGTTGCAAATCCTGCCTGAAATCTACAACCCGTAGACATCTGGCAACACTTGGTATCTTCCCTGGTGATGCCAAGCCTGTACTGCACTTATCTTCACTTTTTGCTTGTTTGGCAGGGGGTTGATTTCAGTCTGGTCTTCTTGCAAATGAAACATTCTCAGTTGGATTGAGGTCAGGGGATTGGCTGCTAGTCAAGAAAATTCTACTGTTTGACTATAAAAAAAAAATGTCCTGATGAATTGCCCTACAATGGGGATAAAGTGTAAAAAGAATATGAAATCTAACACACTCAAAAAACTTTTAAAAGTCCTTTAAGAGAATAGTCAGGTGCATTACCACCAACCTACAGACTGGAGGAATGACCCTGACTTGCATGTAGCCCGGGAAAACCAAGGCAAATTGCAATCAGGTTTGTTGTGATCTGGCCAACAGAGATGCATATCAATCAATCAGTCAAATGTATCTTTAAAGCATATTTAAAAGCAACCCACTTTGACCAAATTGCTGTACAGACCAGAGGAGGCAGCTAAAATCACAAATAAAAGAAACGCCGACATAAACATCAATGCACACAGCTCATAGGCACAAATAAACAACATGTCGGCATAAACACAAGTAAAAAATCAGCCATATCAGGAGCATTCAAATGCTAGTGAGTAAAAGTATGTTTTGAACCTGGACTTAAAAGAGTAAATGGAGGGTGCAGATCTGATTGGGAGGGGGAGGCTGTTCCACAGTCGAGGGCAGTGGTTCCCAAACCTTTTCTGCAGAGCCACCCTCTTGTAGATAAAAAATATATTCAAGGTTTACAATTTTAAGGGTATTCACCTTAGGACAGAACCTTAAAGAAAACAGAAGGTTAATTATGTTTTATAATGTAGAATAATTTATTATCAGAATGGGTCGGGTCGTTGAGGGTTGATTACATATGGACAGTACGACACTTATTGTTGGCCATCTCACTTTTGCACGCTACTTTTGAGCATGCGCACCAGCAACTTCGTCGGCCGAGCTGGCTAACTTCCTGTTAGCCCTATAACTTGAATAGGGATAAAATAATTCAATTGTGTGGCTCTTCTTGACTTTCCAAATGTTATTGGACCAAATTGATCAAATGCTGATAGTGGAACAAGTATTTACGCGGGGGTTGTGGCGCTTAAAAAAATGTATCCACCGTTTTACAGCCGCATCAGTAGCAATGGTGTAGGCTTTATTGAAAATAAATCTCATCAATTTATCATTGTTATCGTGGAAGATTTTATTGTGAAAATGTTCGAGAATGTTTTATCACCCAGTCCTACTAAGGGGGTTAGGAAGTCTGCGATATAGGAAGGGGCCAGCCAATTATAGACAAACAGGAGACCCTTAAAATCAATTCTGAACTGTACTGGCAGCCAGTGGAGAGGGACCAGAATAGGGGTAATATGGTCCCTCTTCGGGTACCTGACAGGAGCCTGGCTGCTGCGTTTTGGACCAGTTGCAGGTGGGACAGGGATTTGGCTGTGTGTAAACAAAAGTGCATTTAATCGCTTCTGGATTTAATGAAACCATTGTTTAGTTTAAAATCCAATATGCTGCAATATGAGAAGGAAATAAAAAAATAAGCTACAAAGTTGGTATTTATCAAATTAAATTCTGAGCACGGGCTCACAACATAAATAACAAGTATGACAATATCACAGCATGTGCACCAGAAGGTGATGCTAGCAGTGTTGCAGTTTTGTTGGAATTCAAAATGGTAACTACCCTCACAAGAAACAAAAACAGCAGGATTATCCAATCCCAAAGATGTTATCGGGACAACCCTCATTAAAGTTTACAGCTCCATAAATAAGAGAGAGAAATGCTTAAAATACTTATTTTTACGGAGGATATTTCTACAAATATCAGACCAGAAGAAAACGTTGCACGTCTATTTCATGAGACAGGTGCATGAGAGGGAAGAGTAGATTAAAAGTAGCATTTCTACAAATATCACAATAAATGTTAGCTTGTTTTTTTGTTCAAAATGTTATTCGAAAAGACAATGCACAAGCTTGTTTCTTACATGGGTTTGTAGTTATATTATTAATGAGAATTAGTATTGATGGCTAATTGATGAAGAGTGGTGGAAACCCAGACAGATATGGAGAGAGAAAGAGAACAAAGATACAACAGAAACATGATCGCCAAGGAGCACTGTGAGCACAGATGGATTTCCGAATCCCTTTCACACTGCAGGAATCCTGTTGCACAGCTTTAGTGGTATTTAGAGAGTCTGTGTCACTCAGTAAGCATTGATCCAACAACTGGGCTTGATGCAATTTAAGATAAGAAACTATATGAGCACACACATGCTCTGCAACCAGTATTTATTGTTAATTAATACTACATCATTATTATAGAAGCAACGGCACAGTAGCAATGCATCAAAATTGTAAAAGTGGTACTGCCATGATGGCTACAATGTGTGTTTAAGAACAGCTTGTGACATACAACACAAGGACAACTTCAATGTCACAACAATTCCATACAATGACAAATGATTGTGACTCGTGTATGACCTTACTGTTGTACGGTACCGTGAACATCAATGCACACCCCCAGAGCACAATGTTGTTTCATTCTGGACTGCTGATATTTTTGCAAGACATCAAGGTTCTTCACACCTCCAGTCCTACTAAACAGCCTTTAATATGTTAACCCCATGACCTGCAGCACAACACTGACCCAAAACCATTTCATATATGTCTTTATTACCAACGTGATACTGCCAATGCCATATAAAATCCCATATACCCATCTCAGTTCATACTGCAGACATAAATGACCTCTAGTTCAGCTACCAATAACAGTATCAACAGCTGCCCCTAACGCATGAACATGAAGTGGAGGTCAATGTCCTCCATCTATAACATGGTGGACAGCAGACAGTTAATCCTCAAACCTTGCTGTGTCAACACATCTTTAAGATTAAAAGTACCATATGATGCCAAAACACCAGTGTGGAAATTCTGAATGCCCATTCAGTCCAGATGTTGGCAAACCAGCTCTTGAGCAACCATTCTAAATTCACCGGAAAGATGCAATTTTTTTCTACTTTACATTTTGACAACTCACTTTTCAACTGTGGATATGACATCCTGACTTTCTCACTGTCAACAGCTTGCTGGACGTCACACACAGGGGGCTTTCTTTTTTCAGTGTGCTATACACACAAAGAGTCTACTCACGTTGAAGAAGACAGATTTC
Source organism: Sebastes fasciatus (assembly GCF_043250625.1). Classification (NCBI taxonomy): domain Eukaryota; kingdom Metazoa; phylum Chordata; class Actinopteri; order Perciformes; family Sebastidae; genus Sebastes; species Sebastes fasciatus. Next base: position 31,665,972 of record NC_133795.1, on the reverse strand, counting down.
CAAAACACGTTGGTACAAGAAAAGTTAATTAATGGGATAAAGTTTCCGTCCTGAACTTCTTATTTACTGAGATTGTGCATACCATATATTTGCCTCCCTGTAAAATTGTAAACTTGAATTGCTGCCAGAAAGTTACAGCTGTTTAATTTGTTAAACTTTTAACTGTCCTCACCAGAAACTATTTATTCATGAATGAAAATTCATGATAAACGATAAGTAAGGGATAATGTACAGCGAGCCGGTCATTGTTGTGAAAGAATCCACGACAGGGGAAAGAGACGTCTGTAACTGAGCAGAATTTTTTTTTTTAGGTAAATCACCTACCCAGTACGAACACTTAAATTGCCCTTATTTAAATCATTAGGTCCTAAAAGTTGTAAAAATGCACTACTAGCTGAATCCAGAGGAAACAGGAAGCAAACAGTGGTCGCCCAACATTTTGTTGACCCATACTACCACGTTGACCTCCTCTCTCGGCAGACTTTGTGGCTCTACAAGAACATTACATGATATCCTCTTTTGCTCCCATATGGACACCAGTCATAATTCATATGGCTCCTGGAGGGTTTTGTTACTTGAACGTAAATATATGTTGTTTTGGGGTATTTGCTGAAACAAATGATGCTGTTGTTTTTCTTGGGAGGACAATTTTAGCTTACAAGACACGGCTTCATTACAAACAAATTGAACATGCAACATGTTTTTCATTTTGCTCATCTGCCAACTGTCCAGATGTTCCCAAATAATAGTAATAATATGAGTTCATTGAGAATTCTGGAGTAGAGTTTGTTTCTTGGATCATATTTGGGACTTGGGAATTGGCATTATAATGGATTTGCACCAAAATAGGGAACCATATTAATCTCAAAGTAGCCACTAAGAAGATTATAGAGAATGGGGAAAAAACAGGGTAATTTCAGTTCATTAAACTAGTTTATCAATACATGTTACTTAATGTCTCACTTTAGTTCCACCAATTGCTTCTATGACTGTCTCTTCTGTGATACTGGCATTTACAGTGACTACTGATTGAATACTGCTGCATGTTGACCTCCATAGCTTTGAGTTCAACTATCCTAGCAAGAAAAATGTTATCCCACACAGATCGGTTCCACAAAACAAACAAAAATCCAACAGCATCTCAGAGCAACTATTTTCACCCTTTTTTTTCTGGGCCTAATTTTTCTATCATACTCTAAAATAACGACTACATTTTTGCTTGACATGCTCTATTTTAAGTGATTCAATTCATTCCTGCCACTGAGCAATTAGCCATTAGCTATCCCTTTCACAAACATGATGTGCACTCCCACCACGCAACTTAAAACTCCCACTCTTTTCTAATGCCACACAGACATGCACAGTGAATTACGGGGGAGTGCAACACAGAACAGCAAGTCAGCAGGAAGGAACTTAGGTGACCACTCAGGAGGTACCTGCTGTGCCTCATACGTGGCAGGAATTTTAAGCCTAGGAGGTAGGAGCATGAAAAATCCTAAAAACAATGCATGTTTAAATCATATACAGAAACACATGATACTAAGAGCATTTGAAAGTAATAAATAGGCAGATATCTATTCTATTACAAGTTAGTTATCTACAAGTTCGTCACTTACATTGTTGTAATGCGCAATTCCTCGAAAATGAAATCCTGCAAGTTCCATTTAGACTCACTGAAGGCTTTGTTGAGCAAAAGGTTTGACCTGAATGCACCCAACACAAACAGCCCACTGTAAACTCTCTAATGTGCGAGTCTAGATTATTTAACTGCAAATGCTGAAAGTCCACTTTTGCCAAGACTCAGAAACCAGGCAAGCTGACCAAGCATGGCCAACAATGTCATAATTAGACATTCCTTACATAATAAGGTAAACAGTAGCACAAAGCTAAATTGGGTAATAAAAATGCATTTCAAAAAGTGGCTGTTTATGTATGGGTATAGTGCAATCTGGTAGCTACAACTGGAACAATTCAATGCACTACTCCCAAGTATGTGAAGGGCACTGTTGACAAGCAGCGCTATCAGTCTTTCTGGATGGCTATTGGTATAACAGCATTCAGTTTACAGGTTGAACAGCCAAATATTTTAGAGGCACTACTGCCTCCTGCCAACATCAAAATGATGAAACCAAACGCATAACAGTTGTTCGGCTTAGGTGTGTTGTTAATTTAAAAAATGTGTCCTTCACAGGAGAATGGCTGCATTCATCCAGTGAACACTGTGCCTCACTGTATGTGAGAAAATCCTGGCCACACTATTGAGACAAATTCAATTAGTAGTTAATGTCAAATTTAACAAATAGAGAATAAGAGACAGAAGCTGCTTCATGGTAAACAACTTAACATTTGCATATGCAGTGCTATAAAGATGAATTTAGATTATATAAAGCGGAATCTGACGTGTGAATACCGTATTATTATAAAAACCGAACACTAAAAAGATTTATAAACAGATATGAACTAGCTGTGATCTTGAATTTTTAATTGGCACATCTGGACAGCCAAAACAAAGATGCCATTTATCACTGTGAGATGACACCATGGAAAACATGCATTCAATCAAGCTACTGAGCGAGACGGCGAGAGGAGGAGGATGGGGGAGAGAGAGAACAGAACAGAGTGAAAACACACAAGGAAAATAATCAGAGACTGATTTTGCATCCATCTGTCCAGAGATTCTGTGAGGGCCATAATGCCTGCAATAGTGTTTTTGGTTGTTTCATTGAGAATTGGTCATGGTTAAATCAATTCCAACACTGTGCCATGATATGCAAATGACACTGAATCTGCAGCAGTAATTAACTGTCCTAAATGGCTCATTAGAATTCATGATTTTATTGGTTAATCACGTGTTTAATATGCAGATGCTTGTGTAAACATCATAAAAATATATTTTTTTTAAATCTGATTTACCTAATTGCTAAATTGACTGGAGCATCTACTTCTGGCCCAATTTCTACAGCTGGATCAATCGCTCAACCAACCTTCAATTAGGAACTACACAAGACACTCATAATTGTAGCCACACACAATAAGATGTTACCTCTTACTATGTTGCAAACACAAACAAACAAAGTAATTATCATCACATTATTAATTGACAGTGTCAGAGGAGCTGTAGTAATTGAGCTAGTGTTTGTGAAGAAGATTAATGAGGATGGCAGTCTGCCTTTCAAACTCAGATTTTGATTTACAGTATTCCCTTTACTTCCCTGACACCACAGGCAAATAGGGTGAAAAAATTAACTAATAGTTACCGCCATGAAACTCAGTTGATTACAGTTGGTCCTGGCTGTTATTGCGGAGTTTCAAGGGAGACGAGCAACGCATGTACTGGGGCTTAATAGGAGGGCGGATGCTACCCACTGATTGGGCAGTGAGTACAGAATATCTTTTTCAGTCCCGGGGGGGAGCCTCGGGAGGGTAAACCAATAGTGAAGTTAGAGGGCTATGCACATACTCATAGAACTGGAGTTACATCCAGGTAACTACTATTTCTCAACCAGTGGGATTAGATTCTAAAATACATATTTGGAAGTGCAGTAACTACAGTACTACACTATCGGTAATTATGCAAAGCCTTGCCTACCTTTCTTCTCACTACAAAAAACAGCCAGGGCTCTGTATGAACACCAGGTTTTTTTTTCAGAGCACACACAGAACGGACAGCCAGCGGACTGCGAGGAGATAGTCGCTGAATTTGACAAAAATTGTATAATTGTATTAGAATCACAGACCTTTAAATACTGTAATGTGGTTAAACAAGTGGCTTGTTTAACACCAGTCACATTGTTCACAGTAGGGATGTCACAAGTACCGATACTTCGGTATCAAGTCGATGCCAAAATTCGGAAAACATGACGGTACTTGTTTTTCTACAGAACCACAGGTACCAGGGATCAGGGATCAGGGACCGAGATTAGATTGAGACTAGCGGCGTCCCGGGGACCACAGGAAGTTTCCCTGATAAAGCTACATTGTTACAACAAATCCATGATTTGAAATCGACAGGAGGAGAGCTAGTAACGTTAGCTATTAGCAGCCGGTGGGCAGCCCAGTCCTGTTTGGCTAAATAATGGAGCTAACAGCTAACGTGCGGAGGTTGCATGAAGTTATATTAAGATGCGTTCTACTGCTCTGTTCAGTAAAAAATAGTATTGGGCGAAGGTGAATTATTATGTTATCATGATGTGTTCATATATAATGTTGTAAAATGTAGTTTTTGGCGAGGAACTTAAGGTGGATCATCAGGGATTAATAATAAATTTGCAAAAACAAAATAATGGTAATAAAGGAGTGTTTGTCGAAGTATATGGGATTTATCTTTTTGTTTTTTACTGTGGTATCAAATTGGGTATCGAGAATTGTGGAATTTAACTGTTATTGGCATCAAGTACTAAATTTCTGGTGTTGTGACATCCCTAATTCACAGAGTTGTATCCAACACCCTCCACTGTAAAGCTGTGTCTAGCAGAGTTACTGTGTCCCCAAATCTCATGAAAATATTTCTACTTAAACTGATAACAATGCACAAAAGTACAAAAATACCACAAGAAGCGGTTCTCAAAAGAAAAAGTTAATTCTCATCCAAACAGGAAACTGGAGAGTGGTGATCGACCGTCCTACCATAACTACCAAACACTCTGTTAAAGTTAAACAGCTTGGTTTAACTGGTTCTCTATCATGACTTCAGATAGAATGACTAATCATCTGTTCTGTGACCACTTTTACTTCCTGTGGTCACCTCAGTAGAGCTTTGTTAGAATGAAATAACTGTCAGCGATCAAGGTCATTTGCTCGTAAAGATGAGGAGCAAAACAAAGACTAGAAACCCTAAAGGTGTATTTGTTGTAACGGGGGCTTCAAGTGAAACACTGCAACATCCTAAATCTCAACAAAGTGTACAATCTACTGCAACCAGAAGAAGACACTGTTTCTGATATAAAACCCTCTAAATTATATTTGAGACGAACGTATTTCTTCTTTGTATGCAGGCTGTGTTTACAGTAGGTGTCATTAATGTGGAGTGCATCATCTTGATTTGCATTGGTTCACCTTGGACACTAGGACTGCTGACAACTGCAACAATTAACCTTGCACATGGCAAAAAGCACAAATACTGAGCCAAAACTGGGGACAACAGTTACATCTACAATATAATAATGCCAGGGGCTTTTAATTCCAGTGGTAGTGAAGTCAGAAAGTCTACAACAATCATCATAACTATACAGTTAACATAAACTAGATATACATATAACTTATCACTTAAGATTTACAAATAAATAACATGAATGTCAGCCAAAAAGACAGGTAAACTTCCATTGTATCCCTGATTACATCTTCAGTTGGGCTACTTTAAATTGACCCCAGTTGTGCCTCTGATGTATTTCATTACATTTGAGTCACACAACTACGCATGCAATTTTTTGAGAAAAAATGACCTGCCGTCTATGAAAAACCTGGAAGGTTATCAGTTGCACAAAAAGAATGATTTTTAACCAGTTTCTCAAGTTGTGACTGTATATCTTAATGCAGGTAGCTGGAGATGACATATATCCTTATGTGTTAATGTTTTTTTTATGAAAATATAAAACACTGGACAGAAAAATCAATATATACCCATATAACTTATAAGCCATCGTTTGTAAGCCCTGACGAAGACCTACAGTGGTCGAAACATGTTGGCTTTTTAAATTATTTAGCGACTACAATAAAGGCTTTTTAATATATTCTCTTCTATTCTTTGCTGCTTTTTTGATATTTTGGAGTGCCTGGATTGCCTTCCTGTTTATCCATAAAAAATAATAATAAATGGGTTTACGTTGTACAAATTGAGTAGGAACATGTGTCATTTTCAGCAACCAGCAACTTTGTTTATCTACAAGGAAAAAAGAAGCAAAACTTGGGTAACCAGGTTAAAAATATTTGTTATCATGCTACAGATGGATTAGAAGAGTTTTTTTTAGGATTCTGGAAATACCTTCTGGAAAGAAACAGATGCTTAGCTCTGTGACTCAAATTCAATGGTATAACACATAAGAGGCACACAAACTGGGGCTACTTTGCTGCTCTCAGTGGAAAGTATAAAGAACTGAAAATAGGTCGCTCTGTTATATCATCAAACATTATGTCTTCAAAACTTATGACTTTATTCTCGTAATATTACAACTTTTTTTCTCATAAAATTACGACTTTATTCTCATAATATTATGACTTTTTTCTCGTAAAATTAAGACTTTATTCTCGTTACATTATGACTTTTTTTCTCGTAAAATTACGACTTAATCTCGTAATATTATGACTTTCTTTCTTGTAAAATTACAACTTTATTCTCGTAGTATTACGACTTTTTTCTCTTACAATTACGTATATCCTAATGCAGGTAGCTGGAGATGACATATATCCTTATGTGTTAATGTGTTTTTTTTAATGAAAATATAAAACACTGGACAGAAACATCAATATATACCAATGTAACTTATAATAACTTAAAAAAATAATAATAATAAATGGGTTCAAGTTCTACAAATTGAGTAAGAACATATGTCATTTTCAGCAACCAGCAACTTTGTTTATCTATAAGGAAAAAACTTGGGTAACCAGGTAAAAAAATATTTGTTATCATGCTACAGATGGATTAGAAGAGGGTTTTTTTTAGGATTCTGGAAATATCTTTTATAAAATAGCAGGAAAGAATCTGATGCTTAGCTCTGTGACTCAAATCCAATGGTATAACACATAAGAGGCACAAACTGGGGCTACTTTGCTGCTCTCAGTGGAAAGTATAAAGAACTGAAAATAGGTCGCTCTGTTATATCATCGAACATTATGTCTTCAAAACGGTATATAATATGAAGAAATAATATGCACCGTGTTGCATGTGCAGCATATAGAAATAGAAAGTGGGTAAAATAGTAAAGTAATTGGTTGCATGATCCACCCCCTCTGTTCCACTGCATACCTGCGGCAGAATGCACGTCTCTGTGGCAACGACACAGAAGACAGGATGGGTAGCAACAGTGTGTCATTCCTGCCGACGCATCTCACTATGGATGCGGCCAGGCAGCATCTCCCATCATCTCCTAACAACCATGACAAGGACTCACTAAAAAAGGCAAAAACTAGACTATCTCCCCCCTCATCAACCCCCCACTAACTGGATATGTGGGTGATCTTTCCCCCCAAATGGGAAGCGTGTCCTACCTGTTTCTGCTGTTCCAGGAGGGAGAGGAGGAGGAGGAGGAGCAGGCGCATCAGGATGAAGATAGATGCCGCATTTAGGAGATCGAGAGAGAGATCAGCTGTATAGCAGAGGACGTATAGTGGTGGTGCTCTCTCGTTCAGTCACGACGCACCGTCCAGACACTTTGCGCAGTTTACTTTTGGCGCACAGCTTCTCCTCCTGTATGAAGATGAAGAGCACACATGATGCACATTTTATCTGAATGAATCGTGGGTTTTTTTCTCTGAGAAGCTTACAACCAGTGATGTAACGCTAATTAAAACAGGTTGAACCATTAAGTGGTTAATTATGGAGGCAAACAATAGCTAGGCTAAAGTGAACTGCTGTGCTCTTTCTACATCACCATATACCATCAAGTTCACAACTGACTTTAGCTTAATGTCAGCCTTATAAACAGCACTAAACAGAGGGATTTAAATTAAGTCATGCTGCTTTGCTGTCTACTATCTTACCTGCTTTACGTTTTAAACTAAGGATATCATTTCCCTAACAAGTTATTTTTAAGACGCCACAAACGCGCCAGTGTGTAGAGCAGAGCAGTAACCTTCACTATCTAAAGAGACACTTTAGGCAAAATAAATAAATACATAATCTGTCTGGAGCCGCAAAACATTTGATCTTTGTGATGAAGGTAACACGTGTTACTAAACTGTACAGTTTGTAGTCTAAGTTTATAGTATATAAGTCTAATGCAGTGAGGGCCAAAGAGCAAATGTACTACGAAGTATTAGGGCCACATTGAGGGAAAAAACATCTGAGATTTACAGAATAAAGTCAGAATATTACGAGAAAAAAAGAAAATAACACGTAAAATTACTACTATATAATATTATGACTTTATTCTCATAATACCACAACTTTTTTCTCTTAAACTTATGACTTTATTCTCATAATATTATGACTTTATTCTCATAATATTATGACTTTATTCTCATATTATGACTTTATTCTCATAATACCACAACTTTTTTCTCTTAAACTTATGACTTTATTCTCATAATATTATGACTTTATTCTCATAATACCACAACTTTTTTCTCTTAAACTTATGACTTTATTCTCATAATATTATGACTTTATTCTCATATTATTATGACTTTATTCTCATAATACCACCATTTTTTTCTCTTAAACTTATGACTTTATTCTCATAATATTATGACTATTCTCATAATATTACGCCTTTTTTCTCGTAAAATTTAAAATTTATTCTCGTAATATGACTTTTTTTCTCGTAAAGTTATGACTTTATTCTCGTAATAAAATCTCAGATTTGTTTTCCCTCAATGTGGCCCCCTAATACTCTGTCATAGTTAGTAAGCTTGCAAACAGTGTCAGTGTCTAGTGAACTGTTTGCTTCATCCATTCACACTAATACCAGCCATAATAAAAAACAAGAACATGTCCCCCTTACCTCCTGCTGTCAAGCAGTGACAAGGTTTGTGTGTCCTTAAGCATAGTTTTAAACATGTGTGACTTTCCTCGTGTGATTAGTTTAGCCAACGTAACGGTAATCCACGTGCGTTTGTAACCATAGCAACGTGAATGTTAAAATGTGAGCATCTGGTTTTTCTCAACAACTAACTAACTAACTCCAAGCCAAACAAACACTTACTGCAGTTTTGAAGACATTTCCAATTTCCTCATACATTCTCTGTCGAATGAAAAATATCCTGTCTTCAGCTCAATGAAGATGAAACATCCTTTATGTGTCTAGAAGTTAGCTCAAAGTTGTTTCTTCAATGTAACAAAGATGGCGGACGAGACACCAACTGCCGTAAAGCCTCAGAAGAAGAAGATGTTGTTGCTGGTTGTGAAGAAGACAAGAAGATTTATAAAGATACATTAACCTGATAATTCAATTCTATTCGAACTTTATTGCAGACTCAAGGTCCAGATAAGAAAAAAGAAAAAACAACACAGGAAGCACTATAAAAAGTAATGATTAAAAGCTATTACAAATATAAATATTAATATAAATATATACATACATCAATGCCTTACATATAAAGAACTATAGCAGTGCCTCCACAGCTGTGATTGGTACCGTGTAGTGCTAAATCTGATGTTAGACAACCTCAAGATTATGTCATCTCAGAGTGATTAAGCCGGCATATAAATGTGTACATGAGATTTATTAATACAGTTTGAAAAGTATTTATTTCACTTGCACTGGAACATCTTGGTTTTTTTAGTAATATTCTCATTGCATCATTACATGCGACCTGAAGTCTCTGTATAAGCTCGCTTTTTTATAGTTTGACCACGAATGGGCTGTATACAGTTGTGTACAGAATGCTCTGAACAGAGACATCTTCACTCTATCTGAACACATACGAAACATCTGTCATGTCTTCGGTAAAGAAATGTCCAAGATATTTTACCTTATTACAGACACAAAGATTGTTATCAGACAATTTGTAGTCTGGAAATTTTAGACATTTGTCCTCCTTCGTTCAACAGATCAAGACTATACTCTTACTGGCATTGTATTGGATATCATGTTCCACACCATACACAGAATGATACATTGAGGAACATACATTGATAAGAAACCCCAAATGATTGTTGAGGCAGATACTGATATGAATATAAATAATACAAACAAATTGTTTAAATATATATTCAGGGATAACTACTGGAGAACACTGAGGTCATGTCCTTGTATATTTTACAGGTATTTGTGGGATTTAGCAGACTAGGGTAGTTACATTCAATACACTTTACAATAATACAAAAAAATAGATAAAATGTGGTGTATAATTTAAAAGCTGTATTTTTAATCTCAACATATTTAATTTTGACAACTTTAAAGCCAAGAAAAAAATAAATAATCCTGTATTTGCCCACAAGCATTGCATTCCTGGAAGTGTGGAGAGGGCTTTGAAGCCGCATTTAAACCTTCATGTTGGGAGAAAAAAAAATGCAGAAAACATGATTAAACACTTAACTGAAAAAAAAAAAAACATTATGAAAAATCCAAATATTTAACATTTTAAAGACTTAGTGTATGCTGTGCATTGGGTGACTCGTAACCTCAGTAGTTTAAAAATCCTATGGCTGGATATAGTGACAGTTGTTTTTTATAAGCAGCCCTTAAATGTGTTTTGTTTTTTGACCACAATGTGTACATTTTAAAGTTGAAAATTAAACTTGTCAGTGCTTTCTTATGGACAAACTATGGAGCTCTGTTTCTAAATAACCTAAAACACTCAATATGACATTTCATAGTGCAATTTCTTCTGCTAATATTGGCCTGCCCAGCCTCTAGCGTGCAGTAGCCTACAAGAAAAGCTACAAGGTAGGTCATTTTTGGCATTTTTCAGTTGCATCCAGTAATGGCAGGATTTAATTTATGAAATCATGGTATCTGGCACAGAGGTCACACTATGTGGGTCCCTGCTCATACAGATATTCTGGGCAATGTGGACATAGTACCCAAACAAGCTGTTAAAAGATAAAACGCACTGTAGATGTCAATAATGAACTTCCAAAGACGGAGGTAAAGGGTATAGTGTAGTTTGTGAGGCAATAAACCAAGATCACAGATCTTCTACAGCCAAAATAACAAACAGGCCTATTCTTTTCCCCACCCTCTTACCTATTGTGCCTGCTTGTTTGAGGTTGTATTTTGCTGCTGTCATTCTGCAGTGGGCAACATGCAGCGCGCTGAAAATTGATTTACTGGCAGAGATTTAGATTTTTCCATTACGCAGCACACACGTGTTGCCAGGGTGGGTTGGCTGCAAACAGACCTTACATGGCTACGTATTCTTGAAAACACACCTGTCTTTATCCTCAACTGTGGCAAAACTTTTGTTCCTTGCCGACTGTCACCGCAGCACACTGTAATGAGTTTTGTTGTCCATTATTAGAGTTAGATGACAGGGGTCATGTTCACTTCACCCACGCTGCATACTGTATTTCTGTGATGTCTTTCACCAGATGGGTCGCTGACCTGCTCTCTTACCCGGGCCGGGGTGTGCAGAGGCACAAATGGAGCAGCAGGAGCAGATGGGAGCGAGACGGATGAGAGGAGGATGAGACAAGAGCTGTGTGCTTAATATTTAACCAGTGAGGCAGCATGCTGCTCCGCCCAGGAGGTGGGGGGGGGGGGATAAAATCATCATACTGAAGTGACAGTGATTATAGAGATGCTGGAATTCACAGGTGGAAAGTAAAGCGTACTATACTACTCACGTTTTGAAGTGGCACTTTTTTCTTAAAGCTTCATTAGGCAGAATATTTTTGGCCTCATTGGGCAAAAACTCCATAATAACCTTTCAGCATATTGTAATTCAAGTGTTCTGAAAGAAAACTGGACTTCTGCACCTCCTCATGGCTGTTTTCAGGCTTTAAAAAATCTAGCCCGTGACGGGAGACTTTGGCCAATCACAGGTCAATTTCAGAGAGAGAGCGTTCCTATTGGCTGTGCTCCGGCTGGTGGGCGGTGCTTGGTATTTCCTCGACAGATCTCAACATGGCTGCCGGGTCACAAACTTTCTGATTTTACAGCTAAACAGTACACTACAAGATGATTTTGAAAACATTTGAGGCGATAAATAGACATTACAGCAACAGAATATTAATTCATATTTGATCAGCGCTGCCTAATTTCACTGTTTGATCAGAGTTTGCGAGTGATTGACGGCTGCTCAGAGACGGCAAGGCTCCAGCTCGGCTCTGATTGGTTGTTTTCCTCCGGTCTGTGAAATCTTGCAGATTCCATTAGGAGATGATTTTTTGCATCAATGTGCTAAAGTTCCTTCATTTGACATTTATTTGATTCACTACATCAACCGAAAACAGACTTCCTGTCTGGCTATTTTACATGTTAACACTTTCTAAATAAATTTTTTAAAAGTAATTTTTCTGTATTACAATAAATATAAAACCACATACAGTATACCATAATAGAGAATTTTATAATTATCATGCACCTGTAAGAAAAACTAAACACTGAGTAACTACAACTTTTAACACTGGAGTACATTTTACTGTCAATACTTATTTACCTTATAGTACATTTTTGAACTCATAACTTTTACTTGGAGTATTTTATGTATTGTGTTAACTAAGGTGAAGGATTTGAGTACTTCTTTCACATCTGTGTATAATCAGATTTGGGATACTTATCTGATATAATCATGGTTAATTTGTTTTTGAGCTGAGGAGCAGTTTAATATATTGTGCTGGTGCTGGCATTAATGAACATTATTTGGATAATATAAGAATAATAGTGTATTCATGCATTTAATTTGAATGCAAATTAGTGGTCAATTTATAGTATGGTGATGTAAAGATCCAAGGAGAAAAGAGGTTCTGCAGCAGCGCCCCCAATTGAGAGTTACCTAAACTGCGAACAAGCGGTTTTCCCTCCCGGCCCCTTCATTAATCAGCACACACTGGTCTAACACACACACACACACACACACACACACACACACACACACGGGAATTGGCACTATATTGGCTGCAGACCAGTGGGAACCTGGTTTCACACACACAGATTAACACCACGCCTGTGGACGTCAGCACCCTAGAAACATCCCCTAGAAAGCCAAGTGTATGTTTAATCCCCAACAGTCGAACCTCAAGGTCACCCACGTTAGTAGAGAGTAATTATATTCATGACAACATGGAGTCTAGTGACATTATTCACTGTCCATTTTAAAGCCTCCAAAGGAACTACAACGCCTCGGTACTCATGTCTATACAGTCAAAAGTTTTGTTGATATTTTTTATATTTTTAAGTGACTCAGTTCAAATCAAATGTCTACAGTGAATTCCTCGTTCAGACTGGTTGCTAGCATTAAAAAATAGGACCGAGGCAGCCTCACAACAACTGTAGCTCACAGAATGTGGTTAATTAATTCCTCTTTCCATGGCCAGCTATAGTTACTGGGTCAGCTGCAGCCAGAATATATGATAAAGTAGCTTTTCATCACTCACACCTGAAACTAGAAAGAGCAGCGTGCACTTTTATGACACATATAGGAAGATAGTCAACAGCAACCATGAACAGGCTTCTCAAAAATGCCTCAATATAGATTTGGAGAATGGTACCATCATGTGGTTGTATTTCTAGCCAGAAGAGCCCAATAGTTCACATTGGGTTCTTGTCAAATCGCGACAGTGATGGAGTTACGGATTGGCTGCTTTGTTGAGGCTGATTTAAGATTTGATCAGAAACCAGGATAAAGTAGAAACAGTGCATCCTTCTACTGTTAAGTGGCCTCATTTTTTTTTTTTTTTTACCAGTGAACCACAATTCATTTCCTCACAGCTTCTTTTCCAACGTTAATTTTGACAAAGCAAGTCTCAATTCTTTTACAAAGAAAAAACATCTGCTGTTTAGTTGTACTGCACACATTTTTTTAAAGGGGTAGTTTGACATTATGGGTAATAATTCACTTTCTAGCCAAGAGTTAGATGAGAAGATTGATTCCACTTATTATCTTCGTACAAAGCCGGGCTAGCTGTTTCCCAGTTTCCAATCTTTATGCTAAGCTAAGCTAACCAGCTGCTAGCTCCAGCGTTCTTCTAAATGGACAGACGGATCATCTTTTCATGATGAATAGTTTAACAAATTGTCAAACTATTCTGTTAAAGGAGGTGTAACATCTGGCGGTGAGTTTGCAGATTGCAACCAAGCGTGTAGAAGAACTATGGTGGCCTACGTGAAAACGCGAATGGCCCTCTATAGCTGTTGTGAGAGTAGCGTAGGTCATTTGGAGAATAGCAGAGCCAGTGCGTAGTGTGTGCGTGTGTACGTGGGAAGTGAGTGGTGAAGCAAGAGAGAGAGAGAGAGCGGTGGTGAATGTGTGTGAGCGAAAAAGTGAGCGAGTGGAGCAGAAGACAGTTACTTTAGCTCTGAGAATATCAAGTGAATGTTCAGTAGAAGTTGCAGTTTGTGCAGAAATAAATGCTCCAGCTCCTCAAGACCAACAGAGGTTTCCCGTGTCTTGTTTCCCGGCAGCTGAGTGGAGTGACGGCGAGGGTTAACTCCGGAGCGGGTAACGTTATCAACTCTGGCCCAAGCAGGAAAAGTTAACACAGTGGTTTGTCCATTCTGGGCTACTGTAGAAACACGGCGGCAGGCTCCTGTGAAGAGGACCCGCTCCGTATGTAGATATAAACGGCTCATTCTAAGGTAACAAAAACACGATTCTTACAATCAGGTGATTATACATTAAAGAAAACATACTTATTAATTATATTATAATACATTTCTGCCAATAGATCCCCCTAAATGTTACACACTGTTCCTTTAAATTCATTTATTGCTGCTGAAGGCATTTTTAATCTCCTTTGTGTTTGTTCCCTGACCTTTTAAAGTAAAAGAAAGGTACCATGAGTCAGTCAAAATGTCTCAGGCAACTAATGAACAAAGGCAAACACATTTTTACATATCTGCAGCTAAGTCAGTCACAGACATGACGTGTCCCTTCTTGTCATACAAAGGTTTGAGTGAGAGGAAAGAAAAAAGCATGTTGATTCCTTTGATTTTATTCCATTTGTCACATAAAATAGTACATTATCCATTTGTTGCTCTTTTTATGCGAGAACCCTTTTGTCATTAAGGTACAGCAGCCCGAAAATCCATCTCACCTTTAAATGCTTTTACAATTGTCAAAGGATTCCTAATGCAATGAACAGAGCAGGTTTATCTGTTAAATTCAAAATGATGTGAAAGCACAATAGGCCAAATTGGTTCCCCGATTATGAGTCACAGCAATAATTACTCTGGATTAAGCTCACCTCGAATAATAAGCCTTGAAGAGAAGTAGCTTGCATAACTTTTATCATTAGCATAATAAAGGCAGAAAAAACAGCTATTGTTAATATTGACAGAGAGACAGGTTAGACGGTTCCCTGGATTCTGTATTTCCAGGAAGAGATGCTGAAACATGAGGTAAAGTAACCTTTTACAGTTTCCATGACCACACTTACACATCTACCCGGAAGATCTTTTCAGCTGTTATGTATGAGCAATCACTCTGTTCTTGAAGTGCATCCATTTTCTAGTGTAGAAATTATGTAAATCTCTTCTCTGTCCAGAATAAATATAGCCTAGCAACACACTGTGCTTTCTTAGAAAACTGTCACTTATAATTGGGACAAATTAAAGACAGTATGAGGGGGAGCATCAGGGAGAACCGTTCTGCAAGCCTTGGCTAAATACGATGATTAATTAGAGCTATCATCACATCTTGGAATGGACCGAAACATCAAAAACTCAAGACCTCTTTCAGGCATGCCGATTTTGTGCCTGAAGATATTTCAAGACATGGGAGATAGTGACTCCATGGATTAACAGTTGTGAAGTTGACAGACAAGCCTGCTTTGCATCAGGATTTCCAAATAAGCATCTTGACAAATGACATAATCCACTGTGTGCATCAAAGGGGCTAATGGTGGGATTTTACTGGTAAAAAACTTCATTCAGGGAACCTGTGAGACATCCGAGACAAATTTTTGCTAAAGATGGCTTCTCTGGATTTATGCTTCGGCAGTTGTTGGCATAACTCTCACAAACAGAGTTTTGGTGTCTAGAGATTTCACTGATGAATCATCTGGCAGCTCTGAAAAAAACACAGAGACATCAAACAGTTACAAAGTATGTTTGTTTATATTTATGGATAAAATTAAGTGGGGAAAAACATTTAGCGAATCACAAAAGATCAGTTTTAAAAAAAAAACTCCGAAGATCTTTAAGCCGCTCATATTGTAGTTTAGTTTATTCAAATGAGGTAATCAAAATAAGAGGATCCAAAGGTAAAACTTTGGGAAGTCATTAAGGAATGTGCTGAATGCACAACTTTACTGCATCTAAACTGTGCCATCATATCACAGCCACTTACAGTACTAACTGACCTGTTCACTTATGGATAAGAGGACATCTGATCTTCCTCTAGCATTTCACTCGTGTTAAATATAGCCTATGTTGCAAGTCACAGAACTGAAACGCATGTTGGCTAAATAAAGTTTAAGTGATATGTATAGTATCTGACGGCATACACAGCTAAAAAGTTACTGCCACTTGCAAATCTTATATTTGTCAGCTGAAAACATTTAGTCAAGTCATGTAAAACCTGTGTTATCAACTTTACCTCTCCTGGCTTTATTTGCTTAAGCTGATTTTAAAGTTAAAATAATAATTTAAATGTATTATACGCTGGTGCCAGCTGACAGTAGTCAGGGATTAAAACAGAATAACAAACTCGCTCTGGAAACTACTTTTCTTATCAGTGACATGTTAGATGATGAAGGTTATTTTCTCCTTGCTGTATATCCTCCAAGAATTATTGGCCTTAAATCAGTTTAGAAGTCGTCTATGTGGATGCTTAAGTCAATATGATATCGACCATCTTTTCATCTTACCCTGGCTGAAGTCCTCGTCCAGGTACAGTTTGAGCCGTCTGCTGCGGAGGCCGAAAACCTTGGCAGCCTCAGACAGCAGGCCTGAGTAGTCGAGCCCATTCTGGCCCACTGGGTTCACCAGCAGGAGGGTGCCCACCTCTCCTGTCTGGCACTCTGTGAGGAGATGAGAACAGTGTTGAAGAGAAGCGAACCAGACAGACTTTACTTCTTTTACAAATTGAGAAATGATTGGCTTGTTAGTGAAGCTTGCTCAAACGTCCTGGAAAGGTAACAAGCCTAAGCCTCAGCCATGGGAAAAGGGAAGAGACAGAGAGAAGGAATGATAGATCAAAAAGACGATAAAGGACGATAAAGAGAGAGAGAGCCCGGCTGTAGGGTCAGAGGGGCAAGGTGAAGGGGTTTGAGTGTGAATGACTTAAAGGATAAAGCTGGATTATGGTACATTTCCTTCAGTACAATGAACACAGTACAACACACAATGAGTGCATTTGATTCCAGTGATGGAAAATAACTAAGCGCATTTATTTTACAGCAATGGTTTCTAATTATTGTACAGATTTGGATTTTATACACAAAACATATGATCAACCTATAAAATATGACGTATTATTATAGTTTAAACTACCCGACAGTATATAAAATAGTTAAAGGGAAGTTTAACATTTTGGGAAAAACACATTTGCTTTTTTGTCTGTACGGTAAATATGAAGCTACAAGTATAAAGACTGAAAACAGAGGGAAAAGATAGTCTGGCTCTGTTCAAACGCAACAAGTACAATGCGGGTAGTTTGCCAACCAGCTCCTCTAAACCTCAGTAGTTAACTTGTTCTATCCCATTTTTACAAATCCGCAAGTGACAATTAATTTGGGCTTCTGAGAAATATTCGAAGGTGTTCGAATAACAATGTTGAATATGAATAATGTGGGATTATTCCTTATATATAATTATTATTATTATTACATACTTATATATATAAAAAAAAGCTGAAGCATTCGAATACTGATTTGGAGGTTGATTACCATGGTAACGGTTGAAGCTTCGAAGCATTCGGGTCAGCCCTAGCAAACAGTGTTTAAATGACAATTTACAGTTTAATGGGGCGGTTACGTGTTGGACTATTTCTTTTCAGACAGCCAGGCTAGCCGTTTCATCCCGTTTCCGTTTTTTTGTGCTAAGCTAAGTTAACTGACTGCAGCTTCATATTCACTATACAGACATGAGAGTGGCCCAGATCTAGAGCAAGAAAACAAAATAAACGCATCAATAAATGATTGTTTGTTTGTCAATGTCTCTCAATCTTTATTGTTCCCAAGGGGGAATTTGGTTTGCAGCCAGATGATGCAAGTCATAAAAACAACAGTGAAAGGAACTGTTATTTTCCAAAATGTCTGACTATTTCTTTAAGATTTAGCTCCATCTCAAACATCAATGCAGGACTTTCATTTGTGATTTATTTGTAGAGTGGTACTGCTATTGTTTTGCACTTAGAACGATTGAGAAATATACATTGTCAGGGTCAGACTAATTTGTGTGTCAAAAATAAAGGATGCTATATATTGAGGCTATAACGCTACATGCATTCATTTAAATTAAGCTTTGACTACACAGACAAAACCTGTCAGCAGGATAAATTGATAGTTTTGGTCTCTCCAGGGGATTTGTTGACTATAATTAAAAATGAGTAATGGCAGCCTTTTACTTTAACCGTGAGACGGACTGCCTCATCAGTTGTGCGTTACTATATGTACAGTACACTGTATGTGTGTGTTTGTGTGTGTGTATTTCTCACCAGCTGGTTGTGCGTTGCAGAGCAGCAGGTTCACGTAGGGACACAGGAGGGTGTCGGTGGTGGGTGCAGGGCCAGGGGAGGAAGAGCCTGAAGTCACTGACAAAGTTTTACCGCTCAAAGCCTCAAGGTCAATTTTGCTCGTCAACTCTGTAACGAACACAAGCAAACGATCAGTTGGGAAAAACAGCAAAATGTTTATATTTGATTACCTTTTCCTTCTCGTAATGCCCAATAAACTCAACTAATGACTAAAAAAAAGTAGCGTTAGATAGCTCACTAGGGTTAGCTTGTCGGCTCAAATGCTTTATCTACTGTTACGATAATGTATACAAAGATGCTACACCAGTAAGCAGTAGTGTCTGGGTGATTAACATCACCTGCTCTGGCTGGTGTAGTTTTATGACGGAAGTTAGCTACGGCTACGTAGCTAGCTGAAAATGCAGGTGCTCAGTGTTTGCAGTTAAGCTAGCGAGCCACACAGTCCAGTTACACACACACACAAAAACCCTTGACTAATCAGTGCTCTGGACATGCATGTGCACTTCCATATTATTATCATCATATAGGCATTCGGAAAATTATAAATAGTGTGTGTGAAAAATACTGTAGAAAACGGATTGAGTGCCAAGAAATGTGCTAGCTAGATAAATAAAAAGTAAAAAATACTAAATGTTTTAATTGATTTTATCAACTGATAAAGGAAAAGTATAAAGCTTTACATTATTTTAACATACTATTTGATCATTTAATTAACCGTATTTTTATTCTATGTATTCAGTTGTATTTTTGAGAACCATTACTGAGAACCTTTTACTATATTTAGTCAGTTTTGGGGCGATGACATTACAGTATGATGACCCACAGTTACTCGAGTAATATGAGACGGCAGATGTTTCTACCGTAAAATAGTGATTCGCTGCGTTTATGTCTTCCTGAGGAGCTAAAAACCAGTTCTCACCAGTCCCGCCGTTGAAGAATCTGAGCTGGGTGTTATTGGCTCCAAAGATGCTGCTGCACACTTTCTTCAACTTGTCCAAGTCTAGTCTGTTATCCCCTTTGGGGTTCTCCAACAGCACCACCCCCTCTGAGCAAGAAACCAGTCAGACAGGATTACTAACGTAACCAAACAGTCAATTACAGGTAAGACAAGTTCAAATAGTGTGCGGTACATATCCAAATATCTCGATAATCAGCACATGTTTAATTAACAGTTCAACAGTTTTTACATATTACATATTGACAACATATTCTTGTTAGATCTTTTCTGGCTAGATAAACAGACTTCATATGTGCTACCTTGTTCTTTGTTGTTGACCTTCACCCTGACGTTCACATAGGTGCAAGCTGGTCCATTTAGAGGAGCCCGAGGGGCTGAAGATCCCTTTACTATGGTTAACTCCAAGTCTGAGCCCTTCAGCTGCAACAAAGAAAAAAAAAGAGCATGACAAAGACAGACTTTTTATGTTCTTTAAACTAGAATTACCGCCTCGTGGTTGTATGCCTCCTCCAACCAGTCAAGTTGCATTTACATCCATCTGTCCAAAATGTCCTCACTTCAACATTTTATCCTGTTAGACATTTGTGTGAAATTGTCATAATTAGCATATGAATTCTTGAGTCATGGTCACAGTGACCTTGACCTTTGACCACCAAAATCTAATCAGTTCATCCTTCAGTCCAGATGGACGTTTGTGCCAAATTTAAAGAAATTCCCTCCAGGCGTTCCCGAGAAATAGCGCCCACGTGAATAGGTCGGACATACGTACGTATGGACGGACGACGAGAAAACATAATGCCGTGGCATAAAAATCAAATTGTGACTTGTACCACAAATACATTCAGAGAGAGGTAGTATGGTAATCACCAAGAGGAAAATGTGAACAACCAACTTCACACCAAAGTATCACTGACGCTCATGATAACACACATCAGTCTGTTACAGCATGTTTCATAAATGTTGAAAGGTTGTGGTCCACAACAAGCTGCCTGTTAAACTGCCCTTGCATCGTAGTACAGCGAACAATAATCACGCTTGCCCTGAGATGTCCTTTCATACCTGAGTTTTTTCTTCTATGATGACGCTGGCAGTCTTGGGGACAGGGAAGGGCAACATTGGAGCCTTGGTGGTTGCCAGGATGAAGTCAGTATGAGCCTGGATCACAGAGCCCAAGTACTCCCCCTCTGGCTGGCAGCGGTAGTACACAGTTATTTCATCTGATGGCACCAAATGACCCTGTGAGACAGGTAGTTGTGAGACAGGTAGTTGAGAGACAGGTAGTTGAGAGACAGGTAGTTGAGAGACAGGTAGTTGAGAGACAGGTAGTGGGTTTTAATATGTAAATGAACACCAAGCGCAGCATTAATCAGAAGTGAGGATGTTTGTTTCAGTAAAAAAAAAATAGATTCACCAGTATTAAAATAGAGCTAAAAGACACCAGGAACTGTAAGTGAGTAATAAGCTAAATGCGCTGCTCGAATAACTCTTCAAACATCGCCGTATAATAGAAATAAACTGATTTAAATGACTGCCAAGGACGCAAGGAATCGCAATTTTGTAATTCTCGTCAAAGCATTTTTTCTCTTCTGTAAGAAAATGAAATCTGGAGGAAACAATTACCTGAAAGAAGGAAGTGAGCAGGGGGGGTTGGGGTGGGATAAACACAATGGAAGGGCGGCCAAAAGAAGAGTAGGTGGGGATTAAATAGCAAAAAAACAGACAGTGTAGGAACAAATAATGGCAGAAGGGAACAAGGGGAGATTTTTTATTGGATGAAAGCCCGTCTATTTTGGCATTGTGTGCTGACAGCTTCCTCTAACCTTGACACATTCAAACACATTGATCTCATCCTAATCTGCAGCGTGCAGCCATGCACACGTGTGCACAGCCGTACACACGTGTATCGACTGTATAGCGCGCACACACACACACACACACTCCAATTGCAGTATGTAGCTCAAGGGCAGAGGAATAACGTTAGCGAGATACAGAGGAGCAGTCAATCAATGGAGGAAGGTTTATAGGCTTTTCCTGCCAAGTCAAGGTACTGACCCTACCCTGCAGGGGCTAGTACAGTGTGAGTGTGTGTGTGTGTGTGTGTGTGTCATGTCAAATAGAGCTACAGAGATCTCCAGTTTGTGAGCTGTCCAGTAACAAAAAGGAAACAGTGACCTCTGTTTTTATCACCCTTGCATGTGCTAACACACAAATACCCACGCAAACACTGATAAAGACGCTCATGCACACCCACAAACTACAACCAAACATGTCAAAGAATTGTTAAAAAATTAATTCCCATCCCCGGGGTGGAAAATTCCTAACAGATCTCAGTTTGAAATAACTGGAGGAATTTAGCCTGGCCGGGAGCCAGTGCACACCACTGCTATAGGGGGACGGAAAAAACAGTTTGTTGCTTGTGAAAACAAGGGGCTGTTGGCTAATCCGTCTTTACTCCCCAGACCACTTCAAAGCCCCAACATTAGAATCTGAAAGGGGCCAGACTGTAATTAAGCTTCCATTAAGCCTGCCTTATGATGGAGAAACTTCTAACTGTGACGCTGCAGTGGAAAGATTTCAAAACGGCCCTGACAAAATTAGCATGGGACATAAAGAGGAAGGGGGGAGCACGGGGTGATCAAAGGGAGGGAAATGTAACAAAATAACACAGCAACATTTTTCATGCTTGGTCTACATTGTAGGGCTGCAACTAACGGTTAACTTTCATTCATTTCAATTAATCAATTAACAGTTTAGTCAACAAAAGGTAAGAAAAGAGTGAAAAATGGCCATCACGGTCTGACCAATGGGCCAGTATGGAGCCCCAAAACTGACAAATTGTAGCTGAACAGACAAGTCCAAAATATAACATCAATAAATGATATTTAAAAGTTTGAGAAGTAAGAGTGTGAGAAGTAATATGAAGCTTTATACTTTATTATACTCTGTAATTCTACTTTATAACTTACATTAAAACCTTTTTTACTCTTCTATGTTTCTTTCACCAGCTCATTTTATTTTTCAACTCTTTTTAAACTCGGTACACATTTAATTTATTTATTTAAAAGGATCATTGCCATTGGCACCAGCTAGTCTTCCTGGGGTCAGAAGCCTCAATCATTTATCCATTCCCCATTTTCACATTTAAAATTTTTCTAATGCATACAGTATAAAATAAAGGGATTGGGCATGTTGCATTTGAAAAACTGTAAACCAAGATCATTTAGTGTTTTTGCTGAATGAATTCACTTAAACAATACATTTAAATTGTTGCTAATTCATTTTCTGCTGATCAACTAATCGAGTTTTAAAGGTAAGGTTTGTTAAGATTTTAGAATTTTTTTTGTTATATTTGTTAAAATTCATATTTTATTTGTTGAAGTTCTCATTACATCCCGACAGCAATCAATAAATCAAATGCTCTGACAAAAAAAAGGAAAAAAAATGTGGTATCTGTGGCTGTCACAGGACTGTAATAACCCCGTCCGATCATTTCGACCCTGAATTTAACTCTACTATATTGATCAAAATATATGAGGAGGAAAGGGTGTGTGGTAAGGATACGGTCAGGATTAAGATGCTTAAGGCTAAAGATCACTGACAACAACAGATGCATGACCAAGGAGCCTTTTGAAAAAGGTCAGGTAGCTTGGACCAGAAATCCTGTATTTTGTTCTAATTCTAGAGAGCATGCAGTGTCACACAACTCTTCCATGTGCAGGTTGTCGTCATCCTTACACAGAATTACCTAAATGCTTCTTGTACTCAGTCAATTTCCTTTCCCCTGCTTCTCTGTCATACATTACTCACCACGCAACAGCCTAGAAAGGTATTTTGTCTTCCATTACAACTCAAACTGCCTCAGTGGCATCATGTTTTGCTCACCCTGGCACGGCCCTGATTACACGAATTGGCAAACTGTTTCTAATACGTCGTAGTCGATTCATTAGACACTGGATTGTAAAATTCTCTGGTAGTGTGTTATGTGTCACTCTAGTTTCCAGGGACTAGTAGTGCTCCTGAAATAATTGTCCCACCTTCTTGCGTAGTTTCTGAATGCGGTTGATGACCTCTCGGGCAACGCCTTCATCCACCATGGACTGGTCCGGGGACACATCCAGCAGCACCAGGACCTGAAGGACAACAAGAGGGGTTTTAAACTACATGTTGAACTGAAAATACACTGAAATTAAACAAAAGTGATCACTCATGTTTCTAAAGACTGATATGGAAGTCTTGCCCCGTATACTGTACAGCAAAAGCCTTTTTTAAATGTCTTACATTTTTGCCGCATACGTTTTTTTTTAGGAGAAAAAAAAAGATTTTGAGATACAAAAGTAAATAAAATTCACTTGACTTCATTTTCATGAGCTCATATTTGAAAGTCATATTTATCTTTGTATAACATGTTTAATTACCTAATGTTTAGATTCCTGATTGTTAATCATTAGCGATTGTTAAATTAAAAAAGATGTTGTCTGTAAGTCAATATAAATCCTACATGCTGTAACTTACAGTATATAGACATACAGTATTCACATGTACATGCTGTACATCATCATCCAGTCTATGTATATCCATTCAGTATTTATTACATTTAATTTTGTATCGTACAAAATGTACCTTAAAGGGAGATTTATCAAGTATTTAATACTCTTATTAACATGGGAGTAAGTCATATATCTTGGATGTGAACAAACACTTGGCCAATAAAAGTGACTATGATTCAGTATTAATTTGAGCACAAATATCAACTTTTCATCAGGACAGTACGTTGTAATATGTGGACAAAGACAAATATAGAATACTGAGGTATATTGTACATATTTTTTAGTCCATACTTTTATTTTGAAATTGTTTTAAAATCTCCCCCTTTTTTTTTTTTAAATCAATCAACTGAGCATATACAGCAGCCTTTTCTAGGCTGGTACACTAAACACAAAAAAGCGTGTTGAGGCATGAATTAAATATTTTCCTGTTACTGTGACAACAAATAGACTTTAATGTAGACAGGTTGTACTCTAATCACGTACACCCCATGATTATTGCAATATGCATTTGACAGAATAGTAGCAGAGAGAGACAGAATTTCAGACAGATATGAAGACGTGAGAGTTTACTGTAGCCGCTGAGTGACCAGACTCAGACTCAGCTTCACCCCCACGCTATAAACTACACAGCTGAAATGTGCAGGGAGCAACCTTTATGAAATAAATCTACCTTACATGGTTGTTCAAACATTTATAATGTAAAAGTAATAAAAAAACAACAACCAACCACGCAGCAATAATGACAATATTGTAGTGTCATGGTGTTGTGTAAGGCTGAGCTGCTGCCAGCCCCGAACACTTTACCATGGGAAGAAGAAGGAGGGAGAGAGATGACAGGGTGACAGAGAAAAAGCACACAAAAGCAAACAGAAAAGGAACATGAGAGAGAAAGAACAGAGAGACAGACAGATGGGAGCTGGAGAGACGGTGCAGGCGAGCGAGAGTAACAGAGAGAATTAAAAAGCTAGCTCAGTAAACTGGTATTAAGGTGCAGCCGTGTGGTGTGTATACGGTTGGAGGAGCACTGATTAGAGAGGGCCTGTGGGAAACGCATACATGCCGCTTTCCACTTAGCCGTGAAATGATTTCATACATCACACTCACAGCAAAGACGAATAAATGCATTTACAGTATATGGCAGCTTAGTGCAGCAGCAGCAGCAGCAGCGGAGAGGCATTTATGTTTTTTTGAGATCAGGTTACATTACACTTTGCAGCTCAACCTATACAATAGTAATGTGGCAGTAAGGAGAGAGGGGTATGTACTGTGTGCGTGTGTATTTCTATACCTTTTTCATGTATGTTTAAAAGTGACTTTAACATTCATAACCCTTTGTGTAATAAATGTACATGAATGTTCTACCCAAGTTAAAAAAAAAAATGGGAGATACGAGAGATAATCATGGGTGCAGCAAGTTTAAGATAAATATTTTATAGTTAAGAGATTAACGTGCATTCAAAACATTAAATCAACTTAAAAAAACAAGATAAAATCTATATCTATATTCATTCACAAAATAAAAGGACGAGACTGCTACCAGGTTAAAGGAACAGCAATAAGCGTAATGCCGTTCAGAACTCTACCACCCTGATGTGAAGCTACAGCCAGATGATTAGCGTAGCGTAGCACTGCTAGACCGTGATATTTCTTGGCTGGGTGCAGTAACTCCCAGAAGTCTCCACTGGTTGGCTTGCAACTTCGTGGTAGGTTTGCCGAAATGTCAAACTATTGCTTTAATAAAAGGGTGTGTTTTTATAGTCTCTTAAAAGGTTGGCACTTTATTTATTTATTTCTAATACTACTAAAGAGTTTACATTAGATCCAGTGATTTAAATGTGGAGGTGTCAGGAGGAGCCCCATATTGTCTCACAAACATCTTTATACTTTATTCCTTTAACAAGGAAGCTACATTTGTTCACAGAAGACGAAGAATTTATTTTGATCCTTTTTTCTTGAATGGTGTTCAATTTGCATGTAAAAGATATCTGAGGGTTTAAATGTTGAGCATACCTGTGAATCAGAGTGTGCTTCATACTGTGCTGCTGAGCCGGAGCTCTGGTCGAAGGTGTGCATGAGCCTCAGGTCCTCCTCATGGAGCTCATGGCCGTCCACCTGGATGGATCCTTGAAATTGAACACAACAATATGAAAAGGTTCAGAAACACAGCTTATGGCACTGAACCTAAAAATAAACATTGTTATATGGCAGCAGACGATAACATCCATCAATTTATAGAAAAACAGAGTGCGTATATGCTGATCATGCAGAATTCAACACCATGGAGCCCTACTGTGTCTCAGCATCATCAGACCACAATATCTGAACGACCATAAATTACGCAGCCCACACAAAACTCAACAGGGGGCATGAAGAAATGAGTCAAACCATACTTAATATACACACATTAAAACAGTTTTCTGCCACAAATATTGAGATTTTCCTCTCGGGTTGGGATATTCTCGGCAACAATCATGTAGGACAAAACGATGTGGTGGAGCGCCAACAGAGACAATCGTGAAAAATAAGTCAGTTGGCTGTCGAGTGACATATAATAAAGATCAGATCACTCGCAGATCATTCGCATCCCTACATAATAATTCAACTTGATAATAATAACATAATAATTCAACTACACAAGTATAACACCCTGATTTTCAGATGCTTTCCTGTGAAAATCTAAAATACCACCAGTCTAATAACAGGAAATGGATCATTTAAGAGAGGATGAAAATGCATTGATGCATTTGATGATTTATATTGATGCACATTATGATTGAACCAATGCTGACAACAGACTACTAATGGAAATGTGATGGTAAACAATTTGGGGCCCTCTATTCTCCTAATTAAATTGGAGTAAATTGCCAACTGATTGTGTGAAATGAGTCTTTATTTTGGTGTTCGTCTCTCAAGGAGGATTCTAGAAATGGTTTCAATTACACCCAATCATACTGAATAAAGCGCTCGCTTAACTCGCATGCAGGCCGAGGGCTTTGTTTTGAATTAGCTGGGGTCTGGACCCCGTATTCGCTTGCATTTTCAGATTCCTTACATTGCAGTCTTCCTGGCCACATTCACACGAGATCTGAGCTTTTAAACAATACAGCGAACCCATTCTAGTCAGGTTTATATCTCCATTTTGCCAATGGCAGCAATTACCCACGTCTGTGTTCTGACTAAAAACCGTGACCGTGTTCTCCTCTCCTCCTCACTTCTCCTCACCCAGAGGCTGGGTGAAACAGTCACTCCGTTTCTCTCTAATCCTAGATTTCCATGCTTTGATTTCCTGTGTCCCTCCCTGCTTCTCTGCTCTTTTTCCACCTTATCTCTTGATCTCTTTTCTTCTGCCCTGTCAAAATGATGGGATCAAAAGGTACAGGTAAGGAATAATAAGCAATGCAACCAATGGCCATGAACGCACCATCAGTTTCTAGACAAATTGCTTCTAGTCTAAAAAGGTTTTTCGAGTCATGGATTCTCATCTAGAAATTGCTCACGAGGTTAAAAGTGGACTCTCAGCTGAGTGTGAGCTGTTAGCTTTTTCATGGAAAGATTATTTCAGAGACTCTTCAGATACAGTGGTGTACCTTCCTCTAACTGACTGATCAGTTAACAGATGTTTATTTTGGTTTTAGCAGCAACTTTCTCCCGTCTTTTCTGATTTTGTCACCCTGGGACAGAGCCAGGCTAGCCGTTCCCCGTTTCCAGTCTTTGTGCTAAGATAATCTAACTGCCTGGAAGCTGTAGCTTCATACTGTGTTGAACTATTTCTATAAAGGTTCTCTATACGGAATTCAAAGCATTTCTATTGTCTCCCCACGGCTCTCAACATGGCGACGGCTGAGCCGGTTGCAGGGCAACAGTGCTGACGGAGCTAACGGGGTTATCCTGGGGGAAAACTGGAGGTTGTATTTCCTCTCTCCATCATTTTTCCACCATCCTCTACCACATCTATCTCTTTCCTGCCATCGTTCATCCTCCTTCGTTCCTTCCAATTGGCTAGACTTCAAACATCCAAGTGATTGGAAATGTTAAGTTCCCACAGCCCGGCTGACCTCCACTGCTTCCTTCCCCAGAGACTCTGGGGGCTCTCCTCGTCTCTCTATAATTGGAGAGACAAGATACCTTGCACTGCTTTGATCCGTACTCCAGCTCTGATTACAGTTTCAGAAGGGTTAGGGGTTTGCCCTCTGAGGATAGACTGGCTGTCTGTCTGTACCCGACTTCATTGGAAGGATTCATAGTTGAGATTTTGGCAAAATAATTAGGATTCAACAAAATATGCAGCAATTGTGTAGTTGTGTGTTAAATCCTAACACTAGCCTTCTGCTCTTCCCAAATTAATTATTTGGTAAACAAAATCATTGACTGCTAATTAAGTTTTTGGTATGTGTGCTCACTCCTATAGAGAACACAAGTGCTTGATGAAAAATAAATACACAAAATAATTCTGGGATGTCATTTGCAGAGGAAAAAATTTAAACTTTGTCACGTATAAATGCAAACTAGTGAACTACATTAGACTGCTTAGTGATTTTTCTTTGCACCCCGAGTGTGATTTTTAAGTTATGAGTCCCTTTTTGGCACCCACACAACCAGACAGCCACACACACACAGCAGTACCTGTCTTCTGGAAGGCCTCTAGCTGTTCGCTGGTGAGCTCCTTGATAGAAGCAGTGATGGCTTTGAAGGCCCCCTTCAGTCTCTTGCCCAGCACCATGTGGTCCGGCTCGGCTCTCAGACGGATACCGTACTTGTCCTTGTCTGTTGACAGTGTCAGCTGTCGCACATTAAGCTCCTGGAGGATGAGAAAAAGGACACAACCTATGTGTTAGAAAAGGTAAAGTCGCTGGCTTCTAAAGTATACTGATGAGTGCCAGTTACCAGGGTTATTACTGTTGATAAAAACAAAGATGAAAAAGAATACAAAAATGTAAACAAACTAAAATGAAACTGTAATGTGAACTGCAAAACTAACTGTGTTTTCATTATATGCTGCTAAAACATTAAGATTTTTTTATCAAGTTGCTGGTGCTGATTTATTATACTAAAAATAAATGATTCAGTAAATGTATATCTATGTGTTTATTTGTTATACAGTATTTTGTTTAACAAAGTTAGGAAAGCCATGTTAAAGTCAAGCCTGATGTTGCCTTAAACATAACAAAATGATCTCAGTCACTTCCACACAGTGAGGCATACAGCTTATTAATTAAACACTGGTATCAGATCGGTACTCGGTATCGGCCAATACCCAAAGGTACTGAAAAAGTCGGATTGGTACATCCCTAGATGTAGGACTTGAAATACATGACTTAGTTACAATAACACTGTTTGCAAATGCATATTAAAAGTGAGCTAAAACTAAACTTAATAGAAAACGCTTTAAATATCCCGGTCATAAAGAGCAAATCCATAATTGATTATTTTAGAGTCATTCACTTAAAGAGTAAGTCAGCCATGAAATCAACCAGTAAGTCAGTCAGTCAGCCATTCCTCCTATTCAGTCAATACTTCTGCCTTTCTTCAATCTAAATGGAGATAGAAATCTGTGATCTGGTGAGGCAATAGAGATACTAAGTTTAGCCATTCTGACACCCGCCCTGGCCGGCCATGCACCGCTTCTTTCAGTCAATCACCCTGAAAAGTGAGACTGAGTTTTAGCATATTCGCCTCGCTGACAGAGAGCACAGATAAGCTGCTGTAGTGGGCTGAGTAATAAACTTCAGGGCAGTGTGGGGTTGAAAATAGAAGCTGGAATTTCTGTTTTGTGAAAATAGGATTGAATCAATGCAAAAGTGCACAAAAAGAACGTCTTTTATCTTGAGGGCATATATGGCTTTGTTTGTGTGTGTGTGTGTGTGTGATATATTGGTGCATTACAATATATTCAGGCTGCTGTCAAATCAAACCGAAAGTCATTGGATATTTCCACAGAACATCTTGAGCTCAGCTGACAGTGACGTCATCAATGAGCTCGTCAGCAAAGAAAAAGTTGACCAAAGCTAAAACTGAAATGGACATTGACCGTCAATAGGCAATCCCATTGTTCCTACTTTCTCATCATCTCTCATGTTTTGCCTCATGAAATAGACAATAAAAATGTAATCAGCATCATTCAGAATGCACCGCCGCTTGATGTGAAGTTGCTGTGGTTTCTTTTTTTTTGCAAGTTAAGGGCCAGTTTCCATATAGCGCCCTTTTCTGGCAGAAAAGCGCTTCATCGAAAAAAACGCTTTTAAAAACTTTTTTATGTTTCTATGACAACAATATATCACCACTCTAACTAGCGTTGCATGATAGACTAACATCCCCACTTTGCTTTTTATTATCTATTTGGGCTACTATCTATTTGTTTGACATTGTTTTTCCACCATGAGCAACAACCGGAGGATGCTTGCCCACATACTTTGTATGAATGAGCTATTCCCGCTCAATCTGACTAGGGATGCACCGATACCGATACCGGATTGGATATCGGGCCGATACTGACTCAAATAGCTGGATTGGATAACGGTGACAATTGGGCCGATCTATTCAATTAAATTCTATGTTTATATACTATATACATCATATACTGGAATTTTAATTCCTGTTTAAGTTTTGACCAATTTGTTGCTGTATTAAAAAGGTTTAAACCTGAATTGTAATTCTTGTTAATTTTGAAGATTTTTTGCCACGTTGCTGGTGTAAGATTTATTATTTTAATAATAAAGAAGAATTCCGTAAATTTATATCTATGCATTTTATTAGTTACATTTTGTTTTATAAGGTTTTAGGCCAGGCCTGATGTTGCCTTACACATAAAAGAATGATCCCAGTGACTTCTACACAGTGAGACATACAGCTTATTAGTTAAACACTGGTATCCAAAACTCAGGTATCGCTATCGGTATCGGGACTGAAAAAGTTTAATCGGTGCATCCCTAAATCTGCATCCCTAATGTTGGAGCAAGGAGGAGCATGTGGGTGCATGACACGATTATTTCCATGCAGTGCAGCGTTTCTTCCTCTGGGTGGACTGGCCAAACGTGCCAGTGCTAGAATTAATGCCAATAGTATCCACTACTCTATACATCAGAAAAGGCAATCCTGCAGGATCTCAAGTCAATTAAAACCTGTAATTGCTCCAGACGTGTGCTGTAAAGGGCCAATCAAAAAATGTAATTCACTCAGAGAGAAAGCCAGCCAAGAAATCAACCAGCCAGTGAGCCAGTTAACAACAACAGTAGGTGCCCAAATGGTGCACATTGAAGTAGTGATAAAAGAAATTTAAATGAATTAAATAGTAATAATTATACAATAATAATAATAAAGGAGCAACAGCGAAAAGGTGAATCCAGATTTAATCTACCTAACTTTCAAATGCTCAGTTCAACTGAAAGTGCATCAATAGTAAGAGAGTTTGAAGGTTCCTCCCTTGGCTGCAGGACCTTAAACTGCTCTCAATTCTGATCAAATAAACCTTGTTTACTGGAGGGAAGCTCGCAGCCGGCAAGGTTAAATGTTTTCCTCACCAGAAATGAAACAGAGTGAGAGATAAGAAGTGGCTCGAACTAAGATGAATCTCGCAGGATCCAACAGAAGGTTGCACCAGAGAAGCCCTTTTCCCACGTAATCCTTAATCCTCTATATGTTCTGTCAATTTCCCTGGTCAGCAGCATATGGGAAACAAGAGCCGTAATCAATTTTCCATCTAACATGCATCTGCAATTTCTCAGCCTGGGACCTCGCAAGGCTTCACGTGGCTATAGTGGGAACAAAAGAGGCAACATTTCCAGGTAAAGCATCGAAAAGGTTGAAACATTTTAAGAGAGTAGTAAGTTTATCTGTGGAACAGCATTGACTTCTTGAGCTTTGTTGTTGGAAAATCAAACCCAAAGACAAAGAGATAATGTCAGTTTAATGGCTTCCTGCACTAATGGACAATGACAGTTAGACCGTCTACTGTCTGAGTAGTCATTTTGCCAGTCTCTTGGACAGCACCTGAATGGACCAGACACACTTTTGTAATTAATCTGCACTTTCTGGTGCAAAATCACACTGATGATTAGTGTCAAAAATATCGAAGAAGGGATACATATTGATACTGAATATTTGTTACAGTTTCAATACTCATTTTTCTGCAGTATCGATACACGGGTACCAGCTGCGCTTTCTGCTCTCTCTTCTCTCCGACAGCAAGTTGACACATACACCACTATTTATCTTCTAAAAAAATCAAAAATGTTATGCCCTCAATGTTGTGTCCATTTTTCCCGTGGTATCAAAAATCTATATTTTTCAAGGTAGGAAATTCCAGTATCGTAACAACACTACTGTTACTTAAATGACATTTAACATTGGAAACACCCAGGCCTCGACTATGTGATTTTGTTTTCATGTAGCGAAACATAGGATGTCTGAATGGCAAAAAAACAAAACATTACCTTACATGGAGCTGCTGCAGGCTCTAAATGTGAAACGAGAGCTAGGAGAGCTACGTCAACTATAATCATGCATATTACTGTGACTATGAAGTACACAAACACATTAACAGTAATATAATGTTTCCGTGTGCTGGAGAAGGAAAAAAGAAACACGCTGCTCGTGTCTGCATTCTAGATTTGATGAAGGGTTTGCATGTGAGGCAATTGGAGTAGATCAAATGTGAAATCATTTTCCGAGGCATCTGCTCCACCTCCTTTTTAAAATGAACCAAGCGCAGACATTTAAATTACAGCTGAAGATACAAACGGCGTGTGAAGATGCGCTCCCCTCTGTTGTACATCCCCTCTTTCGAGTCAACACACTGGCTTTGGAGTGTCAACGAGAGGTTTCTCTTTAACTTAGACATTTAACAGCACTGATCAAAGCACGGTAAACAGACACAAATAAAACACTTATAGGAAAGATGAGAAGAAGACGCACCTCCTGCCTTGAAGCAGAGAACTGGTAAAACATACTACGGCGACTTCAAGACTGCACAAATGATCACACACTATAAACAAAAGGGTGTTCTTGGTTTACTTACTTCCAGGATGTATTTCTGCAGGGACTGGATGTCTTTCAGAGCCTCTGGGTCCTGGTGGATAACTACCACCTCCTTTAATGGGTACTGAAATACACACCGACATTACAGTGGGTCAATAGCTTCAGCACCAGCGACACGGAAATAAGGTTGTAATCAACACGACAACCATACCTAGTGTGACTTCAAGTTATAGGAAATCCACAAGAGAGATGTAGGAACTCCTGGCAGTACAGATAATATAAGAGCCCGACTGATGCTGGATTTTTGGAGCAGATACTAACATTGATTAGGGCTGCACAATTAATCTAAATTTTATCAAAATTGCAATATGGCCAACTGCAATTTTCAAATCTCAGGAGGCAAAATATTTGTCAAAGTGAATACATAAAAATGTAATATTGTTGTGCTGCAGAGATGTCCTGGCCTACAAATCTTATTCTACAGACTTAAGAAAACATCTTTTGGTACAGATCCCCGCAAAAATCACACCATAACCATTTTAATATGTTTTTCAATTAAAATGAGAATAACGATGTAAAAAATAGCATTATTTATAGTGTCCCAAATCATATCGCAATTGCGGTATCAGTCAAAAATAATTGCAATTACATATTTTCCTCAAATAATGCAGCCCTAATATTGATAGTTGCAAGATACAAAAATATCAAAACAATATATTCACAGATATTCATCTTTTTTTTTTACATAAAACATAGCATAAGCAAAAAATTTTGATAGGGATCCCTTAAAGTACTGTGAACAAGTAATTAACTGGATATTTTAAAGTTGTGAAATAAACTTAGTGCCTTTCAGTGGACAAAACGGTCTAATAAACAAAAACACAAACATGTCTTTGATGTTTCTGTGCTCGGCCGACACTGCTTCATCTGCAATAATCCAATATCAGCCGACATATCGTATGTTTCCTACAGTTTTAATTCACTGCACCTCTTACACTGGAGTGTATGAATGGATTGAGTAAAGCTGAGGATTCACCTTAACGGGCAGCGTCTTCCTGTCTCGGATCACCCGGCCCAGCTCAATCACAGACTGCATCTGAGAGACGGCGCTCTCGATGCGCTTGTCAATCACACTCTCCCTGAAAAACAGAAAAGAATATTTAAGTATCACCACATCATCATAAGTAGCGTTACAATGCCATGGTAAGAGCGCTTGAATAACCTCTTATTTGGGTCACACAGGAGAGAAAGTTTTTATCCGAAACTCTATCCCTGGTGAGACTTTTCGCAATTGCGATGGGTGCAACCTGACCGAGCTGCCTTCTTATAATAAGCAGATGTAGGGGGGTGAGGGGAACATCTTTAAAAAAAACAAAAAAAAACACCTTCTTATGAGAATCACTCTGTATTCTGTGAAATTCTGTACAATTACAGGGCATGGTTAGGGGGCGTAGGTGCGTTTCTGCCATAACTCACAGGCAGCGGTCGTCTTATTCTGGTTAATCAGTGGTTTCGAAATTTAAATT
Source organism: Sebastes fasciatus (assembly GCF_043250625.1). Taxonomy (NCBI): domain Eukaryota; kingdom Metazoa; phylum Chordata; class Actinopteri; order Perciformes; family Sebastidae; genus Sebastes; species Sebastes fasciatus. The sequence continues at coordinate 31,631,512 of NC_133795.1, read as the reverse complement.
GGTATTCTATTGAGGAAAATGAATAATAGAGCGTGACAAGGTTAGTAGCACACATCTAAATAGAGCCAGAGTTCAGAACCACCAGCGCCAGAGTTTAACTCAGGAGCATCCTCTAATAAGGTTCACTGAGACTTCCACCACTGAATCCAAATTAGAGCCGCACAGCCACTGATAATCACGCATAATAGTGATATTAGCCCTAACTGTCTGCAGGAACACAGACTGCGTGTGTGTGTGTGTGTGTGTGTGTGTGTGTGTGTGTGTGTGTGTGTGTATGCTTGTTCATTTACTCCAGCAGTCTGCTGTGCACACAACAGTGGAGTAAAATGAGAGAGGAGAGGACTCCAGGGACAGCCAATCATTTAATGAGCTGATTGAGTAGCAGCTCTCCCCTCCGCCTGATTGGTGGCTGACCTTTGGGAGGGGGGGTGAAGTAGTCCCATTCGGCAGCAGGAAGGACAAGCGGCTAATAAAGCCGCGGCGATGAGTGCTGCCAAAGTGACAGGGGAGATTATATGAACCATTACACAAACTATTTTCCTTATGCTAAATCAAATGGACATTTAATAATGTCAGAACTTTTTTGTCGTTAAAGATGATGCAATTAAGTTTGGGCAATTAGAAATTCCTCCCAGGCTTTACACAAAGCTGATCAGCCACCAAGGCACACATTTTACACAAGTAATTGACATGAAGGGAAATAAATGATCATATTTTATGAGCAATATCCATTTGCTTGGCTTACAATCAAAGACAGGCCCTGTAAACAGCCGTGCAATGCATTCTGGTAGCCTAGCGTTGCGTTGCGTTTCGAGAGACGAACCGTCACCTTGGCAACTCCTCATTTGTATAACGCTGAGGTCTAGGCTACATTATGCAAATCAGGGGCGTCCGGCGCGACTCATTGCCTCTGCCTCCTGAAAAATGTTTAACCGTTGACGTTCTAAAATAAGGACAGATTTAGCAAACTGCATGGCTCATTTCTCGCCTAAAATGTTTTCAGAAACATTTTCGTAATATATAAAAGAAAGAAGTTTCCAAACGAGCCACCATTTTGGTTCTGGGTTTGACAGCTGGGAGCAGTAGCCCACGAGGGAAAGTGTTCGTCAAATCAGGTGCCTAGCTTCTACAGCCCATCAAGCGTCCAATGCTGGGAAACGAGGCGATCCCATCTGTAATTAAACTTTTATCACCCATAAACAAGGAGCCTTGCATTTGACGCATGAACAGAAAATGTGCTCAGAAACTACTCAAAAGCAAAACTACAGAACTAATCAATCCCATAAAATAACACCTATAACAACCAATATTAAAATAGAACATTTTAATCATAGTGGTGGTGTATAAACTGAAAACACGGAGGAAGAGGAAGCAGCCAACAGCAGGACTGAAGAGAAGAAATGGTTAAGACACAAAGAGAACAGCTGCTGTGAAGCCTGAAGCAGCCTTATCCAGAAACTACTGTTACTACTCTCGAGCTTCAGAAAGCTTCTACTCCGAGGAGTTCAGAATGGGATACGTTTGGGGTAAAGTAAGGCCATGCACTCTGGCTGAAACTGATTAGGCTGTGGATCAGCAGTGGATATCCTGTGAGAAAAGGAGCTAAACAAGGGGGGTTCGCTGTGCGAGCTGCAGGGTGGCTCTGTAGCGGATAGAGCGGCAGCTTTTAAACCAGATGACGTCAGAAGGTTCTCTGTTTGCCCCAACATTTGATCTGCATTGTGTGTCGGGCTGCCCCCTCTTTAGTTGATTGGTTGTTTTTCCTGCTTTTTTTTTATGCTGAATGACTTATTTCCAAGAAACTGATGAACACATCTCTGGTAAACACAAGATTTAAAGTGGTGCATTTGTGTGATTCTTTGTGGAGAAACTCAGTTTCACAGATCCGTCGATTAAATCAACTAATTGATTAGTCGACAAAATCGTATGGAGCGTTAATGGACTAAGATTGTTTTTGGTCGAGGACAGCCCTAATTGTGTGTATGAAGAGTGCTATATAAAGTTTATCTTTATTATTATTACTGTCACGTGTTGCTCTAAATTATTACTGCGAACTACAATGGGATGATCAATCAATGACACCTTGTGAGCTGAATCAGGCAGATCCTGATGCATTGTGCTCCATGATCAATTTAGTTTCTAGAATAAATATGTAGTAGTTATTGAGTGAATTAGCAGCGCTGCTTGTTTTTGCTAAAGCTTCATATATTTCATAAAGTGTTATCGTTTCTTCTGTTATTAGTGTAGGCGATCGTAGGCAGTATTTCAGGCGAGCAGGCCTCCACTATGAAACAGTGCAGGAAACTCTGTTTAAAGAGTATGTACATCCTCCATTTCTGCCTGGCTCCTCCCAGCCAGAATATAAGATATAATATAATAAGATGTGGGGAAAACCATGACCATCACAATCGCATCAGCCACTTACAACCACGCTAATATGGATAGCAACAACTCACAGGGCACTTTTGCCTTTTTTTCCTCTTTAAAACTGAAGTAGGCGAGATTGGAGCAAATAAGATTAAAAAAAGTTATTTTTATAAAACGGTCGCTATATCGTGACAGTAGTACATGAAACGGGTAACCTGAAAAATATCATGTGCCTCTGTCTCCTCCGGTGCTCCTAACGGCATCTGCAAGATTTCACAGACTGGAGGAAAACAAACAGTCACAGCTGATCCGAGGTCTGCTGTCCATCTGCTGTCTATGAGAGCCGGCTGTCAATCACTCGCGAACTCCGACCAAACGGTCAAACTAGGCCGCGCTGATCAAATATGAATCAATATTATGTTACGTTAATGCCTATTTCTCACCTCAAATGTTTTCAGAATCATCTTGTAGTACACGGTTTAGCTGTAAAATGAGAAAGTTTGTGACGCCGCCGCCATTGTGAAATCTGGCGAAGGAACGCCAAGTTCCAGGCTAGATTTTCTAAAGCCTGTAAACAGAGCCATGAGGAGGTGCAGAAGTCTAGTTTTCTCTCAGAACACTTGAAATACAATATGCTGAAAGGTTATTATGGAATTTTTGCCCAATGATGCCAAAAACATACTGCCTACTGCCACTTTAACATAAACTTTAAATGAATAATAATAATACATTTGACTTATATAGCGCTTTTCAGGAACTCAAAGACGCTTGAACTGAAATGAAGTCTATAAACATTTATGCTTTATTCAAGGATTTCTCCAACCTGAGTTGGGGCAGCATGAGATAGTGGATGCTGCTGCTGTCCTTCTCTTCGACGGAGGCGGGGTCAATGAGGTGACGCAGATTTTGGTACATCATCTCTGTAATGAAGGGTGTGAAGGGAGCCTGAGGGGGAGGAGGCAAGAAACCAAGTAGACATGAGAGAAAAAGGAAGAGAAGAAGATTATTAGATGCTCTGTACTGTGGTTAATTTACATTTTCTGGCATAAAGGTCTAAAAGTCAGAAGCAGCTGTGAAATCAGCATACAAAACAGATTTTCACTGTAGGTTTTTTTCCCTCAATGGTGCAAAAGTTCAAACAGAACTGTGCCAGAGCGAGGTTACTTCTAATGCGATTCTCCTCCATTCCAACCACAGCTAATTAATTTGTGAAGCTCACAGCTGATCTGTATTGATCTGGGTTAGGCTAACTGGCGCTTAGCGTGCATCTCGCCTCACATGCAAACATCTTCAATGTGTTATAAATAAAAACTCCTACTGCTCATGCATAATTCATAGCCATGCGAGCACATACACGCACACCTCTTCCATACCAGCATTATTTCTTTGTGTCCTGCATACACAAAAGCAAAAACCTCACCACAAGAAATTTCCCCCATACAATACAATGTTTTTTTTTCATGCACACTCACTCACACTCGCACTCACACAAACACACACACACAGAAACAGTATGACTCACCATCAGCCTGCACATGGAGAACAGCACACTGAAGAGGGTTTCCAGCGCCCACAGGCAGTCCTCAGTGCCACTCTCCCCCTACAAAGTTCATACACACACATCAATACAGTCCCCTTGGAACAGTGAAAAGATAAAAGTGCCCTCGCAAACATCAGCGCATGTATCCCCAATTCACTTCAACCAAATGTTGGCTGGAAGGACCACAAGCTGATTGCTATAAAATGTCCGCAGATGGAGGCTATGATGACAAGACTTAGTGGTGGCTTAAATCACTGTTTCCATTAACCGTATGAATAATTTATGTGCAAACAAAACAACAACAACAACAAAAGAAAGATGCACGACATAAACCGCAAAGAGTAACATCATCTGTATTTATACTCTTGCATGTATAATGTATAATTATACTTTGACTCATCAGATCCTACTACTGCTAGTGATTGTCCCTCCTGGGACTCCTTAGGCTTTAGTCATTAGCTGCACCTTGCATCTGCCTTACATAATAACAAACTTAAAGGAGCAGTGTGTAACATTTCAGGGGATCTATTAGCAGAAATGGAATATAATACTCATAACGATGTTTTCATTAGTGTATAATCAGCTGAAACTAAGAATTGTTTTCGTTAGCTTAGAATGAGCCCTTCATATCTACATAGGGAGCGGGTCCAGCGGGGCTAAAGACTGTAGCGTTAGTATTTATTATCAGGCTGCAGCATCTCCCTGCTCTGTGACGGGGCTCTGGAGGAGTTCAACAGACACACACAGACGCAGTATAGTCAGTGAACAGCTGATCAGAGAGGCCGCGGTGGAGACAGTGAGGTGATGAAGTCGAGTTGAGGACAACTACGCTCGTTACTGTAAGTAAATGCAATAAAACTTTGCAAGTGTAAAGCCAAGACTTTATCGATACACCTGTTCAACAAGCTAACACATGATGTAAACACGTAGTAAAGCGATATCTCAATCTGCTCTGTCCGCAGTCTCTCATCCACTGCCGCTATGTTTACACAAGCACAGAGAGCTAGCTCGGCTAATAGCGAATAGATACAAACAAGTGTTTTTGTTGCCTCTTGGTGAAGACTCTGAATGACTTCAGTTCCCTCTACTAAGCTGTGTTCCAGTGTATATGTCTGACTGGGGGATTTGTATTGTGAAGGCTGGAACGGAAGCAGTGATTCACTGTTGTTGACAAGGTTGGAGGCAGTGTTGGTGCAGACTACGAAGCCCGTGTTATTATTATCATAATGTATAGGTGCAACGTTAACGATCGGCTATACGAGCTAAAACAAAAGATGCCTGTATGTTGTCTAACTGTTCAGCTTATTTACCACATATCTTAAAATTCTTGTCAACTCAGCTGCTGGCTGAGTCAAAGCAGCCCCTCCTTCCTCAAGGCCACTGTAGTTCTCCGACACGCTTGTGAAATGCGATAACGTGAGCCGCAGAGTGCAAAACTGTGGTCCTGCGAGCTGCCATCTGACTTCTGTTGCTCCTAAAGTAGTGTTACTATGGTAAAGATGGCCATTGAGAGAGGCGAACGGTGTTACCACGGTTTTGCACTCGGCGGCTCACGTTACCTCAGTCTTGGAAAGGGAGGACTGAGCGGAGGGGAACTCAGTTGGTTGCAATCTGCAACCACATCACTAGAACACTGTACCTTTAACTCTAAACAAGCGCTGATTCAGAATTGTTATCTCACCTTCAGACGGCGTCTGTTGGTCCTCACATACCAGTTGGTGAGCATGTCCACAAACTTGACCAGGCGAGGCACGACGGTGTACAGGTGGTAAACTGCAACAAGAAACTACTGTCTACTTTGTCTTGTCTTATTTTCACTGAATATGTAAACAACATGAACAGGTTGCCTGACAGAATGGATTTTAAGATATGAAGTAGTTATTTTCTACACCTGTATGTGTGGGTGTGTGTTTGTGTCTCACCTTCCATCTCAGCCTTGAAGAACTGGATGAGGGACTGTGTGAAGGACTGAATCCATTTGTCCATGATGTTGTCGCTCTGCTTCGTCGTGTTTTCATTGTACAGGAACTGAATCTCATCCTCCTAACACATAAATACACCAGCACACACACACAAAAAAACAGTTAAAGGTAGCATCACAAGTTTTGAGCATCAACCTATATAATTGATGTGAAGCATTGAATTGAATGTGACATATTTTGTTATTGAACTCTCACATATCTATTGTTCACTGGAAAAAAGTTATTGATATTGTTATTAAATAGGTGACATATAGGCTCCCTTGTCTGATGGTCAAGTACCTGACATAGCTTGATGTTAAGACTGAAGTATTTTAAATGTTTTATTTATTTATTACAGATGACAGGGAGAGGGATGACATGCCACAAAGGTCCGCGGTTGAACTCAAACTGGATAAGTTGCTGTTCTCGCCGACATTTGGCATTTTACAGCCATAAGTTGAATTTGAACTACAGATGAGTACAGTTTCGGTTATGCTTTCCTCAAGGACGGCCGCACGGACATGAGCTGATGTTGAATCGTGGCGAGGAAACGTTTGGATCTTTTATAATCCGTGCGGGTTTTCTCCTCGCCACCGACATTCTCAAAGCTCCTCAAAATTCTCGATATTCGCCGCCCAGCCGCGTAGTTAGAAAATGTTGAATGTGAACAGCGAGCATAAATCACGCTTAACACTGATTTCCCGCAGGTGGTGCATGTAGCTCTAACTGCAACAGACGTTACTTTCTTTGTCTGTAGGTGGCAACATTAATATACTTAAATTTACTTTGTTACTTTCCCGCAGTTTGGCAGGTCTAAAAGTGGTCATATACACTGAGTGAAGAGCCTTGGTGGAGAATCTAAAGCGACACACGTTTACTGCTTCTGATTTTTTTTCCAATCTGGATCCAAATACCCAGGCAACAGTTAACCATGTTGATGTTAAGGGAAGGTATTACTGCAGCTATTATGACATTATTTAATGGTAAGCAATTTCCTTTTTGTACCGATGATTAGCTAATAATTAACTGGTTAATAATAGTAAAAAAAAACTACTGTAGTTCTGTGCTTTTTAGACCAGGAAGAGTTAAAGGAACACAGTATTAGTTGTAGAAGGAATGAGCTTTTTCTTCTGTCCATTACCTTCTGTAACCTTTGTACGTTCTGCACCAGGAAGCGATAGGCATTGTACCACGGCAGGAAGACATCCTTCAACACGTCTCGCACACCCTCCTCTTTGAAACGCAGGTTCTCTGCTCTCACTACGGGAGAGTTGATGAGGTACAGTCTACAAGGAGAGACAGTGAAGGAATTGGTAAGTGTGGCAGGATTGATAATGAGTGAGTGCGAACACAGTGTGGAGAGCCCTGCACGGGCCCAAAATAATAATAAAAAAAAAATCAAGCCCGACCCGCCTGAGACCGACAGAAATGACTCTAAGCTCTCTCTGACGTGCGCAAACACACACACACACACACGCTGCGTCACAGAGGCGTATATGGCACAATGAAAGGAGAGACGTTAAATGAGCCCGAGCCCGATCCAACCCCGTTGGGTCCCGACGGGTTTGCATACCTCTAACAGTGTGTGCATAGGTAATAACTAATGTGCATACGTGTGTATGAGTGAGTGAGGCTGTTTGTGTGAGTGGACCTACACAAATGAAGTGTGTGTGTGTGTGTGTGTGTGTGTGTGTGTGTGTGTGTGTGTGTGTGTGTGTGTGTGTGTGTGTGTTTGAGGACAGAGAGATGTAGAAACAAAGTGGTAGTCAGAATAAATTCTCAAACTGAGCAGCGTTGCCCCAGTTACACATTCGTCACAGTTACTTTAAATGCTACTATACAGGAAGGTACGGGGAACCATAACAAGAGTGTTGTGGGAAAACAAAGTTTGTACCTAGACCGCCAATTTAAACATAAATCACTCATTCCGAAGAGAAAACAACATATAACTTAAAGAGAAAATAAATGTGTCAAATGCCGTGGTACTCTTTGGCAGTTTACAAACTGCTAAGTCAACAGCAAGACTGACAGCTTTTATATCTACACACAGAATATGCAAGATAAATCACAGTTATGATCTGAATGACATCTCATCAGTCTGTGCATGTTTCCAGTGGTGGGATTAAGCCAAGGATTGTATATGGAAAGCAGTGGTCTACATACTGTACAAACTTTCGCAATATAACAAATATCTTGATTTCTCTAATAGTGATAGAAGCGACTATGCAGTATCTGGGTCAGTCAGGGTAGGTTTCAATATCTGCTATATAAAGCCTGATACAATAGCATTCCTTTTTAAATTGTAAAAAGAATTTAAGTCTGGTATGCCAGCTGTCAATAATGTCCTCTTGAGCTCTGGCAAAAACCGGAAGCAACACACATCGTTGCAAGTGAGCAAACCAAACACAGCGTTTTAAGCGAGTGAAGCACATCATTAATAGAAACTGTATCTGGACAGGGAACGAAGCAAGAAGAGTTGCTGTGGGCTTAAAAAAGGTGACTTTGTCGTTTGTCCGACATTTAAAAGAAACAACATGCCTCTAAAGTGCCGCTGTTGGTTGAAACCGGCATTTGAACTTCAGTTTGTTACTCATGCAGATGCGTAGAAGCGTTTAAAACTGAGTGCAAAACTTCTTGCCACAACAGTCTGATGCAAACACTACTCTTTATACAGCCATTGTAAAAACACTTATCGGACACTAGGGTTGGGTACCATTCACATTTGAACCGATACCGGTACCTGGAATTTGGCACGGTACCGGCTCACTAGTCACTTTGACTCGCTCTCTCCACTGCGGCTCATTCTCTCTCTCCCAGATGCGCTCTCAGGTACCAAAACTTGGCACCGATTGATTGAACGTGAATGGGCAGTCGGTAGTACCAACCTAATTTGGTCGGTGCCCTTTAAAAGTACCGACGTTGGTACCCAACCCTATCGGACACCATTAAAAGGAAAGCAGCGAGGCATCTGCATTTTCTTAATGCAACGCTATTCAGCTGTCAAACATAACTGGATTGGATTAGCTTTACCAATTAGTCTAAATGTCCACCTTGAATATCTTCTGCACACAATTTTGGGCCAAAACCAAAATTCTACCAACAACATCTCAGCACAAATTAATCTCTTCTCTTCATTAAAGCCAAATAAAGACACTGTTGACATGACAATGACATGAAAATCTGAGTAATCCATATGGATATAATAGTCTGTGGCAGGCATCAGCACATTGGGTTACAGCAGTTAGAAAAGGTGTTGATGATTCTGGAAGGAAGCTAACATGATGCAACTTCATGCAATAGGCCGCGAGCGATTTTAATAGCAGCAACTATTGAAGATACATTTGAAATAAAATAGCAGAATAGACGGAGCCATCAGTTGGTTAAATACCTCAAAATGAAGACAGACGGTTGTCACTGAAAATGCTTTAACAAAAAACCCTTCACAGTCTATACACTTCACTCTCTCGCTGGTTCAGTTTCTATCTAATGAATAAGAGTATTGGCAGTCAAAATACTTCTGGAGCTCACTGCACCATAACAGCTACACTGTGAGTAAAGTTTTAAGGCACAATAGAGACATATTGTAAATGGACGCCTTAAAGAGAAACAGACTGTGGCCTTTATCTCTTTCTCTCGGCAGCTCACTCTTCATCAGTATATGCTGTATGTGAGCATATGGCGCAACTGCATAGTGCTTTATTCATTAGGCCATATGGCCATGGCACTCTCACTGCTCAGGGCGAAGGAGCGAATGTATGAGAAGAAACAACGTGTGTATGAATGTGTATGTACAGTATGCGTGAGAGTGTCTATACTGTTTGGAGGAAGAAGGACGAGCCTAGTTACGCGTGGATAGCGATTTCAACCTTTGAAAACCATGCCTGCTAATAACATAAGGTAGGTTAACACACAGAACCGTGCCACCGGCACACAGGCATTCATGCTTTAGAAACACACACACACACACACATTCACATTCAAGCACAGAGCTGACCTGAGGGCATCGGCTCCATATTGCTGCACTACTAGACCTGGATCTGGGTAGTTCTTCTTGCGCTTGCTCATCTTCTGTCCATCGCTGCGGGATCGAGACAAGCAAAGGCATTAATGCACATACATACACACGCATGCATGCACAAAAGTACATGTTAGAAAACCATGCACTTGGTATTCAAATTAGTCAAGTCCTTCCAGGTCAGCTGGCCTGTTAGCACAGCGCTGCATTTAGACCCCGCGGCTGAGGACAAGTAGCCCTATTGTAGAGCAGCTCCGAGGGCTAAATGTTACAGCACACATACAGTACCACACTGATCATGAGAAACAGCAGAAAAACAATAGGAGATGGATGGGAAGTTGAAGAAGGTAGAAGAAAAGGAACATAAAATTGGTAGTAAAGACGAGGGCAAACAAGAAAAACTTATGTCCGCAGAAAATAGCTTAGAAATGTGCTTTAAAATCGACTGAAAGGATAAGGCGGTCAATTTCCTCACGGTCAACAAATCTGATTTGGACGAGAACCAAAAATGGATCCTGCTATTGAGTATTGCCTGTGTAGCCAAAGCCCGATTGGGAAATTGGAAAAGTATCAAGAGACATTGTTGGGTTTGATCTTTCCAAAGCATTTGTGGACAATAAGAAAAACATAGCCCAGCCTTGAAGCCGTTTCACACCGAGCACCCATTTTCATCCACAAAGTTTGCACAGAAATTTATAAAAACTTATTTTGTGGGTTCTTATGAATGCGTGCAAAGTCACACCCCTCGGAACATTCGTGTGGGATAAAACTATTGGGACATACAGTATATATGGGACATTTTTCGGGCTATTGGTGATTCGTAATAAGAATGGCCCTCAACAACCATTAATGCAGACAAACACTACCACCTCAACAACCAAATAAAGGACAAGATATGGCTTGAGATCGCCCAGCAGCTGGGATACCATGAAGATGAGAATGTAGCTGATACGCACTTGCTAATGTTATATGTTGGTTAGCTACAACAGCTAGCATTAGCATCACATTTGGGGTCTGATTAACTTATGTATTGTGTAGTTAACGTTAGCTCCTTAGACATTCTCTGTCTGGATAGGTTTTTGATGTGTGGAGTGGACACGGGCACTATTTAGGAGGAAACTCATTGACGAAAATGGAACATGGCAAAGCGTATAACTCGCACTAGAACTAGTGTGCATAGCGGTCATATTCCCGCGTCGCACTGGTGAAGAATGGCTTTTAATCTTATACAAAAATTAATTTGCAAATTAAAGAAAGATGAGGAAGAGGGGCTTGTTAATAAGTCAATGGACTCACCTAGCGAGTACCAATCCATTGACAATGACATTCTTGAAGGGCGGTTTGCCAAACAGCGCTGTGGAAAGCACCAACAGGGTGTAGAACCTGCAGCAGGATAGAAAAAGATAATACACAAGGTCAGGGTAACAAGCAGGACGGAAACATTACAACTCACTCCAGAGCTGCAACATTTAATCCATTAGTTGTCAACTATTCCATTTATGTAATGTAATTCATGTCATTTTATGTAATTTTTTAAGAAAAAAAGTCAAAATTCTTTGATTCCAGCTACTTACTGCACATTTGTTCCTAATGAAGACAGATCACATATACAGTTTCACTCAAGACACTTCATATAATTTCCTGAAATCACTGGACACTATAATTATTAGCAATTTACCCAAGCAGCCGGGGTTTAATAGACATTGGGTGCTCCAGTGAGTACTATAAATGTGAATATTTTCTGGTTTCTTTACTCCTCTATGACAGTTAACTGAATATATTTGAGTTGTGGACAAAACAAGACATTTGAGGACATCATCTTGGGCTTTGGGAAACACTGATTGACATTTTATAGACCAAACAACTAATCAATTAATTGAGAAAATAATCAACAGATTAATAGATAATGAAAATAATCGTTGCAGCCCTAATTTATTCCATCTATGAGGTAGGATTAAGGAAAAACTCATTTACTAATCTAATCCCTCCATTCTTATTTAGCCATTTGCCATCATTTGATACTTATCCATTCAATTCAAAACTAAAAATGATTAAGTGTTTTAGGAACACACTCATCTGACTGATTTTATCCGTGTCCATCCATTCATGCTCTCGTCACTTCCCTCAATGAACTCAGCAGGGAGGCTCTCAATGTCACTATCCCTCATCTGTCAACCTCTTTCCATCCATCCATCCATTCAGCCACAGCCTACCATCCCCTCGTCTGGTCAATGCCTTCAGCGATGAAGTCTGCTGGGAAAGTGTCCTCAAACTCCTTCCTGTTTTCAAAGGGGTAGTGGGCCTGGGCGTAAGGCATGCTGCCGCTCTCAAACCAGCAGTCAAACACCTCGGTGATCCTCCGTAGCACGCCCTTTCCACACCGCGACGGGATTGTCAGACTGTCAATGCTGGGAAGAGAAAGTGTTGACAGGAGGAGGGAAAGAAAGAGAAAGGTAGTACAATTGTTAAGACAAATGGCAGCAATAACAACTTGACCAGTCCAGTTTTATTTTAGGTTTTATTATTGCCATGGGGAACGTTTGTACACTATGTGAATCCACGGGTCTATAGGCTCTCTGGCTGCAGTCCAAAACAAGGACTTTATAATCTTTCACCGCTGGGAACGAGGTTTAAGAAAAAAGCAGTGTTGCTAACATTGTGCTGACACCCACTAGAATAAACTCAGTTATTGCTTTGGGTCATAAGCTTCAGACACAAGGATATGGATTAATATACTCCATATACCGACACACTCGGGTTAAGCCCATGAACAAAATCATTGTTTCTACAGTAAAGTTACATAAGCTGAGGAAAACAGATGAACTTGGCTGTAGAAGTTACAAAGTGTCAGCCCGTATGAAGTGCCCAATAAATCTAGATTAAATTCATATGTATGGAAAGTTCCCTTAGTTCAAGGGAAATTAACACAAAAAAAAAAAAACATTGACATCGTATATCAGGCATGTGTTTGGCAAAGCTCCAAAAAGAAGGACAATAAATGAAGCACCCCACATCCACCCACGCCACACACAAAATACCACCACGCCCTGATCGTATACCACCCTCATATAATATATTCATTTTTGTTTGTTTAACTGGTGGAACTTGCAAAAAGCAATCATTCTAGCAGCACACATAGGGCCAGAGACGAGCTAGAGACTAGAGACCATCTTGTGATGGGATCACACCAGCCATTATTATTACTATAGATAACACCCAAAAAGATTTAAGACTAAACTTGATATATTAAGTAATGATTTAATAATTTACACATATCACATTTTTCATCTGAACATTTACTTCTTCCGGAAATGTTTGGCCTGATAAATCATGGACTTTTGTTGTTGTCTCTGTTGTTCTATGTTTTAATCGTGTTTATATTATGTTTATTGTTTACTGTGCTGTGCCACAAACTGCCCCTTTGGGGACATTAAAGTTTTCCAAAATTAAGTCATATTCAGTAAATCAAAGGAGCAGATTTAGAAAACTTTTAAATAATGTTTCATCAATTATATTTATTCAAAAATAAAGTGTTCTGACGAAGAGTTCACTAATTGTTTAAAAAAGAGCTTGCTAATAATAATAATAATAATCATCATAATAGCCTAGACTACCTGCCCATTTTCCACTTCTCTGCTCAAGCCCACCTGAACCAGCTGACGCTCAGCCCTGATCCAACAGTAAGAGCTGCTGAGTTGCATCAGGTGCGTTCAAAGATCGATGGATATGTCATTAACTGGTATTGCTGTGTCACTGATTTATTTTCCACTGCTTGGGGCCAATAAACTGATGAAGATGACAGCGATGCATACAGTAGATGGGCTACCGCAAAATGGATTGAGTGTATATCAAATGAATATTTATAACGTAGGCAGCGACTGTCTTCTTGTAGTTATTCGCTAACTGCCTAAATATTTGGCACTCAGTGTGATGAACATCGTTTTATCAGTAAGTATTACGTTTATCATTAGTAAAAAAAAAAACAGTGCCGATCCGGCGACTGGTAGATGATTCTCAGTCATCAGCGATATTATTTACTGCTTTTGCAGGATGTGAACATAGCATCGATTACAGCAGCTCCCTCGTTCTCAGGCCTATAAACTGCAGATTACACCTTTAGTAATATGCTGTTGGCCACTAAAGCAGCTCCGCTACAGCACTCTGCTGCTCCTAAGAGCTTTGCTACTGGGCCTATTGAGGAAGAAGAGAGTGTTGAGCAGAAATATTACAAAAGAAGTGCACTGCTGAGTACATTTTGAGTACAACATATCATTTTGTGGTGTGTTATTAAGATTTTTCTAAAATGTTCCCAATGCGGGCTGAGCCATTATCTCTGGGAGCTGGCCACTTCACACCTTTATGATGTGATGTCACAGTCTGTCCATTTAGTTGTTACAGATCCATATATCTTTTGTATTTAGTAAAGTTCACACTGCACACTTTTCAAATGCGGATTTGACACAGCTACAGAGCTAATCAGTTATTCTTTAATTAGATATTATTTTAATCTTGAAGACCTGCACAGGAACCCTTTAAACACACAACCCAAACACAGGAGCAGGACGAAGGCGACCTCTTTCTCTCCCATCAATTAAAGATGGCAAACACCATGGAAGTGATTAAAGGTAATTAGCGGATGAAGAGCGGAAGAGGAAAGTGATCTGCGTTCCACAGCACACGTCTGGTTCAGGCAGACGGGTCACATTAGAGAGGCAGAGGGCAGATTCATAGACCGTCAATCACATACAAGTACAGACACCCTATCGTAAACTTATCATCACATGTCCACCCATGTCCACACACACACACACACACACACACACACACAGCAGACACACACCACTGAGTACATGTTCATGTGGTTGGCGGATAATCTCGGTGTTCGATCAGTGACTCACCTCTCCCGATGCAGATCAGTTACTCTGAGTCCGGTCAGTTCCTCCAGTTCATCCATGGACCCGACACACACCACCTGACCAACAAGCACACACACACAGCACAGCTTGAGTGAGCGATGTCACACAACAGCATTCACAGTTACACATTTCCTGAAGACGGAAATTAACGATTATTAATGAAATTATAAATTGATTAATCAATTTGTTGATGTAAAAGAAAAATCCATTAAAGCAGCAGAGAGTAGAAATGGAGCAAATATGAAATAAAGTTATATTTATAGAACGGTCACTATATCCTGACAGTAGTGCATGAGACAGGTAATCTGAAAAAAAATGATGTGCCTCTGTGTCCTCCGGTGCTCCTAATGGCATCTGTAAGATTTCACAGACCGGAGGAAAACAACCAATCAGAGCCGAGCTGGAGCCTTGCCGTCGCTGAGCAGCTGTCAATCACTCACAAACTCTGGTCAAACGGTTAAACTAGGCAGCGCTGATCAAATATGAATCAATATTCTGTTACTGTAATGACTATTTCTCACCTCAAATGTTTTCAGAAACATCTTGTAGTGTACTGTTTAGCTGTAAAATGAGAAAGTTTGTGACCCGGCAGCCATGTTGAGATCAGTTGAGGAAATACCAAGCACCGCCCATCAGCTGGAGCACAGCCAATAGGAACACTCTCTCTCTGAAGTCTTTATGCTAAGCTAACAGGCTGCAGGTGGTAGTTTCATATTCATTGTACACGTAAGAGTAGTATTGATTTTTTCATCTAAATTTTGGCAAGAAAGTATATTTCCAAAAAATGTCAAACAATTCCTTTAAAAGGAACTGAAGCCAGTTGCGACCTAATTGGAAGTTAATTGTTTAAAACCTGTGAAGGACCATCAGTGCTAAACCTCATAATTCTGGTGTAAATTATCACAATACAACACAAATTAAAAGTAGGCCTACTTCAGCACACTTCCTGTAACTTTACCTCAGAAACTATCGTAAAGTGTGTTATCTGATCTCCTCAGAGAGTTAACCTGTAGGCTCTGCTCTAGTTTTACCACGGCACCAGGTAACATGGCCCAGATACGGCCTGATACGCCACCGTCAGATACAGAAGAAGAGTAAAAGAAAAAAGAATCCAGAAAACACAGAGAAAGAGAGAGAGAGAGAGAGAGAGAGAGAGAACAAAAAGAAACAGTACTGAGAGATAGAAATCATACTGCCACACACAGACCGACAGACACACTCGCGGTGTGTGATTTGCCACTAAGGGGTGTGTGAAAGAGGCACCAGAGAGCGCAAATGTTCTGGAAACAGCCACAAAGCTATTTCCAGCAAGCAGGTCGCTGGCTGTCCCTCTTTCAGCCAGGGGACCAACGCTTCATTTTTCAAACGCTCAAACAACCCAATTCTGACATCTCTATTCAGTTCAGTCTACTTCACACAGCCGGCCGGGTTTTTGGCAACGAACATCCATAACCAGACGAACATTTATACAGTTTGGCTGGCGTCTCCGCTGTCTGCTTCTTTTTCCTCCTCCATTTATTCCCCCTCCCCCCTTTCCATCTCTCATTTCTCCCCTTTCTTGTGTATTTCACTTCCTCATTTTCTTAACTGGCTTTTCATCCTCCTCCCCTTATTTCCCTCCCTTTCCTCCCCCTGATCGCCGTTTGTCTTGAGGACCTTTGAAGTCGCCTTAACCGGCAGCATGAAGAGACACCAAACACGTTTTGGTTCGTGTTTATTTGCTGTTTACATTAATGAATCATTCATGTGTTGAGTTTACAGAAGGCGCTCTGTAATAGTGCCTGAGGGGAGCTGACTCTGACTTGCAGATCGGAGTCACGCTACACTCTCTGGTTTGACACCGTGGTCACCTCGCTCTCTGCCATGCCAGAAAGTCTCTCCTACACAAGCCTCCACGCACACACACAAAAAGAAGGTCCAGATATGCTAAATTATGTGTGTGTCAAAAAGAGGTCAGTAAGAAAAATGTTTACTCTGCCAATTTATAAGAAGAGTTGGATTTCTGTGCCCTCGCAGCCGACCAATATTCCTTTGGAGAGACATAAGATCCCCCCCCCCCCTCTCATTCCTACAGTAAATAAAAGTGAGACTTATGGAAGGTTCAACTTTTCAATTAGGCCCTCTCACGCTCAGCCCGGATTGATTTGTGAGTGCTGCCAACCCTGAGAAAAGAGCAACTGTCTTGGTATTTGGTCGAGACACAGACAAACCGTGTGATCTCTGCTGAGCACAAAGACACATTAGAAGCACCAAGTTCTCTATTAAAGCATAAAAAGTGTGTATTTGTGTTGTTTTCCTGACCTCCTCAAAGTCGTCGCTGACCCAGAGGGGGATCGGCGTGCCCCAGTAACGGTTCCTGGAAATCGCCCAGTCTCGTGCGTCTCTCAGCCAGTTCCCGAAACGCTTCTCACGCACAAAATCTGGAACCCTAGAGAGACAGACAGATTATGATGAGTTTCAGTTATTCATTTAGAATATAAAACATGATTTCAACCACAAGTAGGGCTGTGTATTGGCAAGAATCTGGCGATACGATACGTATCATGATACAGGGGAAACGATTCAATGTATTGCAAATCTGTAAGCAGGGCAATTTACTGCGTTTTTAAAAAAAAAAATTATCTAATTTTAGGAAAACTGTCATAGTATAAAGAACACACCAGAAATACACCATTTTAGAATAGGCGAAAATAACACATTTGTAATTTGTAAACACATTTGGTTTTTGCCCCAAATTTATGTGATTATCATAAAGTGGGCATGTCTGTAAAGGGGAGACTCGTGGGTACCCATGGAAACAAATTTTCATTCACATATCTTGAGGTCAAAGGTCAAAGGACCCCTTTGAAAATAGCCATGACAGTTTTTCCTCGCCAAAATTTAGCGTAACATTGGATCGTTAACAAACCTCCTTTTTTTTCAAATGTTTCAATGATTAACACATGTACTTTTAATGTAAATAAGGCGCCAAAGTGCATTAAAAAGCATAAAAATAGAGCTTGTTTATCAAAAAAAATTTCCCGGGGCAGGATCGCCCCAGCCCCCCATACCAAAACCACAGAGCCCTTCCACATAACTTATCCCAATTCAACACCTGCTTACCAGCAGTATATAACAAAAATTCACAATGATATAATTAATGAAATTAACACAACCTGGACTTGGATAAGCGTCATAATCAGATAAATAGGCATAGATAGATGGATTAACCAATTAAGAATGATTTTTCCATTTAAGGTTTTGCCAACATCCACACTTGCTCGTTATGAGTTGATGAGCTACTGTAGCTGGCAGTAACAGTGTTTGCTACACAGCTGAAACAAAAAAAAACTGAACAACCTCCTGCGCTCACAACCCACTGTCAGCACAGTCCCACTTATAGTTTATAAGTGGGTAATGTTTCCCAACAGCTAGCAATCGATACAAAACCATTTTGCAATGTTACTGCGTATGGCAAGCAAGAGAAAATATGTAAGACCTTTTAATACCATCTAAGGCCTTTTTCTTAAAATGCAATGCTTTTTAAGACCCACAGATACCCTGCTAATTTAAAGTGCAATCCAATTTCTCAGAGCAAGAGCAAGTATTATTTTCATGTCCATTATTATTCCTGTTGCTCTGGCTTATTTTCCTCTTCTTCCTCATTTTAGCCCTAAAAATAAACTGCGCTGCTGTCTTTATGAAGCTGCAAAGGTTAAGACTCCCTTCAAGGCATCTTCCTCCTCTGTACCCCTTTTCTGCTCTCCCCTTTTCCTATTTTGCCTCAACCGATTTCTAGCTTTCATCCACTATCTCACAATCTCTTCCTCTCATTTTTTGCGCCCCCCCCTCCACCCCCCCCCTCTCTTTCTGTGCCGGGCCGTGTTGCTCAGGAGAACAGAGCAGGGGGGGTATAAATCGTCGTCAGGATCCACGCGCTAAGCAACGAGTTCATCAATTCCCATTTGTAGGAGGCATTTCTATTTAGGCCCCTAATATATCAATTTAATGATTTTTTCCGCTGCTGCTCACCAGCCCCCCTCCAACCCTCCTCCACCCCCCGCTCTCCCACTCTCTCTTCATGCTAAATGTAGAATTTAAAGTGTGCTGTCTTGTGCTCGAGACACAGAGAAGAGCCATTTAACATGTACAGGCTTCTATTATAAGTCAGAGACGCTAGGGATGGATACAAGAGGGAGACGGAGGGACAGAGGTTGTGGTCAGGACCGATTGAGCGTGTGCATGATGGAAAAAAAGGTAAGGAGGATGGGAAAATGAGAAAAACAGAGGGAAGAGAAAGAGAAACTGACAGACAACGTGCCATTGACTGAACCCCTCCTCCTGAACAGTTATCGTCCAATCATGGCTTAGTAACCGTCACTATGCACGGCAGGGCTGTCAAGCTTTGGATTTATCCACATGTTGAAGTGGTGTGCACGGGGCTGAAGTGAGACTGACACTCCTCCGTACATGAAGAGTTTGGTTGGTGGTTCCTTTTTTTCAACCCTCTCCAAAAGTGTTAGTTTGTTTGTCTGCTCTAACGTTACCTGCAAATGTTAAAGGTATAATATGCAAGAATTTCCTAACAAACAATGTACAGACTGATATAAATATATAAAAATAACCCCTCTCAATTATCATTTCTTTCCCACTGGAAGTGTATAGTGGTGTCTGTATCTACAGAGACTCAGCCCTCTGCCTGTATTTTCTCTTTTCTTGTTATTTTGCTGTGTTCAGGAAGTTTCTGGCCGTCTGCAAACAGCCTTTGGGCCCCACTTGGGGATGTAACTCACAGCCAATAACAGCACGCAGGGTGTACAGCCTGTTCAGGTCGTCAAATACCACTGCTTTGTCACATCCCTCGACGTTTGATACCGAGGCACAAGTCCCCCTTTAGCTCTGTCAGATACAAAGTGGTCGTATTTCACGGATGAGAACAGGGTGCGTGTTTTTATGTGCATGTGCTCCAGACAGCGTCCGCCCTTGACCAAGAGCCGCAGTGGACAGAAGCTGTCCTTCTGCTGCATTCATTAAAAATCCTGAAACTCTGCACCTTCCTGCAGGGATGTGGGGAGTTGTGCTGAGTTAGTTGTGTGTTTATTTGTGCTTTAGAACATAACCACCGTGAAACAATCAAATTTTTTTTTTATTTCTCTGATTCACTGCTTTGTTCTCACTAACGCCGCCCCCTCACTTCATTCACTCTAAAGCTCGTTCGACCATCGCTGCTCTCTCTCTCCCTCGAGGAGGAGGGGCCAACTTTGAATGCCGTGTGTTAACAAACAGCAACCGACAACGGTTACATACAGTGCCTTCAGAAAGTATTCAGACCCCTTCACTTTTTTTACATTTTGTTATGGTACAGCCTTATGCTAAAATCGATAAAATGTTTTTTTTCCCTCATCAATCTACACCCAATACACCACAATGACAAAGTGGAAACAGAATTTTAGAAATTTTTGCAAATTTATTAAAAAGTAAAAACTGAAATATCACATTGATATAAGTATTCAGACCCTTTGCTATGACACTTGAAATTTAGCTCAGGTGCCTCCCATTTCCCTCGATCATCTTCGAGATGTTTCTCCACCTTGACTGGAGTCCACCTGTGGTAAATTCAATTGATTGGACATGATTTGGAAAGGCACACACTTGACTATATAAGGTCTCACAGCTGATAATGCATATCAGAGCAAAAACCAAGCCATGAAGTCGAAGGAACTGCCTGAAGAGCTCAGAGACTTATGTCGAGGCACAGATCTGGGGAAGGCTACAAAAAAATTCTGCAGCATTGAAGATCCCCAAGAGCACTGTGGCCTCCATAACTCCTAAATGGAAGAAGTTTGGAACAACCAGGACTCTCACTAGAGCTGGCCGCCCGGCCAAACTGAGCAATCGGGGGAGAAGGGCCTTGGTAAGAGAGGTGACCAAGAACCCGATGGTCACTCTGGCTGAGCTCCAGAGATCCAGTTTGGAGATGGGAGAAACTTCCAGTAGGACAACCATCACTGCAACACTCCACCAATCTGGGCTTTATGGCACAGTGGCCAGATGGAAATGAAAGCCCGCTTGCAGTTTGCAAAAAGGCACCTAAAGGACACTCAGACTGTGAGAAACAAGATTCTGTGGTCTGATGAAATCAAGATTGAACTGTTTAGCCTCAATTCTAAGCGTTATGTCTAGAGGAATCCAGGCACCGCTCATCACCTGCCCAATACCATCTGAACGGTGAAGCATGGTGGTGGCAGCATCATGCTTTGGGGGTGTTTTCAGCGGCAGGAACTGGGAGACTAGTCAGGATCAAGGGAAAGCTGAACGGAGCAAAGTACAGAGATATTCTTAATGAAAACCTGGTTCAGAGCGCTCAGGACCTCAGACTGGGCCAAAGGTTCCCCTTCCAACAGGACAATGACCCTAAGCACACAGCCAAGACAACTCAGGAGTGGCTTAGGGACAACTCTGTGAATGTCCTTGAGTGGACCAGCCAGAGCCCTGACCCAATCGAACATCTCTGGAGAGACCTGAAAATGGCTGTCCACCGACGGTCCCCATCCAACCTGACAGAGCTTGAGAGGATCTGCAGAGAAGAATGGCAGAAACTCCCCAAATCCAGGTGTGCAATGCTTGTCGCGTCATACCCAAGAAGACTCGATGCTGTAATCGCTGCCAAAGATGCCTCAACTCAATACTGAGTAAAGGGTCTGAATACTTATGTCAATGTGATATTTCAGTTTTTCCTTTTTAATAAATTTGCAAAAATTTCTAAAATTCTGTTTCCACTTTGTCATTGTGGTGTATTGAGTCTAGATTGATGAGGGAAAAAAGTAATTTTATTGATTTTAGCACAAGGCTGTACCATAACAAAATGTGAAAAAAGTGAAGGGGTCTGAATACTTTCTGAAGGCACTGTATAGTACCACTGACGACAATTGTCATTTCATCCGACAGGATTGACAGTTGCCGGCTAGAAATGAGAAGCCTTCTATTGTCTGCCATTGTCTGAAATCAAGGACCTATTGTTTCAAAAATGACTAAGAATTTCAAAGTGATTCAGCAAACAGTCGAGTTTGAATCTAAGAGGCAGACAAAAAGACAAAGAAAAGAAAAGTGGAGGAGAAACTGAGAAAAATGTCTGATTGCTGCATAATCCAACCTGAGTCATTTTAGTACCAGTCACTCAACACCACATTTTCTTCTCACTTATGGTCAAGAATTACGTTCTGCTTTCTGCACCTTGAGCCTCAAAGGAGACCAGCTCCCCTTGCGAGCACTCATTAATTTGGTCCTTAATTTATTCCGACAGACAGACATCTGGAGAAATCAGTATGAACCTGCTCAATATATACTTAGCTTGAGTCTACCCACTGCACCATTAGAGGCAGGAGAGGAAAAATGAACAAATCACTTTGAGAATATGGCAACTAGCACTTTGCTTTCTGAAGGATTCTTTTAAGTCTCGCATCAGCGAACATGAACTTCATATAAAAGTACTGAGCTCTGCAAGGATTTTTACTTTTTTTAAGTTGCTGATGAGCTGGCAACCCCCACAGACCGACGGAGAGACAGACAGCCAATCTTCCTGAGGTTACAACTCAAGTATGAAAGTGGAGTCTAATCAGAAAGAAAGAAAAAAATCTTCTTTTAACAAAATCAAATAATTAAGGTTGGAGAATAAGCTTAATTAGAAAGCTGCATAAGAGCATTACCCTGCAGACACGGGGAGGAAATAGGTGCGTATATACTTTAGGTATAATTCCCTGAAGGCTCCACAAGTATAACTGCTACATGTATCATTAAAAATTGTAATGACTTTACAGTGATTCTTTAGACATGCAGTCATTATAAATGCTTCATCATGTTCACTAATCTGTTAAATTTCTTTGCATTCTACTCTGAAACAATTCAATTAGAAATGTAATCAACAATTTTGATAAATCGAGTTGTTTCAAGTAATTTTTTAAAGGTTCTCGATTTGATATTCAGAGCATTAATATAGCCAAAAACAACTATTGTCTAAGTAAAGATATAGAGGAGTAATGTCTACCTGAGTAGAGAATGAAGTCTCTCTCCCTCTGTGTGTGTTGTAATCAGAGCTTCTTCCTTGTCTGTTTACATCGCCGGGTGAGCGTGCCTCATTGTTTAGCTAACGGCCGCCGCTCTGCACTGCTGTCACACGGTGGTTACAGCTGATAATGCCGTTCCGACCGATGGTGCCGGTTCCACCCAGGAACAGGTTAACACCGTCAGCTCCGTCAGCATTGTTGTCCTTGTTTTCACTGTCAGCGCTGTTAGCATCGTTAGTTGCGAGCCGCTGGCTCAGCCGGGGAGCCGTTGAGAGGTAAAAGAAATGCTCTAATTTCCAAATTAAATAGTTTAAGCTTCTGAAATGGAATATTTGCTGGTTTTCTATAAAAAATAAATGGAATATCTTTGTGTTTTGGAGCGTTGATCAGCCAAAGGAAGTCACCGTGGGCTCTGAGAACCTGTGATCAGCATTTTTCAATATTTTCTGACATTTTATAGAAACGAAAAAAATAAACTGGCAGATAAATCCATAATGAAAATAATCATTAGTTGCCCTATTCTACTTAAAAAATAACACTACAACATACTGCAAATTACTTTAACATACATATATGGACATGGTCGTCCTGTATTACATACAGTACAACACGTGTACCCCTCAGATAAGGAATATACTGTAGCCTTTAAAGTAGTGTGTGCGTTTGTGCCGGTCTCTGTGTACATGTGTGTCTGTGCGTCTTCACCTTCCTAGCGGCTACTCATTCATCTCAGTTTGACAGTCCCATTACCAGAGGCAGCTACTGTGGCTCAGAAAAGAGCACTGGGAGCACCAGGGGTAATACCACTTAGCAAAGCCATCAAGCTGACGCTTACTTTTGCTCCACGTTCTGCATTTACGATTAGCATCATGTTTTCTATAAAATATCAGTCCCATGTTCATCATAAAAAAAATGCATTGATGAGGATTTTAACCCCATTTAATGAAAAATAGAGAAAAATCCTTGAAACAGCTACGATGCCCAGCAATACAAAGCTGTCCTGCAGAGACAAACAACTCGACGTGGTCATGCAGAATCGCGGTAATTGTTTTGGGACTGCTGTCTGTCTTGTTTTGATGTATTGTAGACCATTAGAAACTCATAGCTGCCAATTCACTGTTACTTAGCACCAAGGTAGTTACAGTATAAGCAGTCTCCGAAAACAGCTTACCAGTAGCATTTGCTGTTGTTGTCCAGTAGTTTCTCCACCATGTGCTCCACTCGAACAAACCAACTGGGGACAGCTTTGTAGATCAGGGGCGTGTCAGACCTAAAAGGCACATAAATACATCATATAAAACATAAAGCTGCAACAAACTGGCTTAAAAGAGTTAAGAAAATATAATATTACAAAGAATTTATAAAAATTAAATTTCTGAGACAAATCATAATTCACGGAGCAAGCCATTTGCTTTGGTTGGACTTACACGATTGTTAAGTAAGGGATAATATACAGCGAGCCGGTCATTGTTGTGAAATAAACCCCAACAGCGCGAAGCGGAGGGGTGGACCCCGGTGCAAAGCATTGTCCTAAAGGGGTTTATTTCACAATAATGACCCGCTAGCTGTACATTACCCCGCTTATTACATGGCTACTTACTTTAAAAAAAAAAATCAATAATTTGACACAAAAATGGTCCTCCAGAGTCTGACATCAGAGCTGCGCCCATAGCAACGGTCCGTTATACATAGCAACGCTCTGCTATAAAGAAATAACAGACCGTAGAACGCTGTGATTGAGCAATCAGAATCGAGAATTCAACAAAGCCGTGTAATAATAGTTATGTACTTTTGTTTTTGTCCTGCTGGTGATCTGCTGTAATGACCACTGAATAAATAGGTGGCAGTGTTTTTAGCCACGCTAGCAGCATGGCTCTAGGAATGACAATGTCGCTTGGTCGGTCAGTCCACCACTTTGGTTCATACTGAAATATCTGAACAACAATTGGTCATTCATGATGCCCAGAGACTAAATATAGATATATAGATAAATATAGACTAACCCTTTTGATTTATCACCAAATACCTGCAGAAACAACGACATTCCACTCAGTCTCACATATCAACGTATCCTCATACACCGGTTCATGTGATATCTTACGAAAAGTTATTTTTGTTTTCCTACGAATGTCCAGCAACACGTGTCAATTTCTGCTTGTTACATGCATACCGTCTTTCAAAATAAACTTCCGTCTTCAAAGGAAACCACTTGGTTAGGTTTAGGCAACAAAACTACTTAGTCAGGTTTAGGAAAAGATTGTGGTTTAGGTCAAAATAACTACGGAAGTGACGGAACTTTAGTGCGGAATTTACATGACGAATAAATCAACGTTGAATTCTGGTTTAACAAAAATGAAGTTGAAATATGTGTTCTGAACACGTGGTCAGTAAGGGAAAATAAATGTGAAATCTAAATCTATATTCTAATAACCTGTTTGTCTCCTTGTTGCCTAATATGTAAGGGATAATGTACAGCGAGCCGGTCATTGTTGTGAAAGAAACCCAGACAGGGCGATGCTGCGTTGGGGTCTCTCATCGCCCTGAAGAGGTTTCTTTCACAACATGTAATGTGAAATAAATCCCAACAGCGCGAAGCGGAGGGGTGGACCCCGGTGCAAAGCACTGTCCTAAAGTGGTTTATTTCACAATAATGACCCCCTAGCTGTACATTATCCCGCTTATTACACGGCTACTTGCTTAAGAAATCAATAATTTAACACAAAGACAGTCCACCAGAGTCCGCCTTGCAGGTGCCGAGTGGTTAATAACACGACTGTTTCATCTCTACGAGCCCTCGTCTCCTCGTGGCTCAGAGAGCACATCTCTGCATATTTACTGGGTTAATTAATCCTGCTCAGGTCAGCCTGCAGCTGCTCCGAGTGAGACAGTAATTTAGTCTGCTCAAAAAGTTTGTGTGTTTGTGTGTGTGGGTCTGCATGTGTCTGCTAGTTACAATGTAATAATGTGGGACCTTGAGGTTATGTGTGTGTATGTGTGTGTGTGTTTGTGTGTGTCACCACGCTGACATTGGCTTTGTGAATTGATTCTGTACAGAGACCACAAAACCTCTAATGATGTCCTGGTCTGATGTTCCTGAGGGAGGCACGAGCACAGAAGAACCTCAAACCTTTTAAACACTAGACTGAACATTATGTCTTCTAACGCTAGATAAGGCTGCCTGTGTTGAAGTAGAAAATACAATATTTAATTTGTACAGGTTAACATCTGACCTCTAAGCCTGACTTCCAGCAGGTGGGGTTAATCTGTAACCGTTGGGTCCACAGTGGAAGAGTGAAGCTGTTAGTCTTAAGTGAGTCGTAAGGAGCCAGTCAGGGGTAACATTAGTTTGTCTGTTTGTCTCACCTCCAGCAGAAGGGGTAACTATGTTTGAAACTGCTGGCATTGACGAGACGACCCTTCTCCTTCAGCCACTTGATGATATGCTTGTCAGCATCCTATAAAAGAAAGCAAAAACAACAGAAATGATTTACAAAATGCAGCTTTAAAGATTAACAGTTGTGTTTCAAGGTCTCTGTGGTTAAAGTTCCCATGCGGTTGGGTGCAGTCAGAAGTGGGCAGTGTTGCACCTGCAACTACACCCATCTGTGATGTCATAGTGTGCATCACTGCTGCAATGTTAGTCAATGCACTGGAGGTCAGTCAGCAAAAAGAAGATTTTCAGCTTATGTAAAATTGTTTAAACATGAAAAACAAGCTGAAAATTTAGGGATGATACTAAAAATCTGATTATGAAAGTACATTTGCAACCCAAGCTCTTTGGCATCTCACTATTTTTCTGCTCACTTTCTATTAATAGAAGCACTTTCAAGCTGCCCTTGCCACAAGTGGACCCTGATTACTGGAACCTGCAGTTCTTCATGCAACAAATAAAATATATATATATTTTATCATGTCTTTTTTCTTTGTCCATGGCTCATGATATTATTCACATAATATTAATATCATATTTAGTATGCATGTTGTCAACTATATTTTAAACCGCAGTGGGAAAAAAAATAATTGGATGACACCACACCATTTTATGCATCTCAAAAATGAACAGAATTTAACAGTGTTTAATTAAAAACACTATATAATATTGGTCTTAAATCATTTCAAAATAATTACTATTTTCTTGCCCTTGTTCTGTAAAACTCTTCAGATCAAGACAGTCTTGTGTATTCATAATGTGCAGTAAGGCAAGGCAGCTTTATTTGTATAGCACATTTCAGCAACAGGGCAATTCAGAGTGCTTTACACAAACATTCAAGAACATTAAGAGAAAGTGAAAAAGAATATTAAGACATAATTAAAACAGTCATAAAAACATTTAAGATTAGAAAATAAAAACAAGCTAAAAATAAAAGCTAAAATAGAGTATAGCACACAAGAGTAAAAGATATAGTACACTGTAAGATAATTATTTGGTTTAATAAAAGGCAGCAGCAAACAGGAAGGTTTTAAGCTTAGTTTTAAAAGAACTAAGAGTTGGAGTTGGTCCTGCAGGTTTCTGGGAGCTTGATCCAGATATTTGGTGCATTAAAACTGAACGCTGCTTCTTCTGCATGTTTAGTTGTGACTCTGGGGACACTAAGCAGACCTGATCCAGATGACCTGAGAGGTCTGGATGGTTCATAACACAGCAGAAGATCAGTACAACTACATCACAACTTATTATTAGTATTAGTTAAAATATATTATATTGTATCTCATTGTATTATATAAACATTATTATTAGTAGTAGTAGTAGTAGTATATTCAGTACAGACCAGTGGTTCCCCTGCACAAATAAGATGTTCACTCAGCAATAATTCAAGTTCAATCAATTTTTAGCATTTGTACTTTATTTCTTGTGTTTAAGATGGGTGCAAAGTGAAACCACACCATGGTGAAACTAATGGAAGTTTGTTGCTATGGCTAGAGTTAAGGCAACGCATTTGTCCTACCATTCCTTTATCACTAGGTAAACATTTTATATTTTTCATTTTACATTTCCTCATTCAGGTGAGAAAGCTCTGGGTCCTTGAATGCACTGTGGCTTTATGCTTCCCTCTAAGAGACACCAAGGTAAATTCACAGCTAAGGTCGCGGTC
This sequence comes from Sebastes fasciatus, assembly GCF_043250625.1. Taxonomy (NCBI): domain Eukaryota; kingdom Metazoa; phylum Chordata; class Actinopteri; order Perciformes; family Sebastidae; genus Sebastes; species Sebastes fasciatus. The sequence continues at coordinate 31,603,578 of NC_133795.1, read as the reverse complement.
TGCTCACAGTCAGGAATGATAAATACAACCAAAGAGGCAGGGAGAAATTGTCTGTTTTGTCATCCAGCTCATTGTTTATGACAAACAATCTAATATGCAATCAGCCCTGTGCCTTATCACACACACTATTTCATCTCCCTCTAACCAAGCTCACGGAGCAATTCACAGGAAGCTCATAAATATGACTTCTAACCTAGGTGTTTGGCAGACTGTTGGTCGTGACCTCTTTGTAGAGAGAGAGAGGAGTTTTAGACTTTCTCAGCCAGGAGTACATTTTGTTAAGTCCTGACCCAGGCTCATTAAAACATGAAAGAGCACCTGTGATGTGGAGATTCATTGGAACTTCGCCTGCAACCAAATGAGAGTATTTCACCACCTGGCCAATTTAGTATAAACAAGGGTAACTCCATATATTTACTAGATTACTCACACGTATGTGTGACTCTTTTTAGACTCTCTTTGTAACAAAGCATAATTACACAGCAGAGTTTCTGGTTCCAATACAGTCAGTATCTCGTGTAATCATTTTAACTACCCCAGCTAAAGTACCAGACCCAGCCTGGCCAACGCTGGATTCACACAGCCGTTTTATTCCTCAGTGGCACATTCAGTATTTAGAATTTATATACGGGATAAAGCAAAAAGCAAAATACTAAAATAATTGTAATTTACTAGGTCAGACTCAGTAAAAACTGTAGGTTAGAATAATGGTAGGAGAAGGTAAAGAGACGGAGAGCAGATGGAGAAGTTATTACAGAAAGAGACGAAGTAGACCAGAAAGAAAAGACATCATCAAAGAGTACAACAGGTAACTCAGGAGAAAGGAAAAAGAGATCCATGCATGATTTTGTATGCACTCACTTCAATCTTTATTAAGTCAACATTAGTGTAAATGGTCAATAGTTGTGTCTTGTCAAAACATTTGGACTAACCAGTGGGTTCTGTAAAGACCAGGCAAAACACTAATCATATCTGTTGAGGACAAAAGTGTTTTTTTGTAAAGGAGGTGGGAACCTAAAGTTGGATCAAGGAGGAAAGTGAGCAGATGTAGCAAAGGGAAGTGACAGAAACGGTGAGAGAGGTTTAACAGTGGGGTTGATTTGGCAGGAAAAAAGGGAAGGTGAATTCAGCAAGGGTGTTGTAGGAAAAGGGAATAACTAAGGAGACCTGAGGGCCGAAAAACGTGAACCAGGGGGGTACTGGAGGCGTCGGGGTAGAGCTGGTTAGGAAAGGAGAAGGACTGGAGGGTTGTTTTGAGAAAATGATGTAAAATTTAAAGTATGAAGGACTGGGAGGAAATGGGAGGCAAGCAGACATTGTAAGCAAAGACGTAAGGATAACGGGGTCAGGGTGTGGCAATAGGGTAAGAAGGGCTGCGTACCGTAGTGACTGAGTGTCTGTAGCTCGTTTGGTCTGATTTGTGATCTTATTTACTTATTTTTTTTATCTTTTAACTTCCTGATTTGAATCAAAACTCTGGGAAAGTCTTTCTTTGAGGGGGATGTTTGCCTGCAAGCAAGCAGCTCACTAGAGTAGGTATGCGTTTTCCCTCAATTTACTGAATCAAAATGTTGGCAATTTTAGAATAAAAGTTCTTTCCAAAGAACATGTGTTTTGACAACATTTTACATTTGATATCATATGATATAAAAAAAAAAATTTTTGTTGAAAAAACACATTTTACAAACGCCGATTTTAAGATTATTTTGGCATCTGCACTGAAACTCAGGTGCCAAATCGGCATTGGTATCGAAACATTTCAAACAATACTCAGTCCTTGGCGTGAGGAGGGTAAAGTAGGGGACGAATGGGTGAGATAGGGAAGAATCTTTTTAACAAGTATGAGCTGATCTCTCCGCTCCACGATGCTGTGCTGGTCTTCTATGTGGCTGCTTTGGACTCCTCTCATCCCGGATATTTAGACATCTTTGGCAATTCCAAGCCTAGACTCCTCCCCTTCCAGCAGCTTCCTGTAGGTGGCGATCTCCGCGTCCAGCTTGAGCTTAATGTGCAGCAGTTCCTGGTAGTCATGGAGATACTTGGTCATCTCCAGTTTGGTTTCGCAGAGCTGGGTCTCCAACTGAGCGATGACACCCTCGAGGCTCTCCACTTTATCCATGTGGGACATCTCCATGTCCTCCAGCTGCTGCTCCATGGCTGAGTTGCGAGCCCGCATCCCGTCGATCTGGTTCTGCAGCTCTGTCACTTGGGTGTGGAAGGTCGTAATCTCGTCTTTCATGGTCTTCATTTGCTCCTCATTTTTGCCGGCGTGCTCCTTGAGGGTGTCGAACTTGCTCTTGTACCACTTCTCGGCTTCCTGGACGTTGCGGGCGGCGACAGATTCGATCTCTGCGCGCATGTTGCGCAGATAAGCAGCCAGGTCAGGCCGATCCCCATCCAGCTCTGCGGTAATCTTTGAGTCCTCGATCTGCTTCATGAGGTCAGCCACCTCTTCATCGTGCAGCTTCTTGAGGAACTCTATCTCGGCCACCAGTTGCTCTATACGCTTCTCCAGCTCGGCCTTCTGCAGCGTGGCGCCGTCGACGTCCTGGCGAAACTCCCTCAGTATCATCTCTGCCTCCTCTTTGAGTGCCATCTCCTCCTCCAGCTTTAGTCTCCACACTTCAACCTCTTCTTCAATGTAGCCTCGCTCGATATCAGCTGCTCCCTTCTCATTAGTCAGGGCCTCAATCAGCTCCCGCACCTCTTTAAACCTGAGCTCATATTCTTCTCCGATGCCTGTGGGGCCGCTCTTGTAGCGGCTCTGCAGCGCAGCCAGCTCAGCATGAAGAGCGGCGTTTCTCTGCTCTAGTGCCTGGACCTTCTCGATGTATCCTGCAAACTTGACGTTGAGTTCCTGCATCTCCTCCTTCTCGTTGGCATGTTGCTGGTGTATCTCTGTGCCCAACTCGACGGCGGTGCTGCGATAACCGGCGCGCCCCCGGCTGTCATATGAGGATCCACGGCAGCGGGAAGGCGACGGGCTCTGAACCCTCACTCTGCCGCCGGAGCCGCTGACCTGCAGGCTCTTCTGGGTGTAAGACGCGGCTCTCATGTTGTGTAAAGTACTGGGTTTGTTTTTTCAGTTTACAGAGGAACAGCTGCTCTCTCGGCTTCTCTTTGTGTAGCCCGCGTCGCAACTGACGCTCCCACAGATCACCTCCGAGTTTTTATGCGGCAATAAAGAATGTCTCGGACAGCCGTGAAACTCGCGCTCGGTTTGAACATATTTCAAATGTGGATTATGACAGACTTACAGAGAACTGTGGCTGCATGCTCTTTATTAGCTAACGCTGTACTGTTACCGGCCAGGACGGGTCGAGTCCACTCCCTGGCCTTTGCGCCAGGATGTGAAATAGTGAAGGGACCATGTATGACGGCTATTTTTCATTTTCTATCCACTTAGGATGGTAATGAAGTTGGGTGTGACATGGAGGGCACTCAGTGCACTGGTAAACAGTGACAAACTGCTTTGGCAGCAGGTTTTCCTACACAACTTTGTGAAACTGCTCTGACGCCGATTCCCTTAACTCTCTCCACATCAATGAACAAGTCATGCACCTTAAGTATAATTTCAAATTACATTTGAAAAACATGATGAATATTTCATATTCTTATCCCAGTTACCACCTAACATAATTATAAAAAAACATTAAACCTATGAGGAAATAGAAAGGGCACACTTCAGTGCAACTGTTCAGAATGAAAGAGGAAAAAAATCATTATAGAGAGATGTATCCTCCAGATATAAAAAGAGGAAACGGAGAGGAGAGTGGGTGCCCAGAAAGCATTTAAATTAAATGCTGAATTAAAGCAGCTATCAGTATCAGTTGAGGGTTTCATCCCGTGTATCATACCAGTGGCTCTTACCAGGGGTGGAAGGCTGAAATGTCTGCTAACCCTGATCTACATGTAAATGTCTGATGTGTCACTCACTTTGACATACTGTCCCGCGAAGTCAGTGACCTCTGAAGTGAAGCAGCCCGAGGCGTCCACAGGGCAGATAGGAGCCTGGTCCCTCGTGATGATCTTGTATTCGGTGCACACCCTGTAATCATCCTGCAGAGAGAAGAATACACAGTGTAAGAGAGAGGCCATCTGTATTATCCAATTCTATATTTATTACTAATGCAATGCACCGCAACAAAAATACAAATTTTAACTAAACCGATTGGTCGACTAATCGATTAGTTGAACTAGAGAAAATGTATTAACACAAATTTTGATAATCTATTAATTGTGAAAGTCATTTTTTAAAACAAAAATATATGTACAAATACATAAAGAGAATGAATGTAAGAGAACTTTTTTATTATTCAGTTTGTCAGTTACAAAGAAAATAACTAACATAAACTAACATAATAAATAATATTTCCTTATTCTCTTAGCTGTCTCTTCAGCGGACAACCTGTGTCCTAATTTGCTAATTTTCGAAACGGAAGCCTTACATACTGTACATATTGCTGTTTTACTTGTTGGATTTTCAACTGTGAAATATTCCCAAATGGCTGATATTTTGCTCGCTCTGACTACCGTTACACTCCCCACCAGCACTGCACTGTTGTTATATGCTTTCGTCATGTGACAAACTACCTGCAATCAGTTCTTCTTCGCTGCTCTAAAACAGTAGTTGCCGGTGGCAGCCATGATACAACCAGAGCGACAGCACAGTGAAGGCTACTGTTTTGGAGCGGTGAAGAAGAATTGATTTCCGGTTAAAGGAGTTACATTTTTTCTGGGTTAATAAATGATGGTTTTGGATCAGTGCATAGACTGGCGTACTCACCGATACCTGATCCCGAATTTCGGGCAGTATCGGACACATTTCGATACTGGTATCGGTATCGGAACAAATGTAATAGTAAAATGAATACCTTTGGGTTGAGACTGTTTGTTGTACAGAACAAGCAGTTTGTCAGATTGGGCTTTAAAAAATTGCGATGGGCATTTTTTCACTGTTTTCTGACATTATATAAATCTAAAAATTGATTAATTTATTTCTTATTTTTATTTAACCTTTATTTAACCAGGTAGTACTCATTGAGATTAAGAATCTCTTTTGCAAGAGAGACCTGGCCAAGACAGCAGCATTTAAACATACGTTAAAGTTTCAGACGCCACAACATAAAACAAATGCAAAATAATACATAGCATAATATCATACAAAACACATTAAAATCAAGTGTTTGAAGCCAACGTTAAAGTGAAAATATTCAGAAACACAGACAGCTCCCAATAATTGAGAACATAATTTTAAGATGAATTAAGACTGAAAATAATTGTGAGTAGCTCTAATTATTACAAAGCCATGTACTGTAGCCTATTATTACGTCTTGAAAATGTTAATTAACTTACATTATCTTAATATCTTGATACAGTGACCCATTTATTTCAAGTTAATGTCCTTTGTTTCAATAATATTCTCCAAAAGATCAAACTGTATATGAAAATAAGTAATTACCTAACCCCTGTGGCAGCCAGTTTCACTAGTTTAAAGATATGTTATGACTCCATATTAAATTCCGTGTTGAGCTGGATACTTTTTGCAGTGTTGAAAGAAGCACTAGTGGCATGTGACAGCTATGCATGAAAAATCGGAGTACGGTCCGGCTGTAAATGTATTTTGTATTCAAACACCCTGTCAAGATCGAAGATGGATGGCTCGCAGGGTCATTTCACATCCAGTCATAACAACATAAAATTTGAGAAATGTAGTTTGGCAGCGCATTTCTTCTCACTGTATATCTTCAGAGGAAATGCACCTGTGTTTCAGATCTTCACCGACCAATCAAAGTGAATGTGATCACTAAATAAAAAAAATGGAATGCGCTAAGGCCAACAAACAACCAGCCTCCACCACAACTCAGACTCCAACACAAACTCCATGCAAGCACAAAAACACAACAACAAAGTTATATCTAGTGAAGCCTGTTTTGTAAAAAAGGAATGTGACCGACATCGGTGGGAAAACTAGGATCAACATCGGCCAGGACTTTGATTCATGGAGGGACCTTTGTTTGGTTTTGGGAATCAAAACGGACCCCGAGCTGGCAAAATTCCTACTGGAGAGGTAAGCTGACATTACTGCCATGCATGTGAAATATATTGTGATATTGTGGTTTTAGCTGTCAATCACGTTCAGTCTTGTGTGTGTCGCTTCCCTGTTTTGACCGTTGCTCGCTCGCGTCTACGAGGTGCGAGCACAAGCGCGAGCAACAGGGCGCTGACTGTCATTCACTTAACGGCCACAGGTGTCACTGTTAACAAGCAATTTCTGATTCTTACATCTAGCACCTTTAAATGATTTCCCCAAACAGGGTCATAGATCTCAAGACCAGTGGGTCTTAATTAGTCTTGATTAAATGTGCTGGCTTTGAGATCAAGTTTTAAACCATCAATTTTATCAATACTGAATACAAATCTTATTGTTATTAATCATTTGTTAGTGTCAAGAACAAATATTAGTTTAGTCCTTTTGTAAAGTGATATATAAACCAATGTCAGCATGTGTTGACTCCAGAGGAGCTACATATTCGATGACTAAAGGCACTTAAAGCAGTGCAACTAGAGTAAACACATGCAAATGGGGAAAACATGTTGACCACTTTCACCACAACAACAAAACAAAAAAACCCTCTGCAAATTTCAGAAAACATAAGCAAATACAGAAATAGAATAAATCGGTAAAGGCGATGCTTCTAGGAGGGACATGAAAGACTTAACCGGTCTGGATGCACTCTTTTAATATAGGATGGCAGGGAGGCCATCCACACAGTTACACTCGACAAAAGGTGACCTTGTTTTCCTCCAGAGTGTGCTCCATATGAGCGTCTACAGGACTGCATAAATAAGCTTACTAGAAGCAACATTTCAGAAGTACATTTCTCAACTTCATTCCAAATAACTCGAGGAAGTGAAGTACATTATAATTAAAAAGGAGGAGGGTGAGCCTGACAAGAGGCAGTTGGAGCGCCGTGACAGAAGGGAGCAGGATCAAGAGCTGCACACAGTAAACTCAGCCCCCACAGTTCACTGTATACCTGTGCAATTCTAAACTTTGAAAAAGCTTGATGTAATATATTACACTCTGTTAGTCTCTGCCTTGCCCTAATCGTTATAGTCTTGGTTGGTATGGGTCTTCATTGAGAGTCTTAACTACCAGGCTTATGTCTATCGCCTGACCCACACTGCCTGCGTGAGCAGCGTGTGGCGGCTCCATCGCTGAACGGCTGCTGCTCGCACGCGTGTATTGTCCACACAGACAGCGTGGCTTTCTTTCTACATAGAGTTTGCCTTTCATAATTGCCATTTCATTGCATTACAAATTGTATTTATTTTTATTTTGGACAGAAAACGGTTGAGAAGTGTGTACTTGTTTGTAAATAATAATAATCCACAATAGAGCGCTGCAGGAATGAGTCCTAAAACACAGAAATGAGTTGCCATTTTTGGATGTCCGGTTCCCTCGTGTCAAAATAAAAAAAAAATTTTCAATGGGTTTTTAATTAGATGCCTGAAATAAGGTCTGTGGTTAATGCTTAAGAGAATTTAACGTTTTGTTCTACGACATACCCCACTCGTGTATTTTGAAGCTTTTAAGTATCTTAAAAAAGGCGGTTGCTAACAAGTTAAATGACACTACTAAACAGCATCTCGGTGAACACTCACGTGGGCTGTGTGGCCGCTCGAACCTGTCAACATGGGCACCGAAATAGAAAGCAAGAGATTCCGCGATGCACACGCGCTGCTCAAGCAGGAAATGTGGCCCGGGCATAAGACTCTGATAAATTGTCAAAGTAAATCCAGACCATCCGTTATTCATTAATACTGGTATGGAAATTGATCACATTATTTTTTTAAGGACTTGTTAGTTGGTGTTAATTCACCACTTCTGTTAGCAGTTTTCATATCATGCTATCATACACTTGTGTACTTTTGGTAAACTACAGTAGTGGTGCTGACCACTGATTACCACTAAAGGGTCATTTCTATGGTCAAAATGCTAAACAATTGCTAGCCTGTGCTTCTAATAATATTAACTTGAATATCTTTGGGTTTCTTTGGTCACACAGAGAATTGTGATGGGCATTTTTTTTTTTTTTTTTCTGACATTTTATAATCCAAAAGATTTATCTCTTGATAAAAAAAAAATACACAAAGCAGGAAAACAGTGAAAGATCACACTCACAGCTCCAAAGTAAGGTGCCTGGTGGACGACTCCTGTGCCCTCTTCCTCCTTGACGTAGTTATCCAACACCACCTGGAACGCTCCTTTCTCCCCACACTGAAGTGAAACGAGGATGAGGAGAATTGGATGAAGGCGGGCGAGCGGTGAGGAAGCAAAACATAGCGATAGATAGATAGATAGATAGATAGATAGATAGATAGATAGATAGATAGATAGATAGATAGATAGATAGATAGATAGATAGATAGATAGATAGAGATAGATAGAGATTAAGAGACAGATTTAAAGAATGTAAACAGAGATGCCAATTTGTTGTCAGACAGGTAATTAAAGTGAGATATAGGTCTGTCTTCATTTTCTGGCAAACAATATATAAACCTTTGAAACAGCCAGGAATACAAATCCAAACTACAAACCTCGGCAAAGTACGGGAAAAGAGGCTTGTATTTCTTCCCTTTCAGCGTCTTTCCGGGAAATCTAAAAACACATAAAACACCTTTAAAGTTCAATATCTGTAATTCACCTTCATTTACTCACTATTACTTCTCTAAACAGTATCCTCTGACTGTCGAGCTGCTGATACTGCTCAACCCTCTGATTGGTGGAGGTTGTTGCAGCCTGACAGGAAGACTGCAGACACTACTGACAACTCCTCTGAATAATTTTGGGGTTTAAAAAACAACCAGACTAAGAGTCTTAGCGTCTAGAGCCGTGCCAGCATGCTGTGAGACTGTACTTCAACACAGCGGTGCTTTGAGCTAAATGCTAACGTCGGCATGCCAACATGCTGATATTTAGCAGGTATAATGTTTAGTATTCTAACATTTGCTAAGTAGCACACACACAAGTATAACTGATGGGTGATGAAAATGTCATTAGTTTAGCAGATATTTGGCCATAAACCAAAGTGTTGGTTAAAGAGTTAAGTGATCACCAAACGACACCGACATCCTGAGGAGAACCTAAATGTGTCAAGGCAATCCATCCAACGACATTTGTTGAGTAATTTCACTCAAAGCCACAAAAATCATCCTCATGCTGGCGCTAGAGGAAAAGTCAGAGAATCACCAAAGTCAATAAGTTTCATCTTCTGGAAACGATGAATGTCTGAACAACATTGTTCAATCTATCCAGCAGCTGTTGACATAATTTATTCTGGACCAAAGTGGTGCAACGACCGACCGACCGACCGATGTTGGCGTGGCTAAAAGAAAAATGCTTGTTTTTGTGATGATGCACAAATAATTGTAGGAGCTCTCCATCAATAAAAACTAAATATGATTTTAAGGAGGGTTATTCTATTAATAATACAGTAATTTACATGGCATTTCTAAAATCTTTATTATACTATTTTCTTTAAAGAATGATCGCCAGCATCATAATAATGTGTTGTTCTCAACGTTGACATAAATATGCAAAATGCAGGATTTACATAATTTCAGGGTGTGTTTGTTTGTTTTTTGACTTTGTGTCCCTCCACCGGAGAAACCGAATCTGTACCCTTGTGACGGCTAGATGATCCAAAGCTATTTAGAACAGCTTCAATATAACATAGAATATAAAAAATGAAATGTTATATGATATGATTCCTGCTTGAGCATTCCCATCATTTTTATTTGGTTATTAGGACAAAAACTGAAATCTCAATTTAACGTTCAAGTCAGTCATGATACGCTGTTTTTGTAATTATCACACAGAATAAAGACGTCTCTGCCTCTGTGTATGGAGACTTTGTCCTTGTAGAAGAAGAGGCATCAATCAGTGAAGACATTAACATGCTTTCTTTATTGCCAGATAATGCGTTCAATATATGGGATGAGTGGGTATAAATCGTGCCTGGAAATGTGCTCCATCAGGTTTCAGTATATTCTGTATCCTCTATTCATTCAGGTGTTTTCTTTAATTCACATTGCCTCATTTTGTCCCTGCTCCATTCTGCAGAATCATGTACCAGAATCAACCACTGAACTGGGAAATTGGGAATTTGAATTGCTTTGTGTTGCATACGACACACAGCTGGCAAAATGCACATCTGCTAATTCAGTAACTTTATCGTCATCCTTTAACTCGGTAACTGTGAAACACAAGTTTGACGCTCACTAAGAGACCATAGCTAGGTGTGAATTCTCTCAACTTATCGAGTTTGTAAGTTTCTGTTTATATTAAGTGTGTATATTAATTAATATTATTATATTAATATTAAGGTTAATGAGGAGAGTGGGTGAGTAAAATCTGATATAAACACCTAATGGAAAAACACTAACTCTGAAGTAACTACATAAACACTTACAACACTATTACAAGGGTCAGTCGTACTGGCTTTAATGCTAATTAGCATAATTTGTCAGCTATAACTGAGAGCTGACAACCAGCACTTTGATGCGTTTTTAAAGCAACATGCTACCATCAAATCATCAAGGCCCAGATTGCCAAAGCATCAGTCAATAAAAAGATGTACTGATAAAAATAAGTTGATACTACAGTAGATAATACGTAGATAGTAGATATACCGTACATAGTAATGAAATAGGATTGAACTGTGCTTTTCAATACTTTCATGTCATTTTTGGGAGATACATTTCCCCAGTGGCTTCAGCAAAGGACTGTTGTACTTTGGCACTTGCAGGCTGAATTATCTACATTTAAATGGATAGTTCGGTGTTTTGAAGTGGGGTTGTATGAGGCACTTATCCATAGTAGGTGTATTACGTACAGTAGATGGCAGTTGGCCCGCCCCCAGCTTGGAGAAACAGACTGGAGTATTGGCACAGGAGCAAAGCAATACAGTGCTGTGGACGGGGCTGACAGCAAAACGTATTTTAGACACCTAAAAGAAAGGCTCACCTAAAAAAATCAATGTCAGTTTAAGTGTACGCTATATTTAGAATATTTTCACCGCTTCATCTTGCGGTCAGACAGCCCTTTCCGACAGGGAACTGAACTGAAAGTGAAACTTATCCATGCTGTCTCTTCAAAGCCAGCAGACTCCGTTGATAAAAACAGTATAGTCTTCACTTTCAGTTCCCCATCTGAAAATAGTCTTAATGTAGCGTACACTTAAACTGATATTTAAAACTGCGATTTTTCTGGGTGAGCCTTTCTTTAAGGTGGTTAAAATATGTTTTCCTGCCATCCCCACAGCAGTACTCTATATTGCTTTGCTCCCATAATGGTACTCCTGTCTGTTTCTCCAAGCTCGGGGTGTGCCGACCGTCATCTACTGTAGGTATGGTAATACACCTACTATGGATAAGTACCTCATACAACCCCACTTCGAAACACCCCAACTATTCCTACAAAGGTACAGTCAAACGTAAGTTGAAGAGTAAACAGAATATGTGGTTGAAATCTGAAATCTGATTGGATCGATCAAAAGTGGGTTTAGGTTGGTTTAGAAAATACAGCGATACGAGGCTGTGGGGAGATACAGAGCTGTAGACAACTGCTCAAGCACTATTATATTTTGCTAAGCATAGACCTCCTGCTATGATATTTCTCTGCTAGCTACCCACTAGCTAACAGTCAAGTGCAGTTTTATATGCTGGGCGGGGTTAGCTAGTCTCCCCAAATCATATTTGATTGGATGCACCTATGTAACCACCCCCGAGTTCAAGATGAATCATCAAAAAGAGAAAGATTCTGTTACAAAAATAATCTATAAAAAAATATTTTTTGGACACATATTAAACATGTAACAAAAGGTAAATGAACAATTAATACAGGGACACAAGATTAGAACTTGCAAAATGTAGTTCACTGTGTCTTTTAAGGTCCCGACACACCAAGCCGACAGGCGTCCATCGGACAGTTTGGGGCTCAGCCTAGTTTTTACGGTGTGTTCCGCAGCGTCGGCTCTAGTCTGCCCCGTGTCGAAGTTTTTTGGTTGATTCAGCATGTTGAATTGGCGGCGGAGCACGTCGGTCAGAGATATCACTCTGATTTGGTGGTTCAGTTTAGGCGAATCAGTGCACGAGAAGAGAAACGGAAGAGAGGAAAGCTAGCCAACGAGTAAAGTCAAGAGGAAAAACACAAGGCTCTTCTCATTTTTCATCTTCATCTCATGTGATCATTCCAAATACACGGATATTTTCACAACGACATCTGGAATGAAGCCAAGTGGTGAGTGGAAATGATGTGGAAATGGTCGGCAAACAACGCTTTGTTTCATGTACATATCATTACAATGGCTTATATATCCGCAGTCCTCGGCCTTCTGGTTTCCCTTTTTGAATGACGAATACGGACTACTGCTGCCTGCTGGTGTGGAGAGTTACTTCATCTCACGCAGGCGCAGAACGTACGTGGTAGTTGGCGAAGTGAAGCGACGCAACAGTCGGCCTTCATCGCCGCTAGTTCTTTGATATCAGGTTGGTGTTTCTGGGCCTTAAGATATTAAGTCATTTGCACTCTTGGTGTTTTTCTTGATGTGGCTAGAGGGTCTTGTGTACTTACTTATCCAGGATAGTGTACTCGCCCTCAGACTTGAACAGAGCTCCCAGCCTGGCCTCCATCAAAATGTAGATCTTCTCTGTGGCGTTATCTGAGAGATGAACAGAAAAACACACGTGAATACATTTGTTGAGTCTTCACACTTTGTTGCCAGGCCTGTGTCTGGAATAAATCCAGACTCATCCCAAGACTCCTTATTAAATCCTGTACTGCTGTTACACCGAGGCACACTTTAAACAAGAACACATCTCATTTCAGAACACAAACCTTAAGAACATAAAGACAAATTAAAGAGTGCAGACGTTACAAAGATAATGAAAATCTTCCCTTTTAATGCTTTTTACAACACATTCCAGTTGCACTGCAAATCGCTTAAAATCAATTTAAAATTGGCAAAAGAAGTGTGTAAATTATAGAAATGAATAGAGCCTGACTGAACTAAGCTTTATGTTTCAATTTATTTAATACTATATGTTTTTATGTTTGCGCTAACCTATTAACTTACTTGTATTCCACTTCTTGAATGTTTTGTTTTTGTTATTTGTATATTCATTGTCCCATAAAGCATAAAAAAGAGAAAGTAGGTAAAAAAAAAAAGACAAAGATATAGACACAGTAAATCCACAGAAGTGAGGCCAAAGAGACAGTAATGGCAGAAAAAAAGATAATGTTTGTTGAATAGCATAAAGGGAAAGCTACGGTGGCAACCACAGAGGTTTACTAGACCCTCTGTGTTGTTTACGGCAATGAACAGAAAACATTATCCATCTGCAACATTTATGACGTAGTCTAACAAGGTAAAGGTCTTCATCACGTGACAATTGAAAATGTTTTCAAGGTGACATGAACACAAACATCTCAGCAGGTATTTTCTCCTTTCCTTTTCTGTACAGCTCTCAAACCTCACAGTGAATGTAATGAGGTGGGAATGAAGATATTGATTGATATGATGAAAAATGCTCTGGTCATTTTTTAAAGTCTGCCATCTAAATAGCCCCCTGCAGAATGATTTATGTTTATTGAACCGAATTTCATGTATGATAAACGGCAACTCATGAAGCACGGTTCAAATCCAGGTATCTAATAGCCGTGCCACATGCAAGTGTGCTGAACCTCAATGTCAAGTCCTGTTTCGTAAGAACATAGTGAGCCGTAAAGTCAAGGTCAGGTATGGACCCCATCATGCGGCTACAACCAATCAACCAGCAGCTGGGCTTATTGAAAAGTTGCAACCTCATGTAGGATAACTGCCTGGCATTTTGGGGAAACTGGATGTTCCTGGAGAACTGGCCAAATGGGGATTTTGAGAAAGATAATAGAGGGGAGATTGAGAACAACAGGCAGGGACAACAGTTGTGATTCAAGAGGGCAAAAACCAAACGGCCCGAGACAGTGAGACGCGAAAAGAGAGAGAAGGGGGCAGCATCAATAAAAGATGTTTCTTCCCCTCAGTGGTGTGACAAATGACTGCACAGCTCAGACCTGCTGCTGCTGCTGACAGCCCTCAACTCAAATGGCAACAAAGGCAGCGAGAGGAAGAGACAGACACAAAAAAAGAGACAGAAAATAAGAACAATGAAGGACAAAAACAGGTGCATGTGGAGGCAAAGAGAGCGATAACAAAATGAGGGGTGGAGGGGGGGGGGGGATTGGATGAAGATCGAGCAAGAAAGAGAGGATTGGAGATAAAAAGAGAGACTGAGCTGATACAGAAAAAAAACAAAAACATTCATTGGTATTCCAAGGCGGTCTCCCATGCAGCATAGCACCGGCGGTGCAGTCAGGATGACCGACTGTGCTTCAACAGTGCCCCCTGCAGGATCAACGAGGTTATGACAAACTGGTATGATGAATCTAGGTCATCCTTTAAAAAACCCACCAGTTTCTCTCACGGGGAACCAAAAACTACAGCAGGAGGGCAACAGAAAAACACTAGCCACCTCTCTGGAGTCTTTTTTTTTTATGTATTTGAACAAGGACATTACTTTTTTTAAGCGACCTGATTTGAGCTTCATCCACATTTCTCAGGTCTGAATCTGAACGACACACATATGTGGATGACATGAACAAAACTGTTGGTTTATGTTACAGTGATAGGCCTGTTTCCACGGACGACATTTTGACATGTCACAGTAGGAAAAAGCAACGGTGTAAATAATAAAATGAAAGATGGCTGAATTCTGTTTAGCTGCTTCAGTTTCAAGGTCCTGGTGTTGTGCATGCTGGCTCACTGCCATGGCTCACTTGAATACAACAGAGTCATCGTTGATGTTATTAGTAACACTTGCGCCTACTCTCACAAGTCAAAATGCCAAAAAACAAAAGATATTTTAATAACAATTACCGTCTCGCAGTTGTACGCCTCCGCCAACCAGTCCAGTTGCAGTTATATCCAGATCTGTCCAAAATAACATCACTTCATCCTATTAGACATTTGTGTGAAATTGTCATAATTAGCTAATTATTCTTGATTTATGGTGAAAAACGTGTTTTGTGAGGTCACGGTGACCTTGACCTTTGACCTCCAAAATCTAATCGGTTCGTCTTTGAGTCCAAGTGGACGTTTCTGCCAGATGTAATGAAATTCCCTCCAGGTGTTCCTGAAATATCGCTTTCACGAGAATGGGACGGACGTAATATCACAGTGACCTTGACCTTTGACCACCAAAATCAAATCAGTTCATCCTCGAGTCCAAGGCTGCGGTCGAATAGTAAAATAAATTACCTCCTATGTCTTCTCCTAGACCTTGATGGAAAGCGTCATGAGGTCAAGGAAATTTGAAGGAGAATTCATAAGGACATTTGCGGAGCGAAGAGAATACGGCTGCACTTACACTGGGTTACAGACTTTATTTATAACACCAATGAGTACAGTGACAAAGTCAGTGCTGTACAATTCAAGTGAGGACTCCTGTCCAAAACAGAATCACACCTCTTAAGAAGGATGTTTTCAATTCATCCATAGTGTTACAACTAAACAGCGACGGCAGATGTTATTGATGGCCGAATGGCGCGTCGCTTCAAATGTTGCTGCCGCAAGGAATTTTGGGACGGCATTATCTCCTTTCCTTTCTGAAAGGATGGTCCAGTGTATCTTATGCTAAAGGAGATAAGAAAGGAGGCATTGAAGCACTTTTCCTTAGCATTTAGAGAATTTCACCAGCTCTTATCATGGCCGCCACTTAGATACTTTGGGTCATTTAACTTCGTTAGGAACCTTCCAAAGCAAAAATGACTATTGGACCGCAGCCCAGATGGACGTTTGAGCCAAATTTGAAGAAATTCCTTCAAGGTGTTCCTGAGGTATCGCGTTCACGAGAATGGGACATATGGACAACCCGAAAACATAATGCCTCCGACCATGGCTGTTGCGGAGGCATAAAAATAGTCAGTTTCCTACTGTAAACTTAATATGCAGTTGATAAATAAATTATACATATTGGGCTGGAATACATTGATGATTATTTTCTTTGTGGATTATTTTGCCGTTACAAACACATTAATTTTGGATTGTGCCGTTAAGAAGTCATCACTGAAAATTGCAAAAACACTTGTTGGTGCAACCTGTATATAGAAATCATTAGCTAAGTTCATACACAAATATATTTAATTGTCTTTTGTTTAAATCTGACAGGGCCATTTTACGTGGGTGAGTCTACATGCACTTGGAGGACAGATTATGTTTTTAACGAGCCTACGTGAACATCAGTTATGCCTTAGCATTGATTACTGCACATCAATGTGCAGCGTCTGCCTAGTTGTAGATAAAAACAGAGTTCCAGTCACAGATAGTCCCCTGTCATACAACTAAAAACAGTCTTATTTCATCAGCTAACTCTTATCCAAAGGCTAGAAGCTCCTCCAACACATTATGGTGCAGAAATCCCTTCCTCTGGGTGCAAATTTGCCAAGGCAGCACTCCTCTGTTAATTTGTTTTTGTTTGTTTCACCCACAAGGGAAACAAGATTTCCAGCCATAAAACCTCGTCCTGAGGCTAAAACATTTAAGCAACATCGTTCAACAAAACTATCAATCCTGGTAATTCAAGTAATCCACAAGACAAACATGTTTATGGGAAGGATACGTGAGCAAATATTTCTTTTTCCCCTCCTACAATGACTTGAAGTAAGTACAGACGACAAAAACATTTCAGGGAAACAAGCTCCACAGAGAAGCATTCAGTCCCAATCAGCACATCAGGGGTTCTTTATGTCGCCACGAGTGACCGAACACTGATTCTCAAGAACCAAAGCTGTGGCCCAATTTCATACTACACACAAGTTTTAGGCAGGTTTTGAGTATGTAGTGTGGTCACAGTAGAAAAGTGACAAAACAAATATACTCAAAACAGTCAATATGCATATTTAAAAAACCTATATCTTTGAGGGAGCTGTTGATGGACACTTTTCTCACAGAATCAAATGCACTAAGGACAACGTGGAGCTACTCACAGCTGGAAATAAATGTAAACTAACAGTGGATGGTGGTGAAACAGTTCCAGGAACACGTCGTCAGAAAAAAAACAAATAACTATTAAATGTTGGAGAAACATTTTGCTGTCTCTTTGTTAAAGGGTAACTTGGTTTTTCCCACGTATTTGTGTCTGAGTGACTAATGGGGACAACACTTTAGGAAATTGCTCCTGTATTTAAAGAGTACGCTGCAGACGGCAGCTGCTAAACGGGCTGTAATGTAATCGCTCGGGGCAACCTGGCACCGTCAATGTACGTCCACTAAAAGTGCTTGCTTTTGTCACTGCCATACTCAGATTGTTATTATAAGTGTCTGACAACATTATGGAAAGGACCCTACAGAGAAATAATGATTTAAATTTAGCTCGATCCGGCCTGTTTGTGTCACGTGACTTGTTGCCGGAAGACAACGGCGGAAATGTTCGGGAGAGCAGAAGAGTGCCGGTGTTGCCATGACAGGCTCTGATTGTTATTACAGAGTCTCGCTCAAGGAGAAGTCTCGCTCTGAAATCTCGCGAGATGATGTGTTGCCGGAAGACAGCGGTAGAAACAGGGTAGAGTTTGTTGTGTTGGAGTACAGAAAGTGTAGCTTAGTGATATCTAAAAGATTTTCAATGTCAAGGCTGAATATTAAGATGATTTCGAAAATGTGGATGCAACATGAGATTTCACAACGAGACTTCTCCTTGAGCTGGACTTGGACACAATAACAAATAGACCGGATCAAGCGGAGGTAAGAAAAAACGTTATATTTCTCTGTAGGGTCCTTTCCATAATGTTCAGACACTTATAATAACAATCTGAGCCTGTCAGTGGCAAAAAAAACACTTTTAGTGAACGTTACATTGACAGTGAGGAATTGTCCCGAGTGATTACACTGCAGCCCGTTGCAGCATCGCTGTCACTCAATACTGGACCAAGTTCAAAAAGTGTTGTCCTCATTAGTCACAGCTCCGTTCAAATCACCGGAACAAAAACACAGACACATCTCCAACAGTATGATGATAATAATAATGCACTTTGCGTGTCTAGTCTGATAGTCTGTAGATTATGCAGCTGATAGATAAGATATATTTTAATAAAATACAATTGTACCAACAGAATACAGTAGAACACAGAAGCCGTTTCCATGCCGCAAGGCAGACAAGCGCTTGTGTCTGCCTGCCTACTTACATGAGGAGCGCAGTGATCCCGCAGATCCAAGCGGGTCGTCAAATGAGGTGAGAAATAGGCATTAACGTAACATAATACTGATTCATATTTGATCAGCGCTGCCTAGTTTGACCGTTTGGTCGGAGTTCGCGAGTGATTGACAGCCGGCTCTCTGGACAGCAGCTGGACAGCAGACCTCAGATCAGCTCTTACTGCTTGTTTTCCTCCGGTTTATGAAATCTTGCAGATGCCGTTAGGAGCACCGGAGGACACAGAGGCACAGGATTTTTTTCAGGTAACTTTTTTTTATCATATTTGCTCCAATCTCGCCTACTTCAGCTTTAATGTGGCCCAGGACACATTTGCGTACACACTGCTAAAAGAATATGTCCATAAGTGGCAATCGGATCTCAATCCGTCCTCAGTGTGTCTTGAGTGCGTTCACATCTGTACTTAGAGCTGTCCATTTGTGATCCGATCACTGAGGACGCATGTTAATACCAGGTCTGAACAGGGCCTTTGAATGACATCCAACGGTGCAAGTATAAACCAAAAAGAGTATACTATAAAGATTAGTATGTAACTAGGACACAGTACGTGTGTCAAGCTTCGTCTCTCACCTTTGACCTTGACATACAAGAACTCCGGGTTAACACAGAGGGCCAGGTTGCTTGGCAGTGTCCAGGGTGTGGTCGTCCAGGCGATCAAAGCCACATCCTCATTCCCAACCATTGGGAAGTTGATGATCACCGACGGGTCCTGAACGTCCTGGAGACAAAAATGAAACAGAGATTAAGTCAATTCAATATTTACATCCAAACAGAGGATGAGGTGTGATGGGGGTTGTGATTTGTGCCAACCTTGTAGTTCTGGTGGGACTCAAAGTTGGACAGGGGGGTGTTGCAGGCAGTGGAGAAAGGCATGACTTTGACACCTCGGTAAACCAGACCCTTGTCGTACAGCTGTTTGAACACCCACCTGAATGAATAGAAGACGCATGAAAAAAACATAAAGAGGGAAGGAGAGACAAACTGCACACAAGAGGACAGACTCAAGAAACCGATTAAGTCTGGTCTGTATTGCATTTCTTATTATATAATGCTTTAAGTGTTTTACTCCAAGTAGATTGAGGTTATTCATTATCATCTCCTGTGACCTAAGTGTTTGAAGCATGGCTGAAAACTAAATTTCCTTTGGGATCATAATCAGGTTAAAGTTGAAGAAATGATTAAGTGGAGTAGATATTTTCAGGGCTCCAGACCGCAACCATTTAGCTGCATTTTGTGACTATTTTTGGAGACAGTGCGACTACATTTTATAACTAGGAGCATCAAAGCAACTTGCAAATATGCCCCCCATTTATTTTCTTTTTTTAAATCATCATTGTATATCATGTGAAACACTTGGAGGGAGCGAGAATTTGTGTTTGTGCCATCCACATCAACAACGGTGAGCGGGTTTGTGGTAACAAAAGTGTAGGTGTATTCGTTGCATGCTTAAAAAGTAACATTTATCAACGGTGAGAGAGACTGGTATTATTACGAACGCACTTATTTTTACAGTCTAATGAACACACTAATTTCGGCCGAAAGAACATCACGATTGATAAGATGACAGACATCCTTTTATTCGTAATGGTGGCTATACAGTAGCTGTGAATTGCAGAGCCCCAGTGTGCGACACAGGAGAGACAAATAGCAATAATAACTATTTATATAGCATCTTTCAAAAACCATGCTACAAGGTGCTCTACAATAAAATATTATAAAAATATGTATTAATTACAATAAATACCATAAATTAAGAGACAAGATAAAAGTGAGTCTTAGGAGATTTAAAGGAAGATACTGAGTTTGCCTGAATTGGAACACATCATCACACGTTCGATCAGTTAAAATGATAGTACCTTTATAGGAGTAGCCCATAAGACTCGACTGCACAATTATTTTTCAATTAATGATTTTTACTCTGAAAGCACTAATTCACTTTGTGACTTTTCCTTTGAAATAAAACAGTACATTGTTATTTCTGTAAATTCTCTATTTAGTATCGAAGCATTTATTAATAATACATTTAAAATGGAAAGAAAATATGGTTTCGTTGCGCTGCCTGTCGATTAAGTGGTGCACTCTTGTGCTGGTGTCACTAAAATGTTCAGTAAGGAGCACCAGTGCTCCAAGTGGAAAAAGTTAGTCTGGAGCTCTGACTTTAAATCAAAACAAATGTCTGATGAAAATGACTTTGTGTTATTAGTATATCAAATAGGGCCTACATTTAATTCCTTGTATAAAAGTAAAATACAAATGATGCATCTTTAAGCCACAACTCATGAGATGGTAAATTTGACATTCATACCAGACAGTCTCCATGAACCATGGGTAGAGAGTCTTGTAGTCATTGTCGAAGTCAATCCACCTTCCCATTCGCCTCACTGAAGTCTACGAATAAAAACAAACATGCACATAGCAAATCAAAGGAACATAATAATTATTATAATATTATTTTTAGGTCAGTCCCCATCAAGGCTCATATAAAAAACACCTGTATTGTACATGTGAGATATAGGACACATGAAATAAAAAAGAAAAACTGGCCTTACAAGTACGGTTAAAAAATTACTCTCACATAATGTGTTTTCCCGTTTGCTCACCTCCCACTCGTTGGAGTATCTCATGACAATGTTTCTGCACTGCTTGTTGTACTCAGCGATGCCCATCTTGGCCACATCATCAGGCCCTTTGATCCCCAAAGTCTTGTCAATCTCATACTCCTGCAAAAACAGAAAAGAACATGAGATAAGTGAATAATCAAAGGATGAATCTGTAAATCTACGCAGAACTTAGAGAACAATATTCAGAATCAGAATCAGAAATACTTTATTGATCCCTGGGGGGGAAATTGGGATGTTACAGCTGCTCTTATAGAAAAGCACAAAAATGTAAGCCAATAGAAAAAGGAGTATGTAACATGTAGCTCATGTACATAATGATACAATATATAACAATATATGTAGAGAAATATAAATAAATACAAAAATAAGAAATATAAGAAATATGTACATCAGACACATACAATATATAACCAGTGTAAATAAGTACATACAGAATGCTGAGAAGTGGGATCTATCAAGTGAGTTAAACATAAATGCAAGAATGGTATGAATAAGAATTAAATAACAATATTCAGGATAAGAGATTCTTACCACAGGCAGGCCGTGACAGTCCCAGCCAAAGCGCCGGTCCACATGGAAGCCGCTCTGGTGGGCATATCGAGTTACAATGTCCTTTATGGTGCCAGCCAGGATGTGCCCATAGTGGGGTAGACCCGTGGCAAAAGGAGGGCCATCGTAGAAGGTGTACCTGGTTGGGAAATGAGCAATGATATATTTTAAAAGGGCGACTGTATTTTCACTTTGATAAAAAAAATAGGTTGCATATGAGATAATAAGGCAAGATGACTCTGATGTCTGGAAACACGTTCCTCTCAACCAAGCGTGCAAGACAACAGACACAACATTAACACTGCCCCGTTATACGAGTTTAGTCATGGTTTGTTCATACAGAAAAACAGCATCTTAAAGGGACTGTTTGTAACTTTTTAAGCGTATAAATGTAGCGGGTCGGCACACATGCGCGTTCGCATATGCGCGCTCGCGTGTGGCCGGAGCCTCGTCTCCGCTGCCTGCTCTCCTTCACTCAGACAGCGCGCGCGTCCTCGCTGTCTCGCTCCACCTCTAGACGTGAACGCGCGCTCACTCAACACTGCAGAAGAGTTAGTTTAGCTCTGAGAATATCTAGAGAATGTGGAGTGGACGTTTGTGCAGAAATAAATGCTGCAGCTCCTCCAGACCAACAGAGGTTTTCCGTGTCTTGTGAAGTGACGGGGCTCCTCAACGAGTTATGTTATCGTTTCGTTACCGACTGGGTGCCGGTGTCTTCGGCTGCGGTCGGGAGGCGATAACGTAACTCGTTGAGGAGCCCCGCTGCTGAAGCCTGCGCTGAGCAGGAAAAGCCAACACTAGGATCAGCATTGATTCATGGAGAGACCTTCGTCTGGTCTGCTAACATTACTGCCAAGCAGCTGAAATATAGAGTGATATTGTGGTTTTAGCTGACGTCTGTCGCCTCACTGTTTTGAGCGATGCTCGTTCATTTCTATGTAGAGCGAGCAAGCGCGAGCTCGACGCTGACTTTCGTTGATTTCAAGGCCACAGGTGTCGCTGTTAAGCAGCATTTCTGAATCTTACAAATAGTCCCTTTAACTGCTCTGTGTATCTCTGTGTATAACAAACAGTGAGAGTATGGAGAAACAGATGCTTCGTTTGCCATATGAAGTTCATGCTGCTCATTTTTTGCTGACACCGACACGGGCACTGGGAGACGGTAACATGGTAGCGTTATTAAGCAAATATCCTGACAGTGTTGGTGACGGTCTGTTTGTGTCCAAAGTTCCTCTTCACTACAGCAATTTTGCTTTGTTTAGCAAATGTCATCATGACATTCAATCTTTTGTTGGCTAAAAATGAAAAAAACTAAATAATTTTTAAAAGGTAATTAATATATAAATCCTGCAATTAATCTCAAAGTAAGAGATATGAGAAGGGATTTCAAAATTGTATGCATGTTTCACTATCAAGGATTTTTTTCACACCCTTTTCCCATTTATTGTGGTGAAATAACTTTATAAAAATAAAAACTATTTCTTGTCACTTAACATTAAATTTTTATGCTGACTGCCTTATAACATATGACAACACTGCTATTAACTTATTAAACTGACTTCAATGCTTCATTGTTTATTACTGCATGGTTTGATGGACAAGTATTGATACTCATGAGTCTAACAATAACTGGTTAGCCAGGTAATGCAACGTCTTTACTTGGCAGCACAACAGCTGGAATGACAATCCCTAAAATAAATCTTTAACCACTGCCAGCATTAAAGACACAGCAAAATGACTGTTAAGTCTTAATTCATTAAGTCTTCATAGTAGTTCCCCACCAAAATATTTTAGAATACATTTTCTTAATGCAAAGCATATTTTAACATTGATTACAATTTAACGACTAGTTTAACTAGAAGCTTAAAATGAGTCGTGCTAATGTGACAGAGTGTCATACTAAATTGTGGATACAGTTTTTCAATTTGATATTTTATCCCACAACAAAAACATTTCAAACAAAGAAACTTTAATTCAAGCTGTCTATAGCGGTTATTTAACTAAATTAACTCATCTTACACTTCAACAGCTTGCCATGATAATATATTTTGCTTAGTATATTAATAAATATAAACAAGAAACAGTTGGATTTACTTGGGCCTGTTCTTGGACTGTTTGAGGCATTCCTGGAAGCAGTCCTTAGTTTTCCACAGCTGCAGGATCTTCTCCTCCTCAGAGGGAAAGTTGATGGATTCAGGGACTCGCTCCACCATGGCGTCTGCCAAAACACAGAAAACAATAAACTCAATAAACTTGTTGAGCAGGAATAGACTGAAATAAATCACAGTGCATGAGTCACGAACATCATGCAATGAAACTTAAATTTGTCCCCATTTAGGGCTATAGTGTTAATAAAGTATTACCCATTAAAATATCCATTATTGGCCCTCAGTACTTTCAACACGCATTCATTATATATAATCACATATAAAGCTCTGAATGACCTGGCACCGGAGTATATAACTGAGCTCCTCACACGGTACTGTCCAAACAGGCCCCTCAGGTCTGCCAGTCTGGGTCTTTTAACTGTTCCAAAGACCAGGTTAAAAACAAAAGGTGATTGAGCTTTTGCAGTACTGGCTCTCCGACTCGACTCTAGAACAGTCTTCCACTGAGCATTAGATCAGCTGACTCTGTCACCACTTTTAAATCCAGTCTTAAAACTCACTTTTATAGAATGGCTTTTTTTCCAATCAGCTGAATTTTATTCCTTTGTATGCTTGTGTGCTGAAGTTAGTGCTAATCGTATGAATACGTATATGCTTGTTTCTTTATTTTCCCATTCTATTGTTTTTTATTGAATTATTTATGTTTCATTGTATTCTGCTGTCTATGTTGTGAATTTCCTTGGAAAGCACTTTGTGCTTTGGGCTTGAAAAGTGCTCTACAAATAAAATCATTATTATTATTATTATTATTATTATTATTATATACCCACAATGCTCCGTATCGTTTGGAACAAGTTAAAAATGAAAACTACATTTTATGTTAACATTAATAGTGACTGTGCGCTGCTCTTCATCGGAGGTGGAAAACTACAGAAGACACTTCTGATCAGGCACAAATCTCACCATTGTGTGACTTATTGTCTAACAAGAAAAAATTAAGACATTTCAAAGAAGTTATTTGCTAATTATTATCTATTAAAAAGCAGACATGGGAATAAAGCATATTTATTAACTTTGTATTCTTTTTCCTGGAAATGTATTAAATGAATTACCAGTTATTGAGAAATAGTGGAATATAATTGTTAAATAATGTTTATAATAAAGTAATTTTTGATAAATTGTGAGGTAAACATTGGGGTAATTTTGCAGTAATTCCAAAGAAATTTCAAATAGATTACTTGCTAATTATCACCTTATTACAGTGACATGTGTGGACCTGTAAAATTAAGTGTTACCATATATTTAATTGAGGCTTTAGAATTGCTTTTTTAAAATAATATTTCTTACTATAAGGAAAGCCTGTCTGCCATGGGGGCAGGTGACCTGACATTATTACCTGCCACAACCAACATTTACCCTGTTATTTGGCAGGTGCTAATTTCATTCCCTGCCCACAATGCCACTTCGTTTGGGACAAGTTAAAAATGAAACCTACATTATATGTTAACATAACAAATCTCCTCCACCCTCCTCAGATCCTTGTGGGTTTTACTAATAGCTGACTTGTCATATCCTGTCAGTGCTCTGTAGTTTGTCAACAGAACATGCAGTCCTTTCAACATGTTATGTGCCAAAGTCAGGCTATTTAATATATAACTCCCACGTCAAACATTCAACAGTAGAAATGATGCCTAAACTACTTTATCCTGGTCAATAAGTGACTTTCTACCAGCAGCTAGTTCACATGTCTGACGCCTCCTTGTTGTCAGCTAGCAGGCTAAAGCTAGCTGGTTAAAGCTTCAGTTAGTTATCTTGTAGATAAACACACAGTAAAGTTAGTTAAAGGCAGCTGTTTGAACGCTCACACATACTGTCAGATGAACAGTGAAGTGTGCGGCTTTAATTACACCTTTATGTGGTGGATATAGAGTTTGAATGGAGGAGATACTCACATGTTGTCTGTCTCAGGCTGCCAACAGAGACACAAGAAATGATGCAAGCTGGAGGCAGCGTCGGCGGAAGTGACGACATCACGCAAAGTTTGATTGTTGCATGAAAATAAAAGTGTACTTTTTACCCCACTACATTTTTTTTGACAGCTTTAGTTACTAGTTACTTTGCACATTCAGATAATTAATACAAAATATAATGAATTATTAAACTTTTTTTTTTAATTGAACAAATTCAAATTTACAAACAACATGGCTCATAGATCATTGCATTAGAGTAAAAGGACAAGGTGCATACAGAACAATAACAAATACAATATGTAAAATTATACATGAAAATTAAAATAAATTAAATTAAAGGGACTATTTGTAACTTTGTAAGCATATAAATGTAGCAGGTCGTCACACATGCGCGCTCGCATATGCGCGTTCGCGTGTAGCCGCTGTACCCTCCTCCTCTGCCTGCTCGCCTTCACTCAGACAGCTCAGCTC
Organism: Sebastes fasciatus; assembly: GCF_043250625.1. Lineage (NCBI taxonomy): Eukaryota > Metazoa > Chordata > Actinopteri > Perciformes > Sebastidae > Sebastes > Sebastes fasciatus. Next base: position 31,577,547 of record NC_133795.1, on the reverse strand, counting down.
GCTCCACCTCTAGACGTGAACGCGCCCTCACTACACACTGCAGAAGAGTTAGTTTAGCTCTGAGAATATCTAGTGAATGCACAGGGGACGTTTGTGCAGAAATAAATGCTGCAGCTCCTCCAGACCAACAGAGGTTTTCTGTGTCTTGTTAAGTGACGGAGCTCTACAGAGATTTACGTTGTCTTCTCGTTACCGACCGGGTGCCGGTGTCTCCTCTGCTCTCTCCGGCTGCGGGCGGAGAGAGCAGGGAGACACGCTGCAGAGCCCCGCTGCCTCAGCCTGCACTTAGGTAGGAAAAGCCAACACTAGGATCAGATCTAAATCATGTTCATGGAGAGACCTTCATCTGGTCAGCTAACATTGCTGCCAAGCAGCTGAAATATAGAGTGATATTGTGGTTTTAGCTGACGTGTGTCGCCTCACAGTTTTGAGCGATGCTCGTTCATGTATATTTAGAGCGAGCAAGCGCGAGCCCGACGCTGACTTTCGTTGATTTCATGGCCACAGGTGTCGCTGTTAAGAAGCATTTCTGAAAGTTACAAATAGTCCCTTTAAGGGCTATAGGGCTGTATACCTGTAATTCATATTCTTCTATTATGCTAAGAAGTTTCAATGCATTTTAGTTTTTCATGACCTTAAGGGCTTTTATGTAAGAAAGAAACTCAGAACGAAACACATTAAACCTTGGTTTCACTTTCATATACTTGGATTTGTGCAAATATAATTTTCCAAGAATGAGAATGTTATTCACCAGAAAGTCATTGTTGATATTGTCCATGACAAGACCATAAACAATGTCCTTTTGAGAGAAGTTTCCCAGAAGAGAAACTTTTGGGAAAAGCCAGTCATGTACACACGTAGGCAAAATTGTTGGTACTCTTCCGTTAAAGAAAGAAAAACCCACAATGGTCACTGAAATAACTTGAAACTGACAAAAGTAATAATAAATAAAAAATCACTGAAAATTAACTAATGAAAATCAGATATTGTTTTTGAATTGTGGTTCAACAGAATCATTTTAAAAAACAAACTAATGAAACTGGCCTTGACAAAAATGATGGTACCCTTAACTTAATATTTAGTTGTACAACCTTTCGAGGCAATCACTGCAATCAAGTGATTTCTGTAACTCTCAATGAGACTTCTGCACCTGTTGACAGGTATGTTGGCCCACTCCTCGTGAGCAAACTGCTCTAGCTGTCTCAGGTTTGAAGGGTGCCTTCTCCGAATGCATGTTTCAGCTCCTTCCACAGATGTTCAATAGGATTTAGATCAGGGCTCATAGAAGGCCACTTCAGAATAGTCCAATGTTTTGTTCTTAGCCATTCTTGGGTGTTTTTAGCTGTGTTTTGGGTCATTATCCTGTTTGAGGACCCATGACCTGCAACTGAGACCAAGCTTTCTGACACTGGGCAGCACATTTCGCTCCAGAATGCCTTGATAGTCTTGAGATTTCATTGCACCCTGCACAGATTCAAGACACCCTGTGCCAGATGCAACAAAGCAGCTCCATAACATAACCGAGCCTCCTCCATGTTTCACATTAGGTACAGTGTTCTTTTCTTTGGATGCTTCATTTTTGCGTCTGTGAACATAGAGCTGATGTGACTTGCCAAAAAGCTCCAGTTTTGTCTCATCTGTCCAAAAGACATTCTCCCAGAAGCTTTGTGGCTTGTCAATATGCATTTTGGAAAATTCCAGTCTCGCTTTTTTATGATTTGGTGTCCTCCTCGGTCGTCTTCCATTAAGTCTACTTTGGCTCAAACAGCGACGGATGGTGCAATCTGACACTGATGTACCTTGACCTTGGAGTTCACCTCTAATCTCTTTGGAAGTTGTTCTAGGCTCTTTGGTTACCATTCGTATTATCCGTCTCTTCAATTTGTCATAAATTTTCCCCTTGCGGCCACGTCCAGGGAGGTTGGCTACAGTCCCATGAACCTTAAACTTCTGAATAATATGTGCAACTGTAGTCACAGGAACATCAAGCTGCTTGGAGATGGTCTTATAGCCTTTACCTTTAACATGCTTGTCTATAATTGTCCTTCTAACCTCCCGAGACAACTCTCACCTTAGCTTTCTGTGGTCCATGTTCAGTGTGGTACACACCATGATACCAAACAGCACAGTGATTTCTTTTGACCCTTTAAATAGGCAGACTGACTGATTACAAGTTTGAAGACACCTGTGATGCTATTTACAGGACACACCTTAGTTTAATATGTCCCTATGGTCAAATTATTTTTCATCTTTTCTAGGGGTACCATCATTTTTGTCCAGGCCAGTTTCATTAGTTTGTTTTTTAAAATAATTCTGTTGAACCACAATTCAAAAACAATAGCTGATTTTCATTAGTTCATTTTCAGTACATTTTTATTTATTATTACTTTTGTCAGTTTCAAGTTATTTCAGTGACCTTTGTGGGTTTTTCTTTCTTTAACGGAAGAGTACCAACAATTTTGCCTATGTGTGTATATCAAGCCATAAAGCTCCAGAATACATTGAATGAAAAAATAAATGATTGGTAGTTTCAGTATCATCACAATTACACACTGTTAATACACTGTTATTGGTTTCAATCCGGACTTTTAAATCTGCGTGATTAACAAAATAAAAGAAAGGAGCATTTTATGCTATTTTATACTTCTACTTCACTATATTTTGAAGACAATAGTGTACTCTTTACTCCACTACATTTTTTTTGACAGCTTTAGTTAGTAGTTACTTTGCACATTCAGATAATTAATACAAAATATAATTAATTATTAAATTACACAGCAGGATATAAAGTAGCTGAAATTAGCCCCACCTTTATACCTGCTGCAAAGTTAAAGCTATGTACACATTAATCACCAATTGTAATTCAGTGATAAAATATATATATTATTTTTTTCATATACTTTATTTTTTCCCTTTTTCGAGGTTGTTTTCATATATGCAATTTACAGTTCGTAATTACAATAGTTTATAAACCAATTTGTAAGTAGATGAGCTTATAGACAAACTCCTTAAGTACAGTAGAGAAAACAACTTCAACATTCAAAGTTGAAATAAAATTAAGAAGACATAATAATAATAATAATAATAATTATAATAATAATAATAAAAAAGAATAGAGTTAAAAAAAATCCCACAAAAAACAACAATAATAATACAAAAATAAGAGAGTAATAATAAATGAATAAACAAATAAGGTAATTGAAAATAAAGGGGGGGGGGGTCGCAAATATATAGTAATATCATTTACAGGGGCACACACATGCATCCTCCTTCACGTTTAATATATTATCTTTTATGTATTTATTATAATGAAATGGGCCATTCTGCATGAGTACTTTTGGTACTTTTAAGTATATTTTGATGCTAATACTTTTGTACTTTTATTAAAGTAAGATTTTGAATGCTGGACTTTTACTTATAACTAAGTATTTCTAGACTGTGGTATTGCTACTGTAAAGATATAAGTACTTTTTTCACCACTGATTTACTGACACTCAGATGTATTCGATATAGTCTGGAAATTTCATACATTAATCTTTTTTGTTCATCTACCACTTTTTTTTAGTATCTCACTATAAGGATTCTTTGGAGGCAGTGAAAGGTTTCTGACAACCATGGTAATACTGCTGAACTTTAAATCTATTTATTATTGAATCAATCTATTAATGTACTTCTTTATTTCCTTGTCATGCTTTGCAGTATTTTGGTTTGTGGAATGAAAACAGGGAGGCTATTGCAATTTTTATTTTTGCTGAAAGAAGGGTAGTCTGACTTTTTTAGGGAGCACAGGAGTCTTTTTTTCTTTCAGCCTTCATCCCTTGTGTGATTTATTATATATATATAAAAAAGAGATCAAATAGTAACATCAAAGAGCCGTCTTTCACACGCTCCACAGATCAAAAAGATGCATTTTACATACAGAGGAACAATCCTGTTTGTGTCAAGGTTTTGTGTTCTTCCTCACCATCAAACCAGCAGCTAAGGGAACGTAATGTGAAATTAAGCTCAAATGTAACCTCCATGCATCAAGACCATGCAAGTATCTTTTGCTTAAAAAATTTATGTTTATTTTGCAATCATTTTAGTCTTAATTTTGCACAACTGTACTTCTTATTAGTCCCTAATTTTAAGTAATACATTAGGATGGAAGCCTTTTCTTTCCAAGGCGACAGAGTATGTCATTTATTATTAAAAAAGCATTAGTGTTTTATTTTTCTGCCATGGATGCTTTTTAAATCCCACTTTTCAACATGTTAGTACCTTATCTCCGTTCCTGCCTTGTCTAATCTTTGTCCAGGTGAAGAGAAGAGAAACCAAAGAACTGGAAAATTTCTAAATGAATGAGGGTGCTGTGTTTCATCACACAGGGATACTATCCGTTGCTGGGACAGAAAACTCCAGTAACATGAGGAAAGTGGAGACTTTTTGTGGGAGTGATCAGTGTGTAATTCACAGATAACCCCGAGTTCAACCTTGTTTTTTTTTTTTTATATGGAACTATGCAAGGTAGACAGATTGTGATTTCTAAACCATACAGTAGGCCTTTTTTGTGATTTTGATGAACCAAGACAACAAATATTGCCTTGGACTAATCCCAGGCACCCAATCAAGTGATTCCTTCTATAACAGCAGACTGAGGCAGTTACAATAAAAGGAAAAATCTGATGTTGGTTTGTTAACAAAGCATAGCTTTATTGTGATGGTGGAAACACAAGTCTATGGAACGCAGACAGACATGGAGATGACCAGAGGGCAGCCTATTTCGCTCAAGGCGCTGCAACTGCAGCTGCAGCTGCCTTTGCCGCTTGAGCCTTGTGCGCCGCCTTCATGCCCTTCTTGTTGTGCTTCTTAGCAAAGCGCATGTTCCTCAGGAACTTTGGGTCGACCTGCAGCAAAGAAAGAACAAACAGTGAAGTGAACAGGTGGGACTCAAATGTGGAAGTGCTGCACAATTCCAAGATTACTTTTTTAAAGCAAAATAATCTACCACCTTTCGAACACAATAAAGCAAAAGACACAAAGGTTCAAGCTGGAAAAATGCAAACCAAACATTTGTTAATCTGCATTAGAGTAGTGTAGTTACATATCAGGGATTCAAAAAAACACACTAGATGGTAACATAACTACCTCACTAGTACCTGGCCTAAACTGGTCTCAACAGTAACAACTTTGACAATAAAAACAGCATTATTTCCCAGGCACCCCTGTGAGGGATGTGGTTAAGATTGTAATATAGTTTGCATGGGGAAAAAATCCTGTAAGTGAAAGCACAGTTGATCAAAATCAGATCAGCCTGCCATTCAGAACCTAACATTGAATGCAGTATCTTAAGGGGATGTGCTTAGTTTTATACTTGTGTAATAATGCTGCAATGTCAGCTGAGCAAAACTGCATTTCATAAAGTTTTGACAACAACCATCTACAAGTGCTAAATCTGCCCACCACTTTTACTCTTAAAAATAGTTAAACTTTCCTACAATACATTTAACAGCAACATACAGGAGGACGACTTCCAACGATGTCGTTGTAGCATGAACATTTTCAACAAAATTCTAAATTGTGCAGCTCTAATTGTTCAGTCTGAAAGCCTGCCTTGAAAGTAATTGCCATTAACTTTTCATATAAGACAATGATGACAATTTTGGATTGAACAGCAGTGTGAACAGACATTTATCTAAAAAAATTACAATTACTAAATTACCTTTTAAAGTGAACCACTAGGCTAAAAAGGAAAAGGTAACTTGCAATAATCTCCAGACGAGGCTTGAAATTATTCAAGTGTCACCTAAACCACAAAAGAACTAAAGAGCTTCCTCTCAGCGCATTTACCCACATTTTAGAAGGCGCGTTACTGCAGTAATCTGACTTCTTTACACAATTCTCTGGACAATTTACATGAAAATCCCTGTTTCTATAATTGAGGAAAGAATGAAAGAAACCAGATTTCCCTTACAGGATTTCTCCTAGAGAAAGCCAAATGTCTGGCTAGGTTTACAATGTTCTACTCTGCTTTTTACATGTAAATGAAGACCTCAGACATTGACTGTTTTGAAAGGAAATATTGGTACTAGTGGGGATGCATGATCATATTCAAAATAATCAAATAAAAAAAAAAGAGACTGAAACTGGCTAAGAGTAGCCTCCATAAATCTGTGCTGGTTTCCACAACTAATCCGTTTTCAGGCACATTTGTGCTCACAAAGCCTGTCCTTGAGCATTGTAGTTAGTCCATATGCTCAAACATACAAACACTCAATGTATAACTAATATGCTTAACATGAGTAAAACCATGGATCCACAATAAGATCAGGGTAGGGGAGAAATCTGATCACTGAAGTACTGCATGTACAGATGTGCAAGCAGGTAACTTACCACACATGCAACACACATTGTCTGATTTCCTGCACACCTAATTTCTCAGTAAACATGCAAAACATACATCACCTATCAACAAAACAGAACTGTAAGTGTACGTACCCCCTTCAGTGACTCGTAACGCTGAGATGTGGGCTTTTTGATGCCATTCCTGTGGGCTTTACGAGCTGTTCAGACAAGGGGAGAAACAACACAAAACAGTTGGTCTGTTAGTCACATTTCTTGCAACACACATGTCTATATATTCTTACTGGTCATGCAGGTCTGCTTGCAGGTCTGCTTAGTGTCCTCAGAGTCAGAACTAAACATGCAGAAGCAGCGTTCAGTTTTTATGCACCAAATATCTGGAACAAGCTCCCAGAAACCTGCAGGACCAACTCTGAGTTCTTTTAAATCAAAGCTTAAAACGATCCTGTTTGCTGCTGTCTTTTATTAACCCAGATAATGATCTTATACTGCACTAGAGCTTCTACTCATGTGTGTTATTCTCTATTTTAGCTTCTATCCTAGCTTTTTATTTGTAGCTTGTTTTTATTTTCTAATCTTTAATGTTTCTATAACTGTTTTAATTATGTCTTAATGTTCTTTTGCACTTTGAATTGCCCTGATGCTGAAATGTGCTCTACAAATAAAGCTGCCTTGCCTTGCATGTAAAACTAAAAGCTGGTATTGATGTTTTTCCTGTCAGTCTGCTCTTAGTGAACAGCTTAGTGTTAAAGTCATCTCCTCAGTGAGTGAACACTGCAGTCATACTTACACTGGTTGTGGGTCGTGTGATTCTTGGACTTGGCCATTTCGACACTGGTTTATCTGAAGAAAGGAAACATGAATCTTTAGTTAGCATCACTGTTATTATCATCCACTCCCATGTTAGCAAACGTTTGAATGGCAGCTATGAAAGCTCAGTACAATGTAAACAAGAGATGAGTTACTTCACTGTGAAACAGTAGCAGCCAAATGTGGATGTAAAACTACATATCTGACAGTTACACTACAAGTTCAGTAGAGCTTTGTGGCTGCATGTTGAGCTGCGGCTTGTCTGGAGGCTAGCTGCTTAGCTTCACTTTACAAATGTATAATTCAACCATTAATGAGGATCACATCTGAAACATAGTGTGGTGAAAACACGACCAGTAAAGTGATTTATCACAATCAGGCGCTGTTTTTGTGCGGGGGTGTAAAACACACGAGGATTGATTAAGATTGTTAAAGTCCATTTAGGTGGTAAAACTGTGTACCTGCTGCACGAACAGATGAGAACCGGAAGAGGAAGAAAAGCGACCCCGGGAGGACAAGAGAAGAAGAAGAAGAGTGGAGTCCAGACAGGAAGTGATGTGTGTTTCCATGACAGCGCCTCCTGCTGCTGGGTTCTGGAATGACAGAGCTCTGTTGCTAGGTGAGAGAACCACAGCTGGCCACAGGATGGCACCCTCTGTCCATATGACACCCTGATTACAGTTGGGACAGCCATAACACATGTAATGAGCACACACATACATATATAATTTATGAGTCATGTTTCATTGAGTGTTTCTTTGTTAGAAATGAAAGTGTGGACATTACATAATAATACACTTTATTTGTATAGCACCTTTCCAAACATAGTTACAAAGTGCTTTACATAAGTTAAAATAGTGCAGACATCAAGATAAAAACAATACAGAATAAAAACATAAAAACATAGGCCAAAATAAAATGTTGAACATAAGACTTGTGTACAAAAAGTCAACAATAATGAAATTTAAAACAAGGTATTGCAGGATGTCACCCTCTGTCCATATCACACCTAGTTATTAATTAGTATATATATATTATATTATTATATATATTGTCACAATCTAATTTCGTTGTACTACACAATGACAATAAAGGTGTAGGTGTTGAATCTTGAATCTTGAATCTTGAATATATATATATATGAGTCATGTTTCATTGAATGTTTCTTTGTTAGAAATGAAAGTGTGGAAATAACATGACTTCCTGTGTCTGGAAGGCCATCACTTTTTCTTTCTTTCTTTCTTTTTTAAAATTGTTTTTATTTCCTTTTCTTTTCTTTTTCATAACTAAGTGAATATACTCAAGTAACAATTTTTAGTTACTTTACCATTTTTTTTTTTAAATTCATTTTTATTTGGAGACGTTGGCACTTTACATGATCAAGGAATGTACCCGTTTGTAGCATGATGTAATGAGCAACATGTATGGAAGTTTTTATTGGACTTTATTATTTGTAACCCACAGAAGACAATTCACAAATGTGTACCATGATCTGCAAATATTTCACTATCCACAAACATGTATTTTTGTATTTGTGTTGTGTAAAGTCACATCCACAAAAATACAGGGCGATTTGCAAATACGCATAACTTACTCTGTAAATACGTATTTTAAGGTTTACATGTAAAGGGATTTCTACACATTTGTGCATCTATTTCGCATTTGCAGATCGCTTCCTGTGGATTTATGGGCCACGTGACATTTGTAACTTTCTTCCTGTTTGTTTACAGAATTTTGTCCGATTGGTACCGCAGCAGATCTGTAGACAATAGTTGTAATCCACAGAAGACAATTCACAAATATGTACCATGATCTGCAAATATTTCCCTACCCAAAAACGTATTTTTGTATTTGTGTTGTGTAAAGTCTAAACTAATAAAGTCCAATAAAAACTTCCATTTAGGACAGCCATAAGAAATGTAATGAGTGACTGTGTGAGCGCACACACACACACACACACACATATATATATATATATATATATATGAGTCATGTTTCTTTGTTAGAAATGAAAGTGTGGAAATTACATGACTTCCTGTGTCTGGAAGGCCATCACTTTTTCTTTCTTTCTTTCTTTTTTAAAATTGTTTTTATTTCCTTTTATTTTCTTTTTCATAACTAAGTGAATATACTCAAGTACCAATTTTTTTGTTACTTTACCATTTTCTGTTACTTTATACCTCTACTCCACCACACTTTTGAGGGAAATGTTGTACTTTTTAATGCACTACATCAGTTTTGCAGCTATATGTATTAGTTGCTTGCATTTATATTAAAAAAAAAACAACTTATAATATAAATATAACCTTTATTTAACTAGGAAGCCACATTGAGATTAAAACCTCTTTTACAAGTGGGACCTATAGCCTATAGGCAGGATCAAATAGCATCCAACACATAACAAGACAACAATTGAATCACGGTAGCAACAATAGATACGACAAAATACATTACATCATCATACAGTGCATTAACAGGGCAGCGTGTTGGTCATGTGTTTGTTAATTAATTGAAGCAACTGCAGCTAGCAGTGACCACTTCCTTTATTCTAATTAAGTTTAAAATCATTTAAAGAGATAAGGGTCTCAAGTTTAAGCTTGGCCTGCAGATGGTTCCAGGACCAGGACCGTAGTGGATCAGGCTTGTTTTGACAGCTTTTGTACTGAATGAAGACACTTTAAACTGAAGCCATTTATGTGACCTAAGATTATAACTGTTTTGCAGAAATACAAACTTCCGGCTTAAGTTACTAGGACATTTGCCAGAGATTATTTTATAGTCTAAACTGTACCAATGATAAAAAACTGTGCAACATTTACAGATTAAACCAATAGTACCCAACATGTTTGGCTCGTGACCTCTTACAAAAAGTGTCTATATGGGCTCCTTATCATATCATCTATGAGTTGTTAGTAGTTTTACCAAAGAGGCATTTTCCCTCTAAACTTCTGAGATGGTTTACTTTAAATAACTGTCTGAGGCCCAAAGAGGTCAAACTCCACACAAAGAAGTGAAAAGTCCAAAAAATGTAATACAAACTTGTGAAGCAGAACATTATTTATATCTTGTGTCCATTGGAGGAAGCCTGACCCCTATAGGTCGGGAACCACTGGACATACATGTAACTACCTAACTAGGCCTACATATAAAATACGCAGCTACAACAATAAAATTACACCTTACAGATTGATGCATCAGCATTACCGATCTATAAAATGATTTACAATCGTATATCAGTCACTTTTACTTTTGATACTTTAATTTGCTGATAGTACTTCTGCACTTTTACTTAAGTAGGATTTTGATCGCAGGACTTTTACTTGTAACAGAATGTTTTTACATTATTTTATTGATATTTTTTAAGGATCAAAATATTTCTTATACCACTGCTTTTCTTTCTTTGAATCAACCTTTGCTTTTGCTTTTGCTTTTTTAAGACTTGAAAACTCTGTTACAGAAGATAAAAGACCCTAAACTACCGTAAGGTGTCAATACAGTAAGTACTACAGGCACAGTAAACAGCCTTATAAATATATTAGCTATTATCTCTGTTTCTCTAATACCCTTTATCTCTCTTCTATTCTGCCTCCTTGAAGACTACTACCAAACCATCATCTATCTGAGCAGTGTACAATTGAATAAGGTTTGGGTTACACATAAGCCTAAAAGGGTTTCATATTTTGTTCTATTACATAAATTACTCCTAATAATATCTCACCACATGTGTAATGTTAGCCTCACTTGACTTCAACTACTTGGATGTGGTTCGGAAATCATATAGAGTGTTGATTTGTGAAGATTTCCTTTTGGAACAAAAAATGTTTAGCCTTTGATTGCGACAGAGCTTGAGTTTCTCATGAACCCACTGCAAAACGTCAACAAGAAACCTGTTTATGGGATCCAGAGTGAGCTCTTCAATCCAGGTTTGGCCTCTAAGGAGATGAGCACTCACTACCCGAGTCGAGTGTCTCTCTGAGACGGCGAAGATGGATATTTGGCTTCTGAATGTAGTGTGAGGGAATCGAAAATGGGGTAATTTCATTACATGCTGTGAGGAAAAACATGTAATCAACAATGTCATCAGTTAGCTGTTGACCCATTTCATTTCCTTGTGAAAGAAACAGTCAGGAATGATTCGAATAAAAATACTCGTGGTGAGTCAGAATTATAAAATAGGTCAAATTTGGACATGTCATGAATTTGACTGTGTAAATCTCATAGTTTTTATTCACACTAGCAGCGCAGCTCTATTAATGGCAATCCTGGTCCGTCTGTGTCATGGTTCTCAGACAAAGTATCCTATAATGACTTTGGTCATCTCCTGACTTTTCTTCTAGCTCCACCATGATGTTCACATTTGTAGTTTTGAGTGAAATGTCTCAATAATTGATATGCCATCAAATTCAAACTCAATCAGCATGTTAGCATTATTATTATGAGCATAGTAGGCTACAGCCTCACAGAGCTACTAACATGGCTATGGACTCTTAGTAGGGCTGGGCGATAAGGACAAAAATAACAATATTTTTGACCAAATACCTCGATATCGATACTGTGAGTGTTGACCACTGGTGCTTTTACAAAATATTTACACAATGATATTTTTGATAAATAATCATCACTAATGTGGATATAATGACTAAGTTGGTAAAAGCAAATAATACAACAGCTAGAACAGTCTGGCAAGTTTAGAAAATTATATCACTTTACTATAATGCAGCCTTTAAAAACAAGAAAAGACAACACTCATGCCATACTACAATATTACGATATCCAAAATCCAAGACGATATCTAGTCTCATATGACAACATTGATATAATATCGATATATAGCCCAGCCCTAACTCTTATTGTTGACTTATAATTAGGACTAGAACACGTTTTACTTTGCATAACTTCCTGTCCCATATTGTTTACTTAGTGGCTCATAACTTGGATTAGAACTTGGAGTATTTTCCTAATATTTAATACATTTTCATAATTCATATTACTGGTAGGAATTGGCTTCCATGCATTTCCCTGTGTGTATGTGATTATAATATGATGATAAAACAGAACTGCAGTGTAATGGACGACCACGGTGGAAAGTTTCAGTTTGGATTAGTTGTTAAAAACTTGATGAAGTCTGGTGGAGATGATAGGAGATCTTCTTCTGATATACCTGTCAAACATACTTATTTAAGTGCCATTCTTGATGCTTTCCATGGACCGACTGCTGCTTCTAGTCACAACATTGCAACCAGCATGGTGAGATGATCGACAGCCAGTATTTATAGACAGAGTCACAGCGATTACAGTGTTGCTGACCTATGTTGTGATGGATGCAAGGACAGCCATGTGACTGAGCTTATACATTTCTCGTTTTCTCTTACATTTCTTTTCCTCTTCCTTTCCTTTCCTTTCCTTTTCCTTTCCTTTCCTTTCAGCTCTCATTCTCAGCTGAGGTTGGGTGAATCCCTGCTCAAGCAGAAGAAATCATGCAGCAGCGTCCTATATTTAGACCCCTGTTTGATCATACGAGCCTCTTCGCGCCACTCTGCAGTGCTCGGCTCTGCTCAGTCAATTACAGATTTGGGTGCATGTGTTATTTGGTACTTTCTCCTTGATCTGACAGCGGTCAAGAGAGGTCTGGTGCTTTCCATTTCCTGTGAGATTCTTCACACGTGGCAGTTTTGGTGGTGTGGGAGTGTGAGTTTATACTGCAAAATGAACACATCTCTGTGAATATTTTCTCAGTATTATCTGTGTGAAATCTTTATTAATGAAGCGAGATAATCTCTCATTGTTCACTGAAGCTGACAAATATCATAACTCTCTCCTAACAAGTGAGAGATGAGAACATTCTGATTGTAAGCAATTTGCCGTTATTGTTTACGTCTATTAAACACTTTGCTATACTGCATTTCCATATCACAGAAGAGTTCAATTACTTTTACATCTTCATTTGATCATTTTGTTGTAATTACCCTTTTTTCCCCAAGGTAGAAAGGTTTAAAAGCCTCTAAATGTCAGGAGGATGTTCTCATATAACATCAGCTATACAGTATATACAATGATGGTTCTGCAGAATGTACTGTACAGTAACTCCCACCTATAATGAAGTCTAGGGACCACCAACGCAGCCCTGTTACTTAATTGATTCCCTCTGAGAGAACAGAAGACATCGCATGCTGCTCTCTGTTTGTGCTTTCTTTCTCTATCTGTCATCCTCTTGATGTCATTCTTTCTTTCTCTTTCACTCTGTTATTCGTTTCACACGGTGCACTTTCTTAAGTGTCTCTGCTGTTATCCAGTGGTGGAAGTACTTTTACTTAATTGAATAGTCCCATCAAATGCTATTTTATACTTCCACTCCACCACATTTACTGTAAGAGGGAAATACGTAAGTGATAATGGCCCGATGAGGTGTCCATTATCAGGAATTAATGGATGACGGGGAGTCCATTAATCCCTGATTATGGACACCTCGGAGGGCATTATCCCACTTATAGACCTTTTCATTGCCGTTCTGTTGCTAGGGCAACAGCTTTGGTCCAAGTTTACTTCCTTTCAGCTACTGCATTAACAAATATTGCAACAGGAAATACAAAGAGTCCCATTTAGAAGAATTTCCCCTGGTAACACCTGAGGGTTGCTAATACCTGGAACAATCATTAGCAACCTATCCATCCATCCATCCATCTTCAACCGCTTATTCGGGGTCGGGTCGCGGGGGCAACAGCTCCAGCAGGGGACCCCAAACTTCCCTTTCCCGGGCCACATTAGCCAGCTCTGACTGGGGGATCCCGAGGCGTTCCCAGGCCATTGTGGAGATATAATCTCTCCACCTAGTCCTGGGTCTTCCCCGTGGTCTCCTCCCAGCTGGTCGTGCCTGGAACACCTCCTAAGGGAGGCGTCCAGGGGGCATCCTTACCAGATGCCCGAACCACCTCAGCTGGCTCCTTTCAACGCAAAGGAGCAGCGGCTCTACTCCGAGTCCCTCACGGATGACTGAGCTTCTCACCCTATCTCTAAGGGAGATGCCGGCCACCCTCCTGAGGAAACCCATTTCGGGCGCTTGTACCCGCGATCTAGTTCTTTGGGTCCTGACCCAGCCCTCATGACAATAGGTGAGAGTAGGAACGAAGATTGACCGGTAGATCGAGAGCTTTGCCTTCCGGCTCAGCTCTCTTTTTGTCACAACGGTGCGGTAAAGCGAATGCAATACCGCCCCCGCTGCTCCGATTCTCCGGCCAATCTCACATTCCATAGTCCCCTCACTCGCCAACAAGACCCCGAGGTACTTGAACATTAGCAACCCATAAGATTCTTATGCAATGGAAGCGTTGTTCACTGCTCCAGTAAATAGGATGGACCGTAGCTATGACTTGCAATGGCAATGGGAGCTGTTCAGCACATAGAACCCTTTAGCTCAGCTATGAGCTAGAAAGCTAACATTATACTAGCAAGATTCAAAGCCAATAACATTGTGTACAATTGAAAAACAGTATATTAAATTTGTCAGTATGTTTAACAACAAGACTAGCCTAGCCGCATATGCCATTGCCCAAAAAATCAATATCAAGATTTTCACAAAATTGTGATTAGCATAACACTAGCATAAAGCTAACATTATGCTAGCAAGAGTTAAAGTCAATAACATTGTGTACGTTTGAAAAACAGTAAATATAATTTGACAGTATGTTTAACAATAACATTAGCCAGCTGTCATTGATCCCAAAATCAATAGCGAGATTTTCATGAACAAATGTGTACGCCTATACTGTCGGCCGCAGCCTGAAGTACCGAGTTGAATAGCAAATGAGATGTGAGACTATTGCTTAAGTTGATCATTGTTGTAAATATGCACATCTTTTTTTTTCCATTTAATGTAGCCAGCGCATTAATTTAAAACGGTGAACAGACAGTTTCAGTGGAACTACTTAGTAGGTGTCCATTATCAGGAATTAATGGACACCCTGCAGCCAATCAGAATCGAGTATTCATCCAGACCATGGTATAATTTAATATATTCAAGTCCACACAACACATCACTAACTAGGATCCTCAATGCTAAAACATAGAAGATTTAATTAACACCTGAATTATGAGTGCAGGACTTTTTCATTATGGTATTACTTCTTCTACCAGCACTGTTATCTCTGACCAATCATCGTTCTAACCTCCTCTCTGCTTTACTTGCATTCACATAAAGGTTTAATAATAATAACATAATCCCCCTTTCCTCTCTGTCTCCCTCATTCACAACCACCTACTTCCTCATGCTCTCTTTTTCTTTTTCTTTAACTCCAACTCTTTTGCTGCCTTCTCACTTTGCACCTCTCTCTCAGTTTTTACCCCTGAACTCTCTCTGTAGCTCGCCGGCTCTGCTCCCCACCCACTTTCATTTCCTTTTCATCTGTGAGAGGAAATCTTGTCTTTGAGCAGCATAGAGTCAATCCCTCGGGGACTCACTTCACCTCAACACATGAAAGAGGTTGCTTATTATGTCTCTGGATTTTGGGAGGCATTATAGGGAGGCACATCCAAACAGAATGGAAGATCCATTAAGTGTCGCATACACAAGTGCAAATGAATATAATAAGTATGGGGGAGAAAACCCCAGCATATTCAAGACTTGAAGAGTGGTTATGAATATGTAATGTTCCTTCTTTGGCATTAAATTAGGAGTTTTACAAGCCCATAAACCAATGGTTAGCATTTTTTTGTATGAGATCATTGCTGTAAAGTCTTCTACAATATAAATATGCCCTTCCTGAGCAGGTTCTGCAGTAGTGCCCTTGAGCAACATAGTGAATTACTGATTGCTCAAATTTAGCCGCCCAGCTGGAATAATCTGCAGCAGTTCTGGTGGGTATTTTTGCAAATCCTCCCTCAAACGATGCCTCACATGTGATAAATATCTTCCTGCCTAAAATGAGAAAATGACAACCACGGTAATGCCCTCCTTTTTATTAGCTTGCAGTGCAGACTGATGCACAACATATGAGAAAATCACTGGTAGATCACTCTTGTAAAGTCCCTCCATCCTTCATCCTTAAAGATGGCACTGACATATTCACTGAGTGATTCTCTCGCTCTCGCTGTGTGCATATGTGTGTGTGTGTGTGTGTGAGAGAGCTTGTGTGTTTTTTCCTGAATGTACATCGTGTCCTGAATGCTCAAATACTGATATTGTGTTTGAGATTTCTGTTCCTCTGACCTGCAGCATGACCAGTAATTCAATGAGCATAACCTCTCTCTTGCACCGTCTATCTATCCATCTTTCTTCTTTTGCTGTCCCTGACTCCTCATTTGCTTTGCTGCAGTGACTTCATTCATCGCAGTGAAGGACGGAGATCAGTATATGAGAATGAAAAGCAGAATGAACACGACAAGAAGAGGAGGGAAGCAGAGTGTGTGTATTGGTGCAGGGAGAAAACAAGTGGGCGGTCTTGGCTAAGATCGAGCTTTCCTATTGGTTAATGGGAGGGGATGAATGAAAGGATGCTGATTTGAATGAAAGCTGTGATCTAGTTGTCTCTCCTCCACATCCTCCACATCGCTGTGGCTCAGCTGGCACACACACACACACACACACACACACACACACACACACACACACGCACACACACACACACACACACACACACACACACACACACACACACACACACACACACAGACACACACATCAGTACGACAAATGTATTGAAAACCTAAATAAGAGTTGCAAAGACAAATTGTTGTGACAAAGTGTTTTGTTGTATTAGAGAACAACCAGAGCAGTGCTGATTCCTCCCAATACAGACTTTTGGGCACACTAAAAATAATGTAAAGTTTCTATCTTTTTTTATTAGTATTATTACGCAATTACTGTTTTGGGCCACTTGGGGGCAGTAGAAACAAATTGTAAACACAATACTGACATATTATTACTTTGAAAAGTTGATACAGCGAACGTGTTTGGAAACAGTTTCCCATTTACATCCAGCTGATTTTTGGAATGAAAAGCAAAATAATACAGTTTTTGATACTTCACTTTGAGAAATATTAACACATTTTTATATAAAACGTTTTTTCTCATTCAACAAAAGAAGCCACATTTTCAAACGTTAAATTTTGTCTCAACAAGCAGCCGTGCAAGAACTTTGTCTAGATAAAATACGTATAAATATTTTTCATTTATAATAATTTTTTATTTAACATTTTTTATTTGAATTAGAAACTATGTGATCAATCATTTAGTTTAGAAGAGTGCAACTCTGACATTTGATTTCAGTTTTCTGTAATAAACAATTTTCGATGCTACAGTAACATTAAATTTGACACCAAAAAAACACCCGCCTACTCTAACAACTAATAAATTATGTTATATTTTACCCTTTGTTGTGGCTCCTTTTGTGCCAAAAATGTGTTCATATTTACGTTTTTACTTCAGAATAGCATGTATCAATCTTGAATTTGAAATTTCTTTACGCATTTATTTGCTGTTGTTTTTCGCCTCAACCTTGCACATCAGTCTTGTGGTTTGACTTTGCTCATCATATTTGACTTTGTACATCCATTTGCTTCTGGCTAAAGGAAACAACAACAGACGTCAGTCCACATTACAGTAAACAGTCAGTCAGGACATGAGACACATGCAAAGGTCACGTACTGTAATACAACAAAATGTGCTATGAAATCTCACAACAGGGTACAACAACACAAACAGAGCCTCACAGAAATCAAACAGAGGAGATGTACAAAGTCATCAGCAAGGAGATTCGGAAACAACAATGAAAAGAATACTATACGCCATAAAATCCAAAGATATTTACATTGACACAACTAGTTTTGTTCATGCTTCACCAGTAGATCCTATGTTGTTATTCAATGTACAGCAGTAGTAGTATCATGGCTGTTGTTTTGTCAATTTGAAACTCAGAAACTTTATATTATTTTTTATTTTGCTTGGGTGTATGTTCATGTTCTCTCACAACAATGCCGATAAACAACTTGGTGAGATAAAAGCCAGAAATATGAAATCTTTACATATCAAAACATGGACATCTAACATTTTGTGTTCCCCAGTGAATGCAAAGATAAATAACTTAAGACACTTCACAAAGATCCCATTTGTTAGACATCAATAAGTTTTCAAAAGTCTAACTTTTTCTCTGAAAATGATATCAACGTGATATCCAACACATCCAATATTTTTAGATATAAACCCAAGATAGGGCTTTCCCTCTTTTTACAGTAAATGACCTAGAAAAACAGAGACATGCTGTTATTTCTTCCAGTATTAATTACTGAAATGTACGCGTCCCTGCTCCACTCTCAATCAAACTAATTCAAAACTCAGCAGCCAGAAAATGAATGCGAGCCAGTAAATATGATTACATTATCTCGGCTTCTTTTCATTGTCGCATTATGAATGCACATACTGATTATAAAGTTCTGTTTCTAACTACCAGGGCATTACACTCCTTCACCACACAATAATATATCGCTGATTGACTCACAGCTTTGAAGTTCACAGGATACACGTTCATTGTTATATTTGAAAGAGAAAGCTCGGGGTAGAGAGAGAAAAACATTTAAAAAAAAATAATTTAAAGGGCTTTATGAAGACATTTAATATGCCTTTAACACCAACAAGTCCACCAAATCGCACAACAAAATATGCCATTTGTCCATGCTGTCTAGAACGACACATAGAGTGTTGACTGTTCGTTGGAGACGTGAAACAAACTAACCAGGCTGTTCTCATACACAGTCCGTAGCTATACCTACAAAAAGTAAGTCACTGTAATTTGTATGTATCCCAGAAAATCAATTTGTATGTAATTGTAAACCAGGAAGTATAGAGAGCGACAAATGGCGCATAGGAAAGAGGTCGAGGAGGATGACTGGGTCAGAATCAATGGATTTCTCCCCTGTGTAAAACCAGAAGTCAAAGTTGATATATTTGTCATGTAACTTCCGTATTTAAGTCACGCCACTTCCGTAGTTATTTTAAAATCACAATCTTTTCTTAAACCTAACTAAGTAGTTTTGTTGCCTAAACCTAACCAAGTTGTTTCCTGTGAAGATGGAAGTTTATTTTGAAAAGACTGTATGCATGTAAGGAACGGAAATTCACACGTGCGTCACGCATTTGTAGCAAAACAATCGGAAAATGAGGAACAAAGGTTCGTAAGACATCATACAAACCGTTGTATGAGGATATGTTTGCAGGGTCTAACGTGTTAAATCCGACGTTTTGTTGACCCGACCTCCTCCCTCCCTACGCAGACTTTGTCATTCTGTGATAATGTCACTTCCTATGGTCTCTAGAGGGCTTTGTCATTTGAACGTATGATATTTTTGAGCTCTCGCTGAAACGACTGCTGCTGCCGTTCTTCTTAGGAAGACGGTCTCCTTATCACAGACGACACAGATTAATGTAAAGCGATTCACTGGTTGAATAACGGAGCGGAAAGTGAGGCAAACAAACTCTATTAATCATATTCCGGTGACTCACTCGTATCAATGCCATACTCGCTCACATTCACACAGTGCACACACATTTATTACACATACAGTACACTACACACTTATATATGTGTTTTCACAACACACCTACGCACACACTTGCACACCGTGCAGCTCAGCATTGGGTATTTTTGAACACAGTGTTGTTGGGTAGCCTGTTACACAATATGTGTCTCAGGAACAGCCAGTCTTACACTGACCTGTTTTCTACCTCAGTGGGAAGGTGGGAAGAGACCGGCCTCACAAAACGGGCACGACTCACTGTTGTCCTTCCAGAGAGAGAGATGAAGATTAGTTATCATCTCTGCCACTGGGCACTTCTACTGAATTATATTGACAAGATACCAGAACAAACATAAAATGAGCCACTGCAGAAAGAAAACACTGAGGGGGCGTTGTGATGTGAGGTGCGTTTGATATGAAAATGTAATTCTGAAGTATCGATGCTCAAGAAAAGAAGGTTTTGAATTAAATAACAAATAATGTTTAATAACAACATTTATACTATTTTAACAATTGGTCTATTGTACATTCTGTACACTGTTTATCTATATTTGTATATTGTACACACTTTCTGGTTAGATGCTAAACTGCATTTCATTGTACTGGTACTTAATGTGTGAAAAGACAAGATGAATCCAATGTGATTCATTCATTCCCTACATATATTAAATTGCGATTTCTGACACGTATGGATAATCTAAATTTACTTTGAATGAATTTCGTCATTTTCACATCTATGAAAGGTGAAGCATTGCACTGTGGCATTTTAGCAAGAAGAAGCGTTCATGCAATGGACGCAATTTTTTTCACCAGGAGAAATCAGGCACTCAAATAAAATAGGGTAAAGAGAATATAGTGCACTAGGTAGCAAGTAGGGAAGTGATTTCCGACACAGCTTTGTTTTTTTCCTGGTCCCAGTACTTGTCCTGCAGTCTTCCACATCCTCACCTCATACCTCACCTGCCCTCTAGTCCAGTATATCTCTATCCCTAGGGGGAATTTGGAGTACTGCAGGGGTTATGTAAGGTTCTCATCCCAACTCGTCACCTACCGCCGCTTTGTCACTATAGTTAGGTTTAGGAAAGAACTACATGGTTGGGCTTAAAACTACTACGTTTTTAAAGTGACACTGAACGTTGAGAACACGGGACATGAACGAACATCTGATCGTAACTTGACACACGAAACACGAACAGCGGCCTCCTGGATAAAAGCCTTGTGTTCGTTGGACCCATCCACCACTCCTCCCACCCGCCCGGTGTGTGCCTTTGCGCTTTTTAAACTACATCACCACACTCCTGGCGCACTTACTCAGAGCATTTGCTGTTGCCGCAGATGGGTTAACATTATAGTTAATGGAACGGCTGGTGCTGGACTATAACATCTTAGTGAAACTCGCCAATGCAGGCGAGTTTCACTAAGATGTTATAGTCCGGTCTGTAATGCTAAATCAGTCTTAATTTTGCTCTTAGATTAATCTAAAGCAAGTTAGACAGATTCACAAAAATAAAGACCAATTTATTTTAAGCCTAAAAGTTAGCCACCCTATCACCAGGCTAACTCAGAACTAAGAATTTAGTCTCTATGGTAACAGTCATTAACACCGGATGACCAGTGTTTCCATGGTAACAATCAGTGACACCTATTGACCGGTGGAACCAAATGACTAAAAAACATGACTCATAATTTGTGGTTTGTTAACATTGTTGTGGAGCGAATAACGAGAAGGAAACAAGTTTTTAGAGAACGCAGTAACCTGTTGGAAATATACAGCATGAGGACATCGTCAAGGAGGGGGTCAGGTATCTGGGCGGTGTTTACCATCTTTACTATCCAACCCTGCAGCCATATCTGCATTTGGATCCTGCTTCCTGTTGACTGTTACCAGAACAATGACACCACAAAGAAGAAAAATGTTCCATCCAATCACAACACATATTTGAACTAAATATATGATCTACATGTATAATTATATAACAACCTGCCAGATTATGTGAAATTGTCCTCTTGCTGTACCAGTTGTGTCCATCATTTACCACACATCTTAGGTAACAGATACAGTACATCTTGTCATCTGTGCTGCTGTGGGTTGTGATGTGGGCGAGTTCATTTAAACCGTGGCCTCCTGAAACTTGTGGCTAATTACATATTTTCATACTGTAATAATGTGTGAATGCAAACATTTGCTTACGCAAGTGACACTGTAACAAAAATAAACACATATAAACTGTAATTAGCAGAGGAATTGTGTCAGAAGCAAAGCATGTGTGTTACTTTAACACTGATTTACACCCTGGCCCACTTCCCAACCCTCAGTGACCGCTCCTGACACTTTTCACTGTTGCTAATCGTTACTGTCGCGGCTTCACACTTATACAAAAGGTCTTTTGAGATTTGATGTAACTTGCAAAGTATTGCCAATAAAAACTACAGTGGAATAGAGGCACTTTTGTTTAATTAGAAAGTTTTCTGAACAAAATGTGTATGTGCACACATTTACAGGATGGTGAACTGTGGTAAAACAGAAACAGACACAGCTCCCCCCAATCTGACGTCGGAAAGGTGTGTTGGGAGGGGGTTCCTGAAGCAATTTGACCGTCTGTCAAGCACTTCTGATGAAGCATACAGGCAGCTTTAGTGTTCTTATTTCAGTGGAGTAAGGACACTTTTTGTATTATTGTAATTGGAAAAAATTTCTGAGGGAAATTTGCGTGCACTCACATTTATAGCATACTGTATAGGTTTCACTCTGCTCTGTAAGTTTCACTATTCTTAGTACCATACTATTCAGTAAGCCAGAAAATGTTTAGGATGTCCCAATATGTTAAATGCAATATGCCAAAAATACCAGGAAGCCAACATGCTTTTCTGGCTATTCTGACCCACAATCCTCTGCACAGCGGATATACAGTATGAGCAAGAGGATCAAACGACAATGAAGTAGTTAAACCATACATACAGTATATACTATATATATGTACTGTATATATACTGCATGCAACAGTACACACTTTGTAAGGGCAGCTGCAGTACGTACTAAACGTAAAAAGAAAAGGTGTGCAATTTGGAACGTAGCCTGATTCTTTGTTTTTTACCAAAGTAGTTCAACTTTGAAAAAGCAACATGTAGTCCACAAATGGCTAAGACTAAAGACGACTGGGGTCTAACTACTAATATTTTTATATTAATACTTTTTATATTAATAATGTGGCTGTGTCTCTTCATCTTCTATGAAGCTTGGTAGCTGAAAATGATTTATGATGAACCATGTTTTTGCTCTGAGATGAGCTCAGCTATAATATTGTGAGTCAATTGCTGTAAATGCTGTATATTTTCCACTTTGGATTTCTCTCTGGACACTGTGTCTAACATTGCTGGATTAAAAAAGTAATACTGAAAGTACTGTTATGTGAAGTTTTTTCCCAAAGTCCATTGATGGTCGAGCCTGAGTGCGTTTTTGACCTTCAATATTCTTTGTTGAAGCTCTGTGAAGAGATACAGTAAAGTGTAAAAATACACAAGGACAGGCTCCTCAGAGAGTTGAGTCATCATTCAATATATTAACAGCTTGTTTGGCTCTGGGTTTGTTATGATTATCATCCTGCTTCTTTTCTTCAAGCCTGGACAAAACCACTCGTCAGTCTCTTTCACAGATCTGCTCTATATTTGTGGCTTTCAAACCCTAGGAGGTAGGATCTACCTACTGTAACATTTTGTAATTAACTTGTTCAAAGTATCCAGGCTATTAAATAGACGTTATCAGTCGCTATAAACACCATAGATGTGGGTCAATAGGGGCCTACCACACTCAACAGTAGGTTTTATCACCTATTCACATGGTAGATCACCAAAAGAAGGTATGAAAAAACACAACATCGACCTTTCGTGACCTTAGTGATTATGACGGGAGCAGAAGCAGAAACGTAGTTATTTTAAGCCAAAACACGTTACACGTGGTTTTGTTGCCTAAACCTAAAGAGGCCTTTTTTTTGTGTTCAAAACATAACGTTTCATTCAGTTTTACGTGTCAGAACGTGTTGCTTTTAAGCTTCGCTTTCACTTTTACAATGAAGTAGGTGTAGTAGGCCCCTACTGATCCACATCTATGGTGCTTATAGTGACTGATAATGCCTAATCGCCTGATAACAGTTGAATCGGGTGCAGCAACTAGTTTGTGTTTCTGCTTAACTTTGTGTTGCCATTTCAAAAATGCACAATAATAGGACAGCATTTCCTACCTCAAACACTTTAAAGTTCATTTTTTATCAAATGTTTTAAAACCTGCAGCTTGAGGTCTCCTCTTTATTGCAATATTGCATCAAACACTCCACAGGGTGCCTTTAAAAGAGGGTTATATTCAGTGTTGGGGGTCGTGTGGAGGATGTAGAGCATCAACATGAGGTCAAAAATGGCTACGTGTCAGTCATGAGATGCTGTAGCACACTGTGTCTCTTTTGTCCTCCTTTCACTCACTCTTCTTTTTCATAGCAGGAATTAATCTGCTGTCAAGGTGTGTGTAATTACAGCGGAGGCTCTTCGGTGGTTGGCCTGTACATGTCGACACACACATACACACACACACACACACACAGGCGAGGCGAAGCGAGGCGAGGTGAGGTAGAAGGAGAGGGAGAGCGGTGCTTACAGCTGGAAACCTGCTGCTGTCTGTGTGATGGGAGAAAAGTAGGTCTCTCGTCTTGTTAATCACACATATGCAGTTTGCTGCTAGATGAAGGTGTTGATTAAACACGTTGGCAAGACAAAAAGAGAGCTGCAGCGCGCTTCACAGAAAACTTCCTGGATTACTTGAAACACGCTCCGAGGCCTCGGCACAGCACGTAACATCACTAAAAATCACTCCTGAAGGGTTGAGATATACTCACTTATACCCACTCACCAACTTCCTGTTGGGTGCATTAGACACATTTGAGCATTGCAGTGAGATATACTGTATTAACCATCTAACGCACAAGGTAGCCCAGCGGATCAAACTATGACGCTCCACTACAGTCGCAATAAAGATGTGGTTAACGTAGTGAATTCAAACAAAAATACTTGCTTAGGTTTAGGCAACAAAACCACTTAGTTATGTTTAAGAAAAACAGATCGTGGTTTGGGTTAAAAATATTACGTTTGTAAAGTGAAAATGAAACTTAACGTTTTGAACACAAAGACAGCAACACATTGTTGGTTTCACACAGGACATGAACAGTGGCCTCCAGGGTGAAAGTCTTGTGTTTGTTTGGTCCCATCCATCCTATGTGTGTTTTTTTTCACCCTTTATACTATGTCACCACACTCCTGGAAATATTGACACGGATGGGTTTACAGTACATTGTATTTACTTGAGAGCCCGGTGTGTCTCATACAGATCCTAAAGTGCGTCGGTATCAGACGCCGAGGGGCGTGACAAAGCGTTGATATTTGATGCTGGGCTGTATTTACTCTAATGTGGGCAGAAGTATGCAGTCAGTATCATTATTGAAATTAATATAAATATGGAGATCTGTTTATTACTGGCCTTCACCGTGCATGTACATGCATAGCCTTCCAGTAAACACTATAGGCACCATATGCAGTAAAAAGTCCAAGTTTAATTTGTCCTTCACTTTCCCTCACTTGCACTCTATGTATACAGTTATGAAATCTTCATTTAAACATCAATAACCCACAAAATTGCCCTCCCATATCTTAATCTGATCTGTAAAGATAGTAACAAATATCACTGCTTCTCGGAAATCGGACATTGCAGCATCTGGTTTGTATCTGCTGCTATGGGAAACAGCACAAACTATCAGAGAAACAGCAGCGACCTGATCCATAACAGTTTTATCCAATTTTAGGTCCCGCAGCTTCAAGTTGAATCCATAAGGGCTGCATGTGTCTTGTTTCCTTGCAGAGGTGTGGTAGACAGATTTCCAATAGAAAACACTGGTGTGGGTGGGAGTGAGATGATGCATCTGCAGGAGTTTGAGCTGCGATGCTCAGAAATCCTGCAGGAGTGGGTGAAAAAACCCACTGTGGTCCCAGTTGAGGATTTTTTTTTCACTTGATTAATTATTGCAATAACCCTAACACTACTATTAACATCTCACTTTTATAGCCAAAGATAATTTGTAACAAAATACCACTAAAATGTTTTTCTCACATGCAGGTGGAGAAGTGTGATCATTTTCCTCTGCACTGCCTCGTGTGTTCCTGAGCAGAGGCCATGTGACAGCAGATCTAAGCAAGCGAGCAGGCGGCGGAGAGCAACTGCACAGACAACAATTCTAAAGGAGATTGCACACACAATTACACATGCATTCATGCACACGCTAATGGATCTCTCCATGCATGAGAGTGAACATGCTTTATTAGCACATAAAGACGCACGATTGTGTCTGTGTATGTGCAGACAATATCAAGTGCATGGACCAGGAAAAACATATTGAGAGAGCGTACACAGGCACACTCTGTCGTCTCTTTTACCAACTAAAGGCCAGTGATGTGTGAAACTGAGATGTGCGGCATTAATGAATGAATGAATAGCTCTCAGCATTAAGTGTGTGTGAGCTTGCATGTGCGTGTGTGTGTCTTGAGTATAGTGGAATTAATACTCCCTCTGATCCTCTCTTGCGGATCACTCAGTACTGTGGATGGTTATGCATGTGTGTGAGAGAGATAGAGTGCAGAAGAGGGGGTGTTAGCAAATCCCTCTCATTCAGCAGCTAGCTGCTGTTTGATTCATCATTCGACTAGAAACGAGTCTCGGTGGAGGAAAGGGAGGGGTGAGGAGAACGACGGGGATCAAGGTAGAAAAGCGGAGCTGACGGAGATGAAGCGAGGCAGTGTGAGACAAATTTGGACAAAAAAAAAAAGATATGAGAAAGGCAGATA
This sequence comes from Sebastes fasciatus, assembly GCF_043250625.1. NCBI lineage: Eukaryota > Metazoa > Chordata > Actinopteri > Perciformes > Sebastidae > Sebastes > Sebastes fasciatus. The sequence goes on along the minus strand of NC_133795.1, from coordinate 31,551,012 downwards.
AAGGGATGAGGAAAGAGAAAGAGAGAGAGGAAAGAGGCCACTGCAAACGATAATCTAGGATCTACATTTCCTCTCCATTGATTAACTATGAATGGAGCTCTGCAGTGCAGTTCAGCAAGACAAATGCAGGGCACGCACTCTGTGTGTGTGTATGTGTGCCTCGGTCGGGCCTCCATTGTGTCCCCAAACACACAAACGTGGTCGAGCAGAATCGTTGGCTGTGTCCAAACATCCTGAGTGAAGCACAGTGATGTGTGAAAAGTGACATGATCGGTTCTGCTCTGAGGAGCACACACTGGTAGTCAGTAGTCCAGCAGGAGCTGAAGAGCAAGAAAGAAAACAAAACAAACCTTGGATTTTACAAATGAGGACAAGAGTTGTTTTTTTTTGCCTTAAGGCAACAGGCAATAGTAAACTTGATATAAAACTTGAGATGGAAATGAAGTACAAAAGGTTTGGTGTTGCCATTTCTCATCGTTTACTTATATCTGAGTAGTGAACAACAGTATTTTATCAATCTCTCTCTCCTCCCCCCAAATTCTGCTGCTTTTATCAGCATTCTGTATAAAGTCTTTTACAAAGTTGCATGAATGTATTTGTCACATTCATGAATGACTTGGGTTTATTGTGTGCTTCTTTTCAATCTTTTCAATGCCAAACTATGATCTGCACTTACTCAGCACCATCCAGGTCCTTTGTACCGTTATCCATTGTACCTGCATCCCTCTCTTACTTTACTAATGTTCAACCTTCCTCCAGAGGCTCAACTTAGATTGCTAATAATTACAGAATACTTTTTTTTAGCCACTTTGTGGCTCTAGAAATGTCCAACATTTTACTCCAGAGTGAAATATCTCATATATTGGACTAATTGCTATGGCATTTTGTACAGACATAAACAGTCACTAGAAGTTAAATCCAAATTACTGGTGATCCTCTGATTTTTCATAGCGTCATCAACAGGTCCAACACAATCCCAAGGGTCTCATCTCTGTACCTTGAGATTAATGCTAAAATAACATGCTCACATGCTTTCCCGTACACTAGCATACTAAACATTAGCATGTTAAAATAATATGCTCATAACATTCATGTTAACATGCTAAATGTTGAACATTATTAGTGACTACCCAGCAAACATGCCCTCTGGGGACTGTTAGGAGGATCAGAATGAAAAGTTGACTATCATTGTGGACATTGGATCAGAATGAATGGGGGGGGAAACAGGAATTTTCAATCACTTGAACAAAGTTTGTTCTCTCAAACTCAAAGTAATTGCATTAATGAACTTAAAGGACCCACAATACACACATGGGCTGGTGTAACTGAAACAAAGATTAGAATTTAACACAATATGTGAAATTAGTCTCACGTTAAGATCTCTCAAGATAAATAAAGTTCTCAGTTGACTACCTTGGACACAGGATAAGAGCTAAAGAGTGAGATAAACTCCTCTTACCAGAACTGCCACCCCATGAGTGCAGTCTTTAAATAAGGAGTGACCAGGTGAACTTAATCAGGTAATTCTGGGGTGACAAAGGGTGAAAACAAAGAGCCAATCAGTGATGAGGAAAGGAGAGGAAAGGAAGAGAGGCGTAGGTGAGGAAAGGAAGTGGACAAATAAAATAAAATAGGGATCTTTAATACAGGGACCTTGTGGGCCCCATTTGGGACCCATTTGGGAGCCCAGGTGAGAGTCATATGCTTCTATTTACTGCAAGCAAGAGACTGATTAGAAGAAAGGACATTCATGATTTTCAACAGTGGCTATAAATCTGAGAATATGCTCTGACTACTTCTTATTCCAGCTGTTTTTTATTCACAGCATCTAATTGAAAAACACGATTGAAATGTAAAAGACAAAACAAAGGTTGTCCGTGTGCAAAGTATAGTAACTATAATTGCTTAAAGCTCAATGAGGAGCAAGTTTAGTTTGAAATTACTTTGTAAAGAGAACATGAATTTACTTGTTAGCAAACAACATACTACGTAATAATGTATTAAAGCAGCAGTGGGTACAAATGGAACAAATATGATTAAAAAAGTTATTTTTATAGTCTGCCGTCTCTGAGCAGCTGTGAATCACTCGCTAACTCCGATCAAACGGTCAAACTAGGCAGCGCTGATCAAATATGAATCAATATTCTGTTACTGTAATGCATATTTCCCTCCTCAAATGTTTTCAGAATCATCCAGTAGTGTACTGTTTAGCTGTAAAATGAGAAAGTTTGTGACCCGGCAGCCATGTTGAGATCAGTTGAAGAAATACCAAGCACCGCCCATCAGCTGGAGCACAGCCAATAGGAACGCTCTCTCTCTGACATGACCTGTGATTGGTCAAAGTCTCCCGTCACGGACTAGATTTTTTGAAGCCTGAAAACAGAGCCATGAGGAGGTGCAGAAGTCTAGTTTTCTCTCAGAACACTTAATTTACAATATGTTGAAAGGTTATTTGTTATTATTATATGCCCAATAATGCCAAATGTATATATTTTGTCTGACAATACTGCTATATTTTAAAATGATGAGGAGGGTAATGCTTTTTGAAAGTGAAACACAATCTGTTGTTTTTGTCAGGGCTGTTCTGTGTGTGCTCCAGATCCCATGAGAGGCCGGTCCATAACTCTGACTGTATGCCAAGGCCTCCACAAACTATCGATTCTCTGGTGCACTTTAGATGTAACCCAACTCTCGGCCCCCATCAATCCTCTCAGCCCCCTCTGCATCCCGCTGCAGCATCCAAAACTGCCTCCTAGGGTACCGGGTCTAACTGGAAATTATTGATCCTGGCACGGACCATCTGATTATGATGTGTTTTATGACTCTCTGGATGGGAGCTTTATTGTTTTAGTGGCCGCATCTGGTTTCTGATGATGGACCTGATGAGGTCAGTGTAGGAGGAGAGGATGATGAGAGGATGAGGAGAGGAGAGGAGAGGCAGAAGGGAAGAGAGAAACACAGAGAACAATAGAGAAAGAGAGAGACAGAGTGATGTGTTTGAGGAGGAAGGAGTTTAATCGATACTCTAAAGCATGACATCATCGTTTAGCCAGTCTGGAGGGACATCAGGCGCTTTGCCAGTAACCGACAACAACCAAACCCTGGCCATGAATCATTGATGTCATCCGCTCATCCATCCCTCTACGTTGGTGCAGTCCAGTCTGATGTTACAGGCCGGGGCACCTTCAAGCCAGCAACGTGTTGTGTTTGTCAACAACAACAACAACTGATCTGAAACGCTGACGTTGTGTTTAACTAATTAAGAGAAATGGAGCTGCACAGCCGTACACTATTATACCATTACTACTACTACTATACCATTAATAGTAATACTAGATAATGCTTCTTTTGGTAAAACTTTTCTAATGATTCTTGTACCATTTTTCAATTTTTTTTTCTTTTTTGTACCATTTTATTTGTTTTGTTTTTATCTTCATCATTATTATTTGTAGTTACAGTAGAAATAGTTGTAATTAAAACTAGCGTTGAAATTGATTAATCAACAAAAAAACAAACAAAATGATTTGATAATCGATTAAACGTTGATTTATCATCATCAATTTGCCGGTCCCAGCAATTCATTTTGTTTTTCTTGTACTGTTGATCAGACAAAATATGATATTTGAAGATGTCAAGTGTGAAAATTATGAAACTTATTGTTTGTTGCGGCCCTTGTAATAACATCCTAGAAATTCAATTTACTTACTTTTATTTTGCAACAGCAAATATGCTTTAAAGGAAATGCAAAACCACCTGATTACATTTCTTTTCAGCATTATGAGGAAACGTTGTAGTTAATAGTTAATACCCTATCGGCCTATGGCAAGTTGCAGAATGTTGATATTGAACGCATATCTGCAAAATGTTCACTGATCATCTATTTCATTAGTTTTCCCGGCCATATCCGCTTGTAGCAATAGCATGAATAAACTTTTCTGTGCTTATGTTTTGGTACGGTAGCAGAGCAAAGGATGCATTCAGGTGCAGTATTGAGTGTAGGTCATCCATATTTTTCAATTGAGAAATACAATATATGAGTTTTTGAAATTATACAATCTTTTTTTAATATGACCCCACATTTTAGGAAATTAAAAAATGGAACATGTTGGAGATGGAGGAAATCCACACAACAACAGCCACATGCTAAATTAAGCAAACCTATTAGATGGTAAACAGGAGACGTCGTGTACTTCACCCAGCTGACCTCCAGACGGGACAGGATGACTCATCTAGAGGTCATGTATAATAATAAAAAAAAACACACACACACAAAGATGGAAAAGGTCGACCATACACACCAGAAGATATGTGAGACACACACACATGCACAGACAGAGAGATGAAGAAAGGGAGAGTGTGTGAATGGGAAGAGGTTAGTTAGTATTCCTTCTGTCTGGAGGTGAATTGGTCTCCTATGGATTATTAATGAAGCAGGGAGAGCCCCTTGTAACCCAGTACTCAGGCAGGTGGACAGACTGACACAGAGAGATACTGCATATAATATTAACTCAAATCGTTCTTAATCCGACAATATCCTACATTTATGGTAAAGTTTATTATGCACCTTTCAAGAGGAGATGTTGCAAAGTGGTTCTCAGTAATAAACTGATAAGATGCAACAGCACTAAAACAACATGAACTATTAAAACGTGAACTACATACAGAAATGAAAACACTTTACAAAAGTTGATGCAAACTATCGGGTCTTTTTGAAGGGTTCCACTCATCATTTCTCTCATGCTAATTGTCTCCTCTGATACGCAGGGAGTCACCAGGAGCTTCTTTTCATCTGGCCGACAGGAGGTCCACCATACAGACATGATCCCTCACCGGCTTCCCACCCAGGAATATTTCAAATGTGATGGGGAGTCAGTATCATGGATGTATTTAAAAAAACTGTGTACCAGACTTTCATGGATAAAACAGGATACAAAGAGTAATAATTGACCTTGTTTTACAGACTTTTATAATGGAGGTCTATGGGGAAAATGCTTTTTGTGCTGCAGGGAATTTTTTCGCTGCAGTGCTGCAAGTGGCCACCGGGACAAAGGCTGAGTGGCGGCGCCGTATCCAGCTCTCTTAATACATCCGTGGTCAGTATACGGATATCAGTGGGTGTAATGTGAGACCTTTTAGTGCACCTTGTCAAAAGACTGGCAGTTGCTCTCTGGACCACTTGAAAACGATCCAAGTAAGTCCTGCTAATGGAAATAAAATGATGAATTACACGGTGACTGAATCAAGACTGAGTCTACAGACAGCCATGCTAGCAGCTCTGATGGTTGGCAGGTATGTTTACCATGGTTGCCATCTTAGTGAAAGGTGTCATCATCCTAACATTTGCTAATGAGCACAGCTCAGCAGAGCTGAGGATGATGGAATTAGTTTTGCAGGTATTTGATCATAAAAATGAAGTTTGACTTGATGATGACGCTCAATGAAAAGTCAGGAGATCACTAAAGTCAATGGGATACATCCTCTGGGAACCATGAATGTACGACATTTTGTGCCAATCCATTTCGTAGATGTCGAGATATGTCACTGGATGATCAAAACTAATTTGACCTGCTGGTGGTACGAGAGGAAAAGTCAGTGGATCACCAAACTAAGTGCAATTCATCCTCCTGGGACAGCCATGGTCTCCTAAAAATTACGTTCCCATACAATGAAACTGCATTTTTTTCAGGGATTATGTTTGTTTTTGACATATCACAAATACGTTTGTAATGATGATAAGTCCACGGAAGTCTGTGCAGGGAGGTCAGGGTGGTGGCTCGGTCAACACACCCAGGACTTTCGCCCAGGGGACCGCTGTTTGCGTCCCATGAGAAACCAGAACTCAATGTTCACTTATTTTAATGCTGTTTTTTTTTTTTTTTTTACTAAACCTAACAAATTAGTTTTGTTGCATACTGGTTGTGTTTTGTTTCAATTTCATAGTCACTTAAAGCTAAACCATGATGTTTTTTTTACTAAACCTAACCAAGTAGTTTTGTTTCAATTTACAACGTTAACCACGTGTTTAAAACTGTTTAAAAGTGTGACCATAATCCGTGAGAAAATGCGTTTCCGTCGAAACGTAATTGAGAATGCAGTTTAGTTGTATGGGAACATAATTTTGTAGGAGACAGGGTTGTTTGGGAACATGAATGTCTGTAAAACAAACAAACAAAAAAACCTTCTGTAGCAATTGATCCAGTATTTTGCTGAGATACAGTATTTCAGTTTGAACCGAAGCGGTGGACCGACATATACTGTACAACTGACATTACTATCTCTAGAGCCTTGATGTTAGCATATCTGAAAACATTAATTTCTCAGGTGTAACAGGCCAACAATTTAACCATCAGAGTAACAACGAGACTATTTTCAGTGTTCCTCAGTTGAATAAAAAACAGGAGCCACTTAAGCAACATGACATCCTAGTCACAAATTCAAGTCCTGGTTAAAAGTGTTAGTTACTAAAAGTAAGTTCACCTTCGAGACCAGCCTGCCTGGGGCTCGAATAACAACACATCAGCGGCGAGGAAGAGCAAATGTTGTATACTCTCATCTTTTTTTACATGTGGGATCAAAGGATTCCCACAGTAGCTGCTGGAGTATTTAATGAAACCCCCTCGGATATCCTCTTCACAGGCTTAAAGAGAGGTGAGATGCTCGACTGTATATCCATACGAGTTAATCACAGCCACACATATGCAGACACCTAAACACATAAGCACATGTTTATATACACAAACAAATGTGTACATGCATATAGAGGTACTTATACTCTCGCACATAAACACGCTCACACTCCACCACACTCGTTATTGCTGTGCCCCAGTTGCCATAGTGACAGGGTGACAGAATATTGAGCTCAATGTGTGTGTGTGTGTGTGTGTTTTGTCACACTTCACCCTCTCCCAGATCGTGTTGAGTGTTGATTTGTGAGGATTTCATCAGTGCTCTCCGCCACAGCACGGGTGTGTGTGTGTGCGCACGCAAATGTGAGCCATTGCTTGTGTGAGTTGCTGTGTGTGTGTGTGTGTGTGTGTGTGTGTGTGTGTGTGTGTGTGTGTGTGGATGATAAAACAGAGGAAACACTTGAGCTCGTCTGTCGGCACTCCAACCAGAAATAGGCCTCATGAACACCTACTCACCAGATAAGGGCCTCTTTTCCATTGAGCCCCAGACTGAAAATCACTCTGACCACTCTGACTCAAAAATGACTAATGTTTCCCCCTGAATCAACCAGCTGAGAGGTGACGTTTAACAATCATCGTCTGCTTTATAACTTTAAGTTGGGGAAAATACTAAACTAGGGGAGTTACTGCAATGTATGAAACATGTAGAGACAGACATTTATTCTATACGGCTCAAAACATCGTTCTTAAGGCCTTTACACACCGGCAGCCTGTTCTTTTTTCTTGCGATTCATTTTGCAATATTTCTCAATATACTTTTTCAAACTGTTGTTTTGTAACGAGTACTTTCACACAGAACACGGAAATTATGCGGCGAAAAAGTTATATTTGTTGTTGTGCGGAACCGGTAGAGTTCGCCAATATTTGTAAAAAACAACAACATAACTTTTATTTAACTAGGAAGTCACATTGAGATTAAAACCTCTTTTACAAGTGAGACCTAGCCAAGACAAGGTCAAATAGCATCCAACATATAAAGAGACAACATTGAATCACGGCAGCAACAATAGGTTAGACAAAATACAGTACATTATTATACAGGTGCATGTTGGTCATGTGTTTGCTATTTAATGAAACAACTGCAGTTTTCAGTGACCACTTCCTTTATTCTATGTTTAAAATCATTTAAAGAGGTTAGGGTCTCAAGGTTAAGCTTGGCCTGCAGATCATACCAGGACCAGGACCGTAGTGGAACAGGCTTGTTTTGCCAGTTTCTGTACTGATAGAAGGAACTTTAAACTGAAACCATTTATGTGACCTAAGATTATTAACTGTTGTGGAGAATTACAAACTTCTTAAGTAAGTCGTAATACTACTATAATAGTTTGGGCTAGGGTTAGGTACAACATGATGATGATGATGATGGAGATTTTTTGCAGTGTGCTCTATTCTGTTCTGTTCTTTCAGTTCCTTAATTTTGTTTTTATTAATATTTTTCACAACAATGTATGACTGATATATCACTGTTTATTCTGTAAATGACAAATGACATTTGGATAATAAAAATGAACAATTCAATAATCTTAAATCTCAAAATAGAATTTGCAGCACAGCACTCGATAGTTTGACATTTATAGAGACTCTCGCTCACATGTTCAGCGCTGTGATATAAATCTCCATTCATTTCAATGAGAAAAGGTGCAAGATGTATTTGCTTTGTGCCCCCACACTGATCCAGAGGCCTTTCTCTCAGCAGACATTTTGACGTGACATAGTAGGAAAAGTACAAGTGTTACCAATAGCACTAACGATGGCTCTGTTCAGGTCAAGTGTTCTTGTGAGAGTGACAGTGAGCCAACATGCACAATACCAGGAACATGAAATCAAAGCAGCTTCATTTCATTATGTACACCTGTGCTTTTCCTGCTGTGACATGTCAAGATGTCTCCTGTGAAAACGTCCTCTCTGAGTTTAACTTTGACACTTGAACTCACAGAAAAACACTGACATATTCTTCTTTATATAACTGCATGTGAAAAATAATACGAGCAGCGCAGAAGGATGCTGCTTTCTCTGCAGTGAGGTAAAATACTGGCAAAAGGTCACAAGGAGACAGACAGGGACAAGAGGGCTGGACCGGTAAGGCTGAGTTGCACAATAGACGATCTGGAGGAGAATAAAGGTCTATAATGATGAGGTGATTGGGAGAAGGTGTGTAGGTGCCTGTGAACTTCAGGTAATGACGAAAGTGTGAGGAGAACTGAGGGAAAAAGAGGGAATGGTCTGTTTTCACAGAAGACGTTTTTACATGATAGTATGAAAAGCACAGGTGTAATTAATAAAATGAATTCTATTTAGCTTCTTCGGAGTGTTTTTTAAGTGAAAGTCTGTCTTATGAGCCTTTTCCAATCACTTCTATTCTCTTCTGTTTGACCATAAGTAGTATAAGTGGTTCCTCTGCTCTCTCTGTAACCCAATGCGCCCATCACTGCTTTGACAGGAAGCTCGGGGGTTAGCATGTTGGATGTTAAGGATCATATCATCTATTTTCAGGCTGCGCGCTGCAACCTGAGACGACTGGCAGCTGTGTGGACCCGGACCGGGCCGCTAGCCCTGAGCTCAGGACAGGAAGGCAGATTGGACACTGAGGTTTAGGTGTCAGCGTGTGTGTGCGTGTGTGTGTTGCGTGTGTCCGTGTGTCCGTGAGGGCAGGAAGCGGACGTGGACACCCGAGTCGTCTGATATGTAGAGAATCTGTCGCCTCCGATCACATGGTGGAATTTGTCATATACCGGGCCAAGGACAGGCCAAGACTTTCCCACAGTCAGGAGCATTAGTCAGAGACAGACAGTCAGAGTCACTTCTATCAGTTCGGCCAAAAACACAAAGACAGAGCAACACTTCCTGTTACACTGCAGCACGTATCGAGACATAAAAGCCCAGTTGTTTACCAAAATAAGACTCAAATACTAAGAAACCGGCTCACTCTTCATCAAAACAGAATTTAATATTTAGTTGGGGGAAAACTGACATGGCCAAAAAGAGCAGCAAAACATGTCACAGCAAACTGTACTGAGCTTGATTTTTTATTTAATTTCTTTTCTTCTATGGCTATAAACAAAACTATATAGTAAGTAAATAAACGATTCAATTTCAGAACCAGGGTTACAAAAAAGGCCATTTATCTTTAAAGCTTTGAGTTATTTGGGTGACTATTTTCTGCTACGATTATTTAGTCTGATATTACTTTTCTTTTTTTAATATATATATACTATATATATATGATATTGACTTCATGTTTTGAAACTAATTATTTTTATTCAACAGTTATTTTATTTTATTTTTTAATCAAAACTGGGGGAGACCCGTGGTAAGCCTTTTAAGCTTTTGGCCTCACTTGCATTTTCGGTTATTATTTATATTGCTTTTTTTAAATGTTCTTTTTATGTGCCATTAAAATCTCAACTCTGTATTATATTCTTTTATTATATTATTTGTGAAAAAAGTAAACTTTTGACCGTGGAAACAGAAGTTGGCTAAACAACATCACAAGGTCCATCAGTAGCTGTTCTGGAGCTTTCAATCATATCACATAACCAGCAGATGAAGTTTGCCCAGGCGTCATGGCCTAAAGGATTGAAAGAAGATACAATCACAAGCTGCTCTAGAGCAGCTAATAATGGTCCTGGAGGTAAGATTCGGTTGTTTCCAACATGGATGAAGAAGTCCTTGAAATGCTCATATAGGAAGATTGCGAATGTTGTTTGCAAGAAATCGGTTTCCTTTCATTATAATATGGTAATATAGTTGTGTATTTAATGTATAATATCCAGTAGATAGTGTCATTTATTGTTATACTCTATTGTACTATTACAGACGTAGGCAAAATTGTTGGTACTCTTCCGTTAAAGAAAGAAAAACCCACAAAGGTCACTGAAATAACTTGAAACTGAGAAAAGTAATAATAAATAAAAATTTACTGAAAATTAACTAATGAAAATCAGCTATTGCTTTTGAATTGTGGTTCAACAGAATCATTTTAAAAAACAAACTGATGAAACTGGCCTAGACAAAAATGATGGTAGCCCTAGAAAAGATGGAAAATAATGTGACCATAGGGACATGTTAAACTAAGGTGTGTCCTGTAATTAGCATCACAGGTGTCTTCAAACTTGTAATCAGTCAGTCTGCCTATTTCCAGTCTCGCTTTTTTATGATTTGCTTTCAACAGTGGTGTCCTCCTCGGTCGTCTTCCATTAAGTCCACTTTGGCTCAAACAGCGACGGATGGTGCGATCTGACACTGATGTACCTTGACCTTGGAGTTCACCTCTAATCTCTTTGGAAGTTGTTCTGGGCTCTTTGGTTAACCATTCGTATTATCCGTCTCTTCGATTTGTCATCAATTTTCCTCTTGCGGCCACGTCCAGGGAGGTTGGCTACAGTCCCATGGACCTTAAACTTCTGAATAATATGTGCAGCTGTAGTCACAGGAACATCAAGCTGCTTGGAGATGGTCTTATAGCCTTTACCTTTAACATGAAGGTCTATAATGTTCTTTCTGATCTCCTGAGACAACTCTCTCCTTAGCTTTCTGTGGTCCATGTTCAGTGTGGTACACACCATGATACCAAACAGCACAGTGACTACTTTTCACCCTTTAAATTGGCAGACTGACTGATTACAAGTTTGAAGATACCTGTGATGCTAATTACAGGACACACCTTAGTTTAACATGTCCCTATGGTCACATTATTTTACATCTTTTCTAGGGGTACCATCATTTTTGTCCTGGCCAGTTTCATCAGTTTGTTTTTTAAAATGATTCTGTTGAACCACAATTCAAAAACAATGTCTGATTTTCATTAGTTCATTTTCAGTAAATTTTTATTTATTATTACTTTTGTCAGTTTCAAGTTATTTCAGTGACCATTGTGGGGTTTTCTTTCTTTAACGGAAGAGTACCAACAATTTTGCCTACGTCTGTATATATATGCTTTACTATTGTGTATTGTGTGTTTCTTAGTTCCTGCCCACTGCAGAAAATGTTCCAATAATGATCTGTGTTCAGCTCAAGGAGCACACACACCATGTGTCACTGTGGCTTGTTAGCTGAGAGAGTGAGAGGGCAGATCTGACTTGACCCTGTCACATGGCTTTGCTAACACAGCGAGGCAGAGACAGATATCGCAACCATCAACCCTCTGAGACAGAGAGAGAAAACAGACACTCCGATTCATGTGTAGGTCTGAATCATTATCAAAACGCCGGCCATTCAACATGTATTATTAAAGTGTGAAATGTGTGGGCGCCAACAGGAAAAGCAGCAGGTCTCTTCAGTGACATTTTATTAATTTATGTGTTTAATTGGTGAGTGTCATCTGCAGTTAATCTGCTGGTGAAAGGTAAACAGGGAGATTTTGTGGACACATATTATGTCAATGTTACAGTATGTTCCTTTTCTACAAAATTAGATTAAGTGGTGGCAATATAACCACCTGAAACATGAAAAGGTTTGCCAGTAATTTACAGGTCATGTTTCAACAGATAAAACAAGATTGTTTCAGTTTTTATTTTGTATGTTTCAGACACTAAAACTCGATTGATGGTGGGCAGCACCACAGACTGTAGTTTTCAACCTTTTGGAGCTAACCCCTTATAATGAATTAATGGCTAGCTGTGACCCTTCATCACAGGTTATTGTCTCAGTGTGGACATGAATTGAGAGCAACCACAGAGTGATTTTTCTGAGGACTATTGAAATGAAAGTTTCTGTAAAGTTGCATCATTTTGTGTCACAACTTGTCAGCTGACAAGTTGTGACACAAAATTTAGAGTCAGAAATGAACCTGCATGTCTTTTACTGTGGGAGGAAGCCGGAGAACCCGGAGAAAACCCACGCTAACACGGGGAGAACATGCAAACTCCAAACAGAAGGGCCAGATTCGGACCTGCAACCTCTTGCTGTGAGGCAGCAGTGCTAACCGCTGCACCGCCGTGCCGCCCTGAACACGGGTTAACTGAGGTGAAAAGAAATATTTGTGCTAATTCACCACTTACACCACAACGTCATTACTTTGCAAAGCGCTAGTTCAATGTCAGCCCATCTTAATCGTTCATATTTTCTGTATTTTAAGACACTGTTGTCATTAATGTATATTTTCTACCAGGCTATATTTAGCAAGTGTAATTTACCGAGCTGGTACTTATAGTGCAGGAATCCCTCTCTTCTACTTAAAGGGATTCCTCTTAGTGTGATGATAGAAAATAATCTGTGTGCACGTGTGTGTGTGAGTGTGTGTGTGTGTGTGTGTGCGCGTGTGTGTGTGTGTGTGTTGCAGACATCTCAGCTGCTGTGCTGTAAAGCCCAGATTCATGTTTGGCAATAAGTAGCACTGACACGGAGCCTGGGCCGCAACACGACCACGGGATTTGTAGATCATTAGTAGACCCGACACACACACACACACACACACACACACACGCGCACACACACACACACACACACACACACACGCGCGCACACACGCTGTCCTGTGTCTCCTGTAGGAAATGACTTGTTGACATCCTGATTCTGGACGCTGCATCTTTAGCTCTCCCCACAGATGATGGACACTAATGAGGTGAGACAGACAGAAGCAAAGAGTCACAGGGAGACAAGTAGAGAGAGGGACACCAGATGAGAAGAAAAAAGAGAAAAGAGAGGAAGGACTAAAAAAAAAAAAAAAAAAGCGTTAGCCACATGAAAGAAAAAAGAGAAATTGGATGAATTAGCCATAGAGACAATTAAACATGTCTGAATGAAACAAGAACACCCTGTGAGCACATAATGAGATTACAATGTGGAAAGAACATTCATGATTATTTTGCATCCCCCAGAGAGCTCTCATCCCAGTTGATACCGAGATGCGTGTATTCCTCCATAATAAAGCACTTGACATGCAGGCCGTGCACGTTTGCTCAGTCCGAACAACAAACGCAGAGTTTTTTAAGACAGGAAAGGAAGTGATAGCCGCTCATCATTTCACTCGTTTTGCCTCTCGTTGTTTTCACAAAACAGAAACTTGAAATTAGCTCGTCTCTCTACACCATTTCTAGTGACTAAACTTATAGTAATTTTTTTTTATGGTTAGGTACTAAATAAAAAAAAATCAGCCACCATAAACTGTTACCATTTATGGTGAATATACTCAAAGGTAGGCCATAGACCGACGCACGGAGGCACCCCTCTTGTGTTACTTTTAAACGGACCAGTGATGGCGTGTCAATATACGCTCACTACGTGCATAGTGTCCTTTCAAAATAAACATATTTAGTAAATAAACCTATTTACTAGTGATGTTACGTGCTGTGCCGAGGCTTCGGAGCATGTGTCAAGTAATCCAGGAAGTTTTCTGTGAAGCGCGTATCGAGGCTTGTATCGTTTTAAACAAATGACGCCAATGAAGACGCCCGAAGCCGAAATACAGTTAAGAACTTATTATTCCTGGATAAAAAACTAATAATGTCTCCCATCTATCATTTTCCATTAGTTACACAAGCACATTCACTTCCCATTGCCCGGTTAAATCACTGCCACATATCTGGAATATATCTGCCTGTTTTACACTATTTGACCGATAGGTGGTTTCGTGTGCATATGAAGCCCAGATGAAGCCTCGTGAGATGAACCTTTTTGCGAACCAATTTGCTGGAGAGCTTCAGTGTTTCATGAAGCTTCATCTCGCCATCACTATTATTTACTATTCTAAAGTTAGGTTTAGACAACACAACACAACCACTTAGGTAAGGTTAAGAAACGGTCATGGTTGACGTGAACGTCACTGACTAATGACTCAGACTTCCAGTACCACAGAGGTACGTTACCCAACTGTTTTCGCAAGCTGTGTGGTAGTAAAACTGACTTTAACATGTCAAATTGGTGGAATACCCCTTTAAATTTATTTTGTATGTCCTTCATTCATACAGACTCTCATATTGAGACTTAGTTAAATCTCAGTCAAACAGCCATCGACACATATTGTATGACTTTATAGGCAAGTGGAGCTGAGAGAGCGATGGTTACGCTTTCTTTCTTTTCATCAGAGCTTCTATTTTAAAACAGCACTATGAATAAACAGCCTTCAGTGAGTCGTTCTGAAAGACGTGGCTCATGGTCAGCCGTGCTGTCAGTGTGTGTGTGTGTTACTGTGAGCTGTTGTAACCAGTCAAACAGTAAATCTAAAGCTAAAGGTATCTGGATTTTAGTGCGCAGGAGGCAGAACCAGGTTTTGCTCTCATCTGCAGAGAAAATTTGACTCCAAAGTAGAAATGTCAAGGATTTCTGTGTTAGGGAAGATGTTATTCAAGCTTTAGGGTAATGCATTTATTCAACAAGCATGACAAGTGTTACGCCCCACTCTAGGGCAGCGCTACGGGGCAAATGACACTCCAACACTGACTAAAGTCAACCACAGAAGACACCTTCAAATCAATCAAATCCATGGGATTTATCACCATAAAGACATACGAACAACACAATGCAAAATCCTAAACTGAGGCGCTTTTAAGCTCTTCCTGCAGGTCGGGTGCACCTTGCTGAGCAACGCAGCACATCTGGGCAGAGCTGATGGAGAAGAAAAAGGGACAACAGCACAGGGAACACATAACAAACTCAACCTCCCTGATATGAATTCATTTAAATCTGCGAGAAACACTGAAATGTAGATTTTGAATAATTAGTGGAAATTGTACTAATATGCATTTTTTGACACTCGTGTGTATGAAGTCGACCCTGCAGGGAATCCTGTAGCATTAAGTAACACAACTCAAGTCTTCACAGAAACAACAGGGCATGGAGTCGAAATACATTTAGGCCAGAGGAGGAATGCTTTCTCGGCTTCAGCACATCGGGGAGAGGTGCTTATTGGAGGATTAAAGAGGAGCTTCTTAAATCTTTATTCACTCAGGGAACAGTGAACTCTTCTCAAACCCAAACAACTGGAGCTATAGACAGGCGAATTCAGCTCTCTATAGCTGTCAATGAGCGAGCCCATTGGAGAAGCTGGGTGATAATAGTCTTAAGCAGAAGTTAAAGGAATAGCTCCACATTTTGGTGAATATGTTTATTTGCTTTCTCTCCAAGACTTCACAGATGTGAAAACCAGCGGATGTAACTGTCAGTTAAACTGCTACGGCACTGTGCCAGTAGTGGTTGTTACTAGCAACACTGTGTTTAACTGAAAGTAACTGCTGGTCACACAACAGCTCCTTCCATAGTTACACAATTTAGGAAGTGCACTTCACTCACACTAGATGAGATGATAGATACCACTCTCACGTCTGTGCATGAAATAGCTAATGAAGTGGCATTAATGGAGCTGGAGCCGGAATGATTAGAAATTAATAAATTTTTGAACAATTGACATACAACATGTTTATTTGTGAGATTTAGAGGTGCTGGTAGGTGTATTTTTTAAATTTTGTATAGACCCACGCTAGCTGTTTCCCCCTGCTTCCAGTCTTTATGCTAAGCTAAGCTAATCGCCTCCGGCCTCCAGCTCCATAGATGCACTGACACTGACATGGCCTATAGCTCTTTTAAAGGAGCAGTGTGTAGGATCTGGCGGTATCTAGCAGTGAGGTTGCAGATTGCAGATTGCAAACAACTGAAGCCTCTCCCGTGTGCCAAGCGCGTATAGAAGAACTACGGTGGACGATGCAAAAACGTGAATGGCCCTCTCTAGAGCCAGTTGTTGTAAGAGATAGCGTAGGTCATTTGGAACAGAGCCGGTGCTTAGAGTCTGTGTGTATGTGGGAAGTGAGTGGTGAAGCAAGAGAGAGAGAGCAGTGATGACGGGAGCGAGTAACGTTATCGACTCCGGCCCAAGCAGGAAAATATTACAATGTTTGGTTTGTCTGTTCTGGGCTACTATAGAAACATGGCGGTGCAACATGACGGACGACGTGGAGAGGACCTGCTCCCTATGTAGATATAAATGGCTCATTCTAAGGTAACAAAAACACAACTATTCTTATTATCTGGTGATTATACACTAATGAAAAATGTATATAATATTCCATTTCTGCCAATAGATCCCCTAAATGTTACACACTGGTCCTTTCATTTCCAGTAAACTTGATTGTACAGGCTCGTTTTACTCCGTCTACAGTGTGATCAAAGTACAGTTTCTGACACAGCGTTACAACACCTGAGCTAATTTTCTTTTCTTTAAGGACACTTCAGCTGGGTGCATTTTATCTGTGGAGGGGGGGTGGGACTGAATCACTCTGCCCGCCACCCTGCTGGCCACTTCCATAATGAGGACACAGTGTGGTGTGCACAGTGTCAGCTCAGTTGATTTACAGTGCAGTTCAGGTCAGTGGGAGTTTGCAGAGGCTGATTATGCAAGTTGATAGATAATCTAATGGGGTCAGATAAGACTCTGGCTAGAGTCCACAGCGTGATGATAAGAGCTCCCCACTGCTAACACCACATGCTACCACGCTAATAAGGAAGACAGTAATAGGAGACTTTCCACTTGTACCTTTGACAGTTGTGCAGCGCACACAGACAGGATCCTCTATACGAGCCGTAATCACTTGTTCTGGTTGCTGTCGGTGGTTCAGCCTGTCCTGCTGAGCTCTGCAACATTTCCACTTCCTTCCTGTTCCCAGGTTACCATGGTAACAGTAAAGGAGAACTCTCTGTTATCATCAGATGGATTGGGCCGCAAAAATTATTTTTATCTCCACTTCCCCATCTCTCTGCTGCCTCAATATAACCAGGGGACTGAGTGTCCTCACAGGTTTTCACGCTGCAGCTGGAGAGTGCAGCCATTTCAAAGGACGTGAGAGAAGTTAGAACAAGATAACGGCATAAAGACAATCAGAAGCTCATTGCAAAATGTGTAAATATTTATTAGAGCTTCTGATACGCACAAATAAACAGAAAGCAAAGGATGGACATTAGAGCAGCAGCTGTAACGCACCATGCAGATAGGAAGACAATGTGTTTGAAGCTCAGTGTTCAATGTTTCTGAACGGCTCAGCTTCTTCATTGTGTGGAATAAACATCACTTTTTCTAGCTAAAATAAAGCTGTTTTGTAAAATAATTTCATGCTACTGCAGAAACATCATCGTTGCCGAAAATATCATCCAAATGTATCAAGTGAAAAGATGTTGCATTCAAAACACCAACTCTCTTTGGAATTCATCCAGTTCTGGGTTTAATAGGAAAGTGTGATCATTTTTAAAAAGTCAAAGTTAGATCCACCAGCTGTGGTTAAGCTATTTCAGTGATGCATTTTAATCTAGAGTGAAAGTAAAGCGAGGGAAATGATCACACAAGTAACTCATGGTCTTATTGTTCGCCAAATCATTAAAGTTGTAATCCTTAAAGGATAGATCTGGTGATGTTCTGTATTTTTCTCATTGATGAATTGATCCTACTAACTAAAGTATAGCCTGTGTGGCCAAAGCCTGATATATCTTATCTCTCTGTGCCCTCCATTGTTGTCCAAATACTACTAAAAACACATCGATAAGCCCCACAGTTGCACTGGCACCATGAACTTTGGCACTGAGGTTTATTTTGAGTCAATCCCACATACCCCCACCTGCTTTTGTCTATTAATCTTCCGCTGAAAATAGTCCCCAACAAATGCATTATTTACTCCGGTTTGTTAAAAATGCAAACATATGCTCATAACGGTCCATCTGATATCTTACAAAAAGTTAGTTGTTATGCGTTCTCCTACAAATGTCCAGCAACACGAGCAATCAGTACGCCTGCGCAAGCTCCTGCAGTACAGAACCCGTTTAGGCAAAAAAAAAAATACTTGGTTAGGTTTAGGAAAAGGTCTTGGTTTGGGTTAAAATTAGCATGTTTGTTATGTAAAATAATTATGTTTGTTATGTAACTTACGTTGGTGGCGTTAGTTGAGTCTTGGTATTTGGCTATCGCCGTCTTGGTTTTTGGCTGTTGCCATCTTGGTTATTTGCAAACAGAAGTGACACGAGAAGGGGGAGCTAAGCACAACCGAATGCTGAATAAGACATTTTTAGGCGACCAAAAAGGTTATAATTAACTTTCATGTACAGAAAACACACTGTGAAAGGGTTAAAGTTGTAACACGAAAACACGGACAACTCCCAGACGCTGTGGTAGTGACCTGTCAATCACAAGATAGCCACGCCCTAAAGCATCCCCTGCTTTATGGTCTATTCGACTCTAAGTGGGACCATAATTTACTAAATGAACATCATATTGTATTGAAGAAGACTTGAAACTAGCGATTGAGACCATAAACTCATGTTTCCAATGTTTACTGAGGTAATAAATCAAGTGAGAAGTAGGGTCATTTTCTCATTGACTTCTATACAATCAGACTTCTTTTTGCAACCAGAGGAGTCGCCCCCTGCTGGCTGTTAGAAATAATGCACGTTTAAGCACTTGCGCATTGGCTTCACTTTTCAGACCCCGGAGCCCACTGGGTTAAGTGGGTAAGTTATGTAGCAAAATTAAGGTAAAATAAGTCAGCATTGACTTTTGGTTTCACATGGGTCCATCCACCCGACCTCGTCCCTACGCAGACTTTGCCACTGTTTACGTCACCTGACTTCCTTAGCGGCAGCCCCGCACATCCTGGCTCATTACGTGGGTTATATACGAACTATAGGCTATAAGTCCGAACAATGAATGAGAACAGCCTGAAAAATGACAGCACACAGTTGCATTAGGTTCTTTATTGAGCCTACGAACTATATATTTGTCGGCCATGTTAATGATTCACATCTTCAGTTGGAATCAATGGGCTTTGGGCTCAGTGCCACAGACAGGAAGTATTGAAAGATGGACTAAGACATTGTTGGTTTTGGTCTTTTCATGGGATTTGTCGATTATAAGAAACATAGACATTATACCAGACTTGTCCTGGTTTATCTGTGACACCTTACTGTTGGTAACAGCAAACGCACGTAGCAAACACGAAGGATTAAAACCTCACTCCTTGAAACACTGATAGATCATCACGGCCTGATATTTGAACAGCATACAAATGCAGCCGTTATGTCAGAGGTAGAGATCATCTTCATGCAGGGGCTCGTTCCTGTGAGTGTGTCTCACATCCGGTAATAATTTCGAATCTAACCGTTTGTCTCGGAGGAACAGCCGAGGTGAAAGAGGAGCGCTGAGGTGGTCTAACACCAGTAAGGTGCTCCTGAGACGATGAGGCAATTTAAAGGAGTCAAACGTACTAATGGTGTGCTAATCCGACTCTGGGGAGCACACCGCAGCGTTTCATTCATCATTCATGAATGCCAGAGTAGAGAGCTTGTCTGATCACTGATTATTTTATGGGTGCATATTACCTGTTGGCTGAAAAATGACTGGATATATCTTGTTACTACAATACACGAGTGAATAGATATGAATGGATGAAAGCTGTGAATCACATTTAAAGGGGGTTGAAGATCATGCCAATGTTTTGGGACACCAGCATAAAAATAAGGTCAAAATTGGCAGAGGAGACTGGATGCTTCTTATTTTCAATATATGCCACCTAAAATATAGGTGCAGTATATTGCAGTCCTTTATGCACAGAATAAAACACACCTGATATGAATATCAACAAAACTTAGAACGTGAGGTTGAGACCATTATGGCATTTTAAATAAATACAGGTTTTTATAACTTTTATAATAACTTAAAAACATATTTTTTACTGAAGGGGTTATTGTCGGATCGAATCTTATTTCACCTGTTTTTTTGTCCACTCCTAATCAAAACTGGTTGTGTATCAGCTGTATTGTTAACAGACTAGTCACACGTAAGTTTATCATAATCCTTTTGCATTCCTAAAACTAGCAAAGCTCCATTAGTTTCATTATATGATGATTACCTCTTTCCCAAAACACTCATGTGTGTTTCCCATGCAGACACGGCTGCAACAATCTGGACTGTGGTCTGACTGGCCGTCGTCGTGTGGTTATCACCTGTTGTTGTTACTCTTTAACAAGCGAGCGGATGTGTGGTGCACTTTATTAGCCTATACTGTATGAGCACCTCAGCCTGTCTGGAGTCATGTTGCACCGGCCTGGGGGGAGGGGGGATATCAAGACGGAGTGAGAGAAACAGAGGAAGATAGGTGCAGGAAAAGGGAAAGGATGAAGAAAATGAAAGAGGATTAGGATTTAATAAGAGGAAGAGAGGAAATGAGGAGTTAAATGAGGTGAAGATTCAGTGTAATCAGAAAGAAGAGAGAAAGAAAGACAGAGAGGGTGAAGGGAAAGAACTAGTATGACTTCATCCTCATCACTCTGTGTGCTAGACTTCACACTGAATCACATATTTCACTGCTGGAATTTGGAGAGGTTTCAGGGTGGTAAAGAGAGACTTGATAAACCAGTTGTGAAGAGTGAAAAAAAACTACTGGCAAAGACATCATGTACAGTTAGTTCAATTATCAGCCAAAAGAAAACAAAAACAAAAAATGCAAGCAAAATGTTAACTTATTTCTTCTCAAAACATTATTAGTTATGTAATTACTGTCATCTGAAGAAAGAAACCAGATTATTATTATTTTAGTAAAGTTACAGTTAATTTGCTTATTGTGTAAAACAAAAATAGACAGTCGGATTCTATACTCGACCCAGTCTTTATACTTGACCCAGTCGGTTGCTTTCCTCGACCCAATCGGTTGCAATACTCGACCCAGTCAGTCGCTATACTCGACCAAGTTGGTTGCTTGCTAGACCCAGTCTGTGCAGTCCCTTGAAGGTTTACTACAGCATCATCAGATGCTCTTTACACCACAAAAACTGTAATAGTGTCAAAATAACTGCCCAAGATTTTTGGGGGTGCTCATATAGAAGGCTTCTCAATCTCAAAGTCCTGGGATGAATTTCTGTCCCAGTCCGTCCTTGTTGCAAATAGAAGGGCGGCATAATTGTTTTCTGCCTATAGAGTGGCAGAAATGCATGGGCCGGGTCTGCTTCCACCTCTACATACGAGTCGACCTCCTCATCAATGAATGCGATAAAGACGCAAGAGAGGAATCTATTTCAGCATTCAGCATCTGATTTAGCATGTCACTGGAGAAAAACGAAATCAATGATATGTAAAACATTGTAGCACCATCACCTGTCAAAATGCCACGTTTAAATATGTGATTGTATGAACCAAAAAAATTAACAGCTGCACACTTACTCCATGGAATTCATTTAAAGGTGCTAAATGTGAGATTGGGAGCATTTCTAATGCCTCCGCACGACTCTCTGGAGGGTGGGTGCTACGCCTCTGTCGGTCAGGATGGCGTTATCAGCTGTAACCGCCGTATGAGATCAGTGCAGAGCAGCGGCCAGTCGTGGCCGAGACTGTGAAGACATAATAACAATCATGTGATTGTAATCATCAAATAATACCACAAATATTACCTTGAGTTACTGAAAAGTATATATTTGACCACGAAACTGATCAGAAACATGTTCAGCATTATGAGAGTTTAATAAATACGACAGTGGCCTCTTAGGTGACGTCACAGGGGGCAAAGAGATAAGAACAGACCGAATATGTTTGCTGACCAAGGACGGGATCAAAGTTAAACATTCACATAGGCACATGTGGCTGCTCAAGCTTCAGTCACACACATACACACGCAGTGTCTGAGATCATACTCTATAACTATCTTGATTTTGTAGTAGCCATATAGCAAGTTTAACCATATTTGGCCTCAGTAAATCTGCTCCACATGACTTACTGTAGACATGGATTTCCAAAATGCCACACAGCATATCCATTTTGTTGCGATTTGTGAGCAGAAGTCTTTCATTATTTATTTAAAAAACAAGAAAAACAACAATAATTTCCATGGTGAGTTTCTCTTTTATGGCAGCCTTCACTGTTTGAGGTGATGTCAGTGATTTGTTGTGTCCAAAGTTCATTCAAGTGTGTGTTTGTGTGTGTTTAATGAGCCAGCAGGAAGTTCACCAGCTGACACACACACATTTGAACTGACAAGGTGTGTATTCCTCAGCTGCTCTCGCCAAACAAGTGTTTCCTAACAATGTGCCTCTGACCTGTGAGGACTCAGGTTTTCAGCTTCACAACAGCTGATTTGACTTCTTTTCCTCCTTTAGACTAGATTAAACTGAATTAAATAAAGGACTTTATTTTGCTTTCATGTACATGTGATTCAAAGCCCCTATAGCATCCTCGCTGTCTTGTTTATTGTCTCAAACAAGTTTCTCTTAAATACTAATTTAGATCTATTTATTCAATATTGTGAACACACTCTGATGAACATGCAAGTCCTGCTTTGAACTGAACCACTAACACAAACTCAACTGGGACAGGGCGGATGTCCCTTACGAAAAAGTAGTATACTTCAAGTATATTTTATGAAGTATACTTTATGTGGTAAGTATACTAATATCAATGTACTAGTAGTATACTTGTACTACTTCGATACTTTTTGGGACTAAATTGGTCCACTTTTTAGTTTATAAAAGTATACTTTTAAGTGTACTTTAAGTATAAGAACAGTAAACTTTGGTTCACAATTAGTTTATCTAGAGTACATCTAAGTTATATTTTGTACTGCAACTATACTATGAATTATACTACAAGTGAATAGGTATACTGTTCAACAGATATATAATTGTAGTCCACTTTGTAGTTTATGAAAGTACACATTGTATTCTTTAACTTATAGTACTTAGCCAATGATTTATGCATTACATAAAGAGACTTGCTTCTTTTTGCTATTTGACTTGATGTTTTGTGATGACAAAAAATAAATACATTTTTCTCACTTGCCTCCACGGTGAACAGAGAATCCAAAAACTTAGAAAATTCTTGATGAATTGAAGTAAATTCATATCAAAACCTCCGTTTACAAACTCGCACACACTTTATTAGACTACTCTATCAAAAAGTAAGCACAGCTACAAGCCAAGTTTACCTTTCTGTAGGCCTATAAGGCAAGAATACTTAATTATACTTTTCTGTATATTTGTCAGTATGAGCCAAATATACTTAAGTATAGTTAAGTATCTCTGATAAGTACATACAAAGTATGTACTTATCAGAGATATTTTAAGTTTAAAAGAAGTATACTAATAGCACACTTGAATAAACTTGTATTTGGCAAGGGGTGTTCGGTCGACAAAATGAAGACGTTATTATTCTAGCATTTTTTTTCTCTTTCTTCTCAATTTTTAGTACGTTGTCACACCATTTAACTACAAACTGTAGCTCTCATACACTGTATACAGTTTGTGAGCGCTCTGATCAATATCTATTTATTGTGTGTGGCAGTTTCGTTGAACGGAGACGTCATGTTAACATAATAACTTAAATCTAAAGACAAGAAGATAATAGCAAACACAGCGACATTCAGAATGCAAATGAGGATGTGATGATGATGATCACAGATGGCAGATAGATTTAAGGAGTGAGTAAAAAGTACTCGAGCCTTTACTGCTTTCCCATAAGTTTTGGTTTCCATTTTCCAGGTACGCAGGCCTCGACACGATGAAAGATCTCCTCTCCCTCCCTCGCTCCTCTCATCCTCCCTCCCTCCGCTGCTCTCCTCCCATCCCAGCTCCGCTCTCATTGTGCTCTTGAAGTGGTGCGTTGCTGGAGAGAGTGCTGCACTGGTTCTTTATATAACTGTGAAAGAGAGCTGAAAGAATACAATACATCAGAGTACAGTACCACTCACAGTGGGAGGACAGTACTCGCCTAAGTACTGCAGCAGCGGCAGCAGCAGCCATAGCAGCTATTTACTGTAATTATTTGAGCCCATTAAAGGAGCCGGCAACAGTGGAGGTTATGTAAAAATGTCCAGACCTGAGCTACTCTGTTTGTCAATGTCACGACTGTGGCAGATGCAATTTATCTGCACGAGTTTCACTTCTGTCAGTCAGATGGAGAGCATGAGGAGAATCTCATTAAAAAGGACCATTACTGAAATAAGTCTGTGCTGCATTCGGAAATGATGCCGCTAACATACAGCTATTTAACGTTTTCAAGTCTGAAAAAATGATAACTGACACACACACATGTTAACACCTGCAGTTTCTCTAGAAGAGGAAGTATTGAGATCAGATATCTCTCTGCTGTGTGACCCTTCATTCACTCTCACAACGTGTCCTAAACAGACAACGTTTGGTTGATGCGGTTTCACGATCAGCAATGTTAGTTGTATGATCTTGTTTTACAGCCTTTTCTCTGGTTGTACAGTTTGTTTCTCCGAGGTAACTTGAACTCACTGCCACTGCAGTTTTTCATGCATTATCATCATCAGCAGGGTTAATGATTTCTCTAAAATGGTTGTGTACTTACCTAAACAATAGAGCTATTAAATGCACAAATATTCTTGCTGACAGGATATGGAACAATTTGGCCGTATGGGAGAAAAGTGTTGGTTCTGCAAGAGCCCTAAAAACAAATAAATTTGAGGCCCAAACTTAAGGCTACTGTATATTTTTGCTTAAAAGAGAAGTCTATTACACATAACATTGCAGGACTCACTACGGACCAAAACAACACACCAAAAGGACCCAAATCAATGTAGTAGAAACAGAGATAGCGTCTTTTCTATTCCACAGTCTTTTTCCTTGTCAAATCTGGTGTTTACATTATCGACAACGCAACTCGACAGTCGACAATTTCTTAACAAATAGAGAGGCGAAGTCCCGCCCCTTCCAGTGGACTCCTCCTCTCTATAGAGCGGTGCAGGGATGATGTATTTTTGTAGGCCAAAATGCTTCCCAAAAAGCGAATGGGATTTTGGATTATGGCAGAAAATAAACTCTGTGGCGTTTATGACACTTACATGTTTTGTTCAGAAAGATAATCTCCACAAATGAACACCACTTTTATTATTTTTGAAGTGTGAATGAAATCGCCAGAAGTAAAAAGCTAATGTTAGGCTATAAACAAACTACCCCACGGTCGCATGAACGCGAGAATACACAATGAGGCGATAACGTCTTGTACTCTCATTTGTACACATTCAAAATTCACGAGTGGGGTATTCACCGACGTATTTTATATCGTAGAACAAAAACGTTAAAAGCTCTTCAGCCTGTGTTAACCACAGATCTTTCATTTCAGGCATCTTACTAAAAACACATTCTGACTTTGAGACGAGGGAACCGGGAAGTGTTAAAATGCGAACTCATTTCCGGGTTGTAGGACTCTTTTACATTTGAAAATAACCAGATCCGAACCAAAACCTTAAAACGAAGCAGACTGGGAGAAAATAATCACATGAATCAAGCTGCTGCTGTGACAGCAACAGAACTTAATTGAACCAAAATGATCTGTCATTATGCACCTACAGTATCTGGGTACCAGGGTGAAGCATCTTCATTAGCGAGCAGTGTGAATCAGTTCTTCAAGCCCACAGAAGTGCTTCAGTCGAAACCACCAAATGTCACAGAGCTTTCCATTTCCATTCCTTTAACGATCTCAGTTCATGATAAAGTCTCAGTTTTAATTACTACAAATTAGAGCGGGGACACATTTCCTGTTACATGGACTGTCATGATGATGATGATGATGATGATGGGCATGTGGGGAACCCTGTCATCATGTTGCCAGGAAACCAGAAAGTAATCAGTCGGCGGTGTCGATCATCCTGTCCCCATCTTTACAAACAGGGTGGAGCCTTCATTTCCGTTATTTCCCATCCCCTGTCACTGTAATATCCTGTCTGAATTACCATGAGGTGAACGGCGCAGGAAGTCAGAGCAAAATTGAAAGAAGGGCCGCTGTAGAAGGATGGAAGAGAAGCGAGGGCAACGCTGGAGGAGATATTTATAGCCGGCTCGGCTCAGCTCACAGCGCTGTCTTTAAGATGCTCTTTTTTTTTATATTCCCACCAACCCTCCTTCTCGCTTTTTCACTGTGCTGATTCTCTTTCTCTCTGCCTCGCTGTCAGCTTTCATGTGCACACGTGCCATTGTTACCCGCTAATTGAGAAGATAGAAAAGGCAGTTTAGGTTATATGGGAGCACAGTTAATGGACACACAGGATGAAGCTTGGAGAGAGAGAAGTTGTTATCCCTCGTCTCTCTGCAACACAGCTGGATCTCTACCGCCAGTACGTAAGGGATAATGCACATGTACTTGATGTACATTATCCCGCTTATTACACGGCTACTTACTTAAGAAATCAATCATTTGACACAAAAATAGCCCCACCGAGTCCGAGTTCAGAGCTACGTCCATAGGAACGGTCTGTTATGCATAGCAACGGTCTGCTATATAAAGAAATAAAAAAGACTTGGAAGGGTTGGAAATTAACTTTTTTTGTTCACCTGTCACTGCGGCTGGTGGAGTCCGAAATCTAGTCAATAGATTACCAATGTGTGTTTTTGGCTGGTGTGTGAAGCAAATCTAGCAGCCACTTGCATATTTCACCAGCATTTGGCTGGTGGCTGGTGCTAATTTCCAACCCTGGAACACACCGTAAAACACTGTGATTGGCCAATCAGAGTCGAGTATTCAACAAAGCTATAATAGAATTAAAAACCGCTGGTATAAATTACCACAAGTATGTACTTAAAAAACATTTAACAGCTACGGAAATAAGTTTATTTGCATTCTTGCACAAAGTGAGATGAGGAGATAGATACCACTCTGATATCTGTCAGAGATAAATAAGCTGCAGCCAGCAGCCGGTTAGTTTAGTTTAGCATAAAGACTGTAAACAGGGGGAACAGCTATAGCCCAGCTCTGTCAGAAGGTGTCAAAATACAGACCAGCAGCTCTAAATCTCACTAATTAAACCTGCCGTAGGCAGAATGTTTTTGGCATCATTGGGCAAAGAAATCCATAATAACTTTTCAGCATATTATAATTCAAGTGTTCTGAGAGAAAACTAGACTTCTGCTCCTCCTCATGGCTCTGTTTTCAGGCTTTAGAAAATCTAAAGCCCGTGACGGGAGACTTTGGCCAATCACAGGTCATTTCAGGGAGAGAGCGTTTCTATTGGCTGTGGGTGGTGCTTGGTATTTCCTCAACCGATCTCAACATGGCTCCCGGGTCACAAACGTTCTCATTTAACAGCTAAACAGTACACTACAAGATGTTTCTGAAAACATTTGAGGAGAGACATAGGCATTACAGTAACAGAATATTGATTCATATTTGATCAGCGCTGCCTAGTTTGACCGTTTGATCGGAGTTTGCTAGTGATTGACGGCTGCTCAGAGACGGCAGACTCCAGATCAGCTCTGATTGGTTGTTTTCCTCCGGTCTGTGAAATCTTACAGATGTCGTTAGGAGCACCGGAGGACACAGAGGAACATGATTTTTTTCCAGTTTACCTGTCTCATGCACTACTGTCAGGATAGTTTTATAAAAGTAACTTTTTTTAATAATTTTTGCTCAATTTCTACCCACTGCTGCTTTAATATATTCTTGTTTGTTTATTTTGTACCAAAACCGAAGTGAAAAAATTTCAATTTGATATTTTATGTGCTGACTATTGTTTGGCTAGGAGCAGTTTCCAGGCAACCAGCAGAGACTCATGGAAATAGTCCAGTAGGTCTACATAACGCCCTGTAAAACCACAACTACTCATTTCTACACTTTTTGTTTTTGTACGGATTAAACAGGTGGAATAAAAAAGTGTTAATTACAAGTTTTAGAGGTGCTGGTATAGGTGGATTTTGTTACCTTTGGACAAAGCCAGGCTAGCGGTTTCCCTGTTTCTAGTCTTTGTGCTAATTTAAGCTAACTGGCTGCTGGCGGTAACTTCAGACCTACAGACACAGCACACAAAACACACACAGTGGTGTACGGGAAGGGAAGTGGCAGAGTTTCAGTTTAAGCAATCGGATATGGAGCTGCCAGAAACTTTAGAAACCACGGCAAAGATGCAACGAGACAATCCCTTGGTGTGTGTGTGTGTGTGTGTGTGTGCGTGTGTGTGTGTGTGTGTGTGTGTGTGTGTGTGTGTGATTATGGAGGAAGATGAGGGGAAGTCTTACGCATAGCAAAACCAAAAAAACAACAACAAAAGAAACAGTTTCTACAATCTTGTTGTTCTAAACAATGTTTTTCAGAAAGGCTTATTTGCCATCAAGTCTAGAACAGACACTTTAAGTCACCCTAGTTAGTATTCATAAACACTAGGCCTATATAAACATTTAATACATTTACATTATTATGTAGTTGTACGCCGATATAGCTTTTGTAACAACTTTAACCCATACATGGAAGCTGGTCTACAAACAGATAATGAAAATATAGTAAAACACAGTTGTAAAAATAAAAATGTCTTAATAAGAGAAGTAATAATTGGTGACAAATACTGTAAAAACACTTAAAATGTTCTTATATTAGAGGAAAGTTTAAATAAACATTACTTTGTGTAGCAGAAAATGTTTTTTTCTGCTTTTCCTATCTTGTTAATCACCTCCCGACCCATCATATTTATCCCGTCCCTCAGGTTGGGAACCATTGGTTTCCAGTACAACCTGCTAAATCAATCAATCCAAAAATAATCCAACAAATACTGTACCATGGAAATTGTCAATATTGATCGATATAATTATGACAAATTCCTCTACATTCTTTGTAATTACTACTTAAAGTGTAATTTTTTTATGGTAAGAAATAAAAAAGGAAACAGGTGTTAAAGAAAAAAATATTTCAATATTTATTTGCGGTATAAACATGTCTTGTGTTGTTTCCATATACTGTACAATACATACTGTAGGGGTCCATCGTGTCTCCTTCAGTCGACAGAAAGGTGAAACTGCCCCGGTTAACATGCCCCTTTGTTTTTATACACAGACAGATTGCATCTTTTTTTAAAAACTGTTTACAGCACAATACAAAACAGCTATTCAACGTGTGTTTGAAGCTGTAACACGATGCAAGATGCATTGTCAAAAAAATCCCTGAAAAATTCCTCACTGAGGTAACATTTTTAAAATCATTCACTTTTTCTTTCACTTTGTATTTTAGCGCCGCACACCTCTCTCTCTCGCTCCGCTCACGTCGTTCCCTCCCGAGCACATTCTCACCGAGATGTAGCTACAAGTTTTAAGGACACAGAAACGGCCGTTCCCGTGATCTGGCAAATTTACAAACAGAGAAAAAGATTTCTCTTTTCATTGTTACAAAGACACACAAAAAGAATCCCACAAGAAAACAGCTTGAAATGTCTTTTTAAATAGAAAAGCTCCGTACTGAAATAGATTTCAATCCTAGGGTGCGAATGATCGAGTCGTTTTTCTTATTATTAAGTTGGGTATGACTAAAGACGTGGGGAAGGCCATTCAAGCATGGTAGCATTATTTTCATCTCTGATGCTATAATAGGAGAGCAACTTTTGCATATTAATTCATAACATATATATACTTAGATATATATTCATATTGAAAGGCCACAGGAATAGCATAGAGCACATTATATCAAAACAAAACGGAAATAGACCTTGTTATTGTTTAAGCCGGGTGGTGTAATCGTCTATTGTGAAACATAACTGGCATGCTGAACCACAGCTTTGTGAAGCAATATGTGTGTGTGTGTGTGTGTGTGTGTGTGTGTGTGCGTTAGTAAGGGCCGCGTTCAAGTTGATAATGGGCACGTCGGCCCTATACGTTTTGGACACCCCAGGTGAAATATTACTTCAGTCCACAAGCCATATCGAGCTGGATCTTGTATAATCATAATAGAATAGATATAGTACAAAAGAAGAAGATTTTAAAAATTTTGAGGTCTTGGATCTACAAAATACTGCAAAAAAAGTGTTTTGATATATTGCAGAGTAACAAAGAGGACCTTGTGTGACCCGTTTCGGTAACGACAGCTCGCTGTCTATTATTACCATGTTCTGATTCAAATAACAGATAAACAAACGTTTCATTTTGTCTTTTTACACAACGTTTTTCTAAAGTGAGATACAAAGTATTGAACAGTCAGCATTAGAAACAAGTTAGAAAGATTATATAAGGCCAGCTAAAACCAACCCTGTTCAGACTCAACTGCTCCCCTCTGAAACCCAGTTCTTTGTTTCTGTTTAGACCCCGTCCACATCGCCGCTCTGAAACCAAACCTCTGTAGTTCGCTGTGAACAATGGGCCTTATGCAAGCACCGCTCGTACAAACAGATCTGTTCTGAAGTGTCACGTGCGAGCAAGTGACGTTTTGACCAACGACATCACTCTTAAAACTAAAAGGAGATGTGATTCCAGTGTCATGATGTTTTTTATTAGGGCGGCGTATTGGCAAGAATCTGGCGATACAATACGTATTAAGATACAGGGGTGGGGATGCGATATCTGACTAACATCCGACATCAAAGCACTACGTTTTTGGCAATCTGTACCACTCTCTGCCACAAATCTTTGCGTGTATACTTAATTAGATATCAATACAGTGTTTTTGAATCTATACAGTATCGCAAAACAAAATATCGCGGTACTCAAGTGTATCGATATATTTTCTTTCTGATTTTATATCAAATCATTCCTGCCTTATTTCTGTCACAGTAGAGTGTGTAGACAACCGTAGTTATCTGCCTTTTTCCCCTGTTATATCTGCTGATTCGTTCTGATTTTTACATTTTTATGAATGAAACTTGCCCACAAATGGAGCAAAACAGTTAAGCCTTATAAAGCAATTTTAAAGCGTTGATTTTGGAACGATTGCAACTCGCGAATGTGCACGTCCTCATGAACGGGTGGCAATAATCAGGTTGAAACGAGCGATTTACGACGCGTTTGTGCAGTTACCGGCTGAATCCGACTTTGAACACTTTTAACGAGCAACCCTCACAGAAAGGAGAAAGAGAGATTTGGGATAAGAATACGAAAATGTTCTTGCATGGCTCCCGATGTACCTTCAAACATTGCCATAAGTCTAAGTGCTGCAGGGTTGCTCCACTCGTAAGAGGAAACTTACATTAAACAGACAACTACTTGCAGCCTTTGCACATATTTTTGGAGTCTTTCTTGTTAAGGTGCTTTTGATGTGGACAGGATCTCAGAAAACTCTTTAACCACATGCTGTGTACCGCTGTGTTCAGCAGCAACAGCAGTTAAAAAAACGGTCCTCATCATTCATATTCCCACCCTGTAAAGCAACATCCAACCCGTGGTTACGTCTACTGTTAGAGAGCATACAGTACCACAGCATGCTCAGGTATACAAAATAATATAGATCTGTTTACTATTAGCTCTATAATATATATATTTATATCAATTTGTGTTTCATATATCTTTCATATACCCAAGGCTTAAGGGTGAATCCACTCTTTGACGAAATGGGGGATCCCTTTTGCAGAAAGACCTTCTGTTTTCTCCCAATGCAGTTAAGGGACGTGAAGCTATCGAAGTAGCTAAGTGCAGTCTGTAGCTGAGGCCAGTCCCAGGGTACAATCACAGGACCTAAGATAGGACAACAAACTGAACAATTTCCCTCTTAGGCAAAAATAAGTAAGGTAATACAAGTGTTGAGGCACTTCCTTTGCCCAAGGTTGCTAAGATAAGCTGCCCCAAAAAGTTGCTCAGAAATGTTAACTCTGCCTTAGAATCCATCCTCTCTCATTTAAGTCTCTGCCTCAAAGTACAAACGTCAGAGCTGTGAGAAACCAGTTTGTCAAAAAACGTACCAGTTACACAATATGGCTGTGATGAAATAACCAAGGGAAGTTCAGTAGTTTAGTTTCTAACTGAACTTGTCAAAACAGCTGGTGGAAACAACTGGTACTTCTTGTAAGGCAACTGGATGAACAGTCATACGGGGAAGGAAGTAGGAACTGGGAACTTGAAAACAGTTGGCCAAATGTCAACTCTACTGTAGTGTCTTCACCTCCCATGCTCTCGGTCCTACCCGCTGCTTCTCTTTGCCCCTAACCCAACCCTCTAACCCCCTGAACCTCCACCTCTGCTCGGGCGCCAGTTCCTGCTCCCTCCCCACTCCGCCGTGCAGCTGTCGGGACTCGTCGCAGCCTGGGACTGGCCTCTCCTCTCCGCTCCTCGTCTCTGAATGTCTCTTTATCCGCCTGCTTCCAGCACCGGCTTCAAGTGCCAACAAGTCAATGGCTACACCACTGTGCAAACTGCATTAGGTCATTACGAACCTAAATGAAAAACAAAACTTAAAAAAAAAAAAAAAAAGACAACTAGGAATATCACAAAAACGCTCCTCTTTGTTGGCGTCGCCACACCCATTCTCCTTTTCTTTAGTTTTACAATCTCTTGAGCCATTGTTGGATTGGATAGATACGACTTCTACGTGTATATATTTATATAAGGTATAGATTTGTGCGTAAATGTACACAAAAATATACAAAAATGCATATAGACATACTGAATTTGTTAAGAACTGCCCATACATTTTTCTGCTATGTACGTTAACATACATACAGTACAAACATACTTTGTGTGTGCGTGTGTGTTAATTCCTTGGTTTTGTAAAACTCTACATTCAGTAGAGCGAGATTTCCTACAAGTAAATCCCAGGTTCTCCACTTGGCACCAGTCAGCTCGGCTCGAGAGCCGAGACAGAAAGACAGAGAGGATGTTGTTGTCTCATAAGTCGAGCGCTGTAGATTTTTCCTATCTTTGTATGAAGCTGTCTGTCCTGCTGCGTCCTTCGCTCAGTTTCTCAGTCAGTTAAGTCTCCTCGGTTCTTCTTTGTGACAAGACAAGTTGATCGGGACTCTTCCGCCCTCCAATTCGATCAACTCTCGAGGAGGACGCCACCGTAAACCCGTTTGTCAGTTCGCCCTGTGGGTTCAAAATCACCCCGTCCCCTTTTTAACGTGGCAATCTGTGACCTCCCTGCCTCTCCGACGCCGCTCCGTGGCCAGGCTCTCAGACAACGAGCCTCGGGAGGCTAAAACATTCATTAAAACCGGCTGCTTCCCTCCAGTGCAGCCGCTTGTTATCATGGTAACAACACCACCTTTAACCCCTCCAAAAGAAGGGACAGTCCCCCCTCTAATTTTCATGTTGACTCCAGCGTGTCCAGTTGAAACACGTTGTGATTGGTCGGGGTGGTGAAGAAGAGCTGCTCGTGCGTCGGGGAGGTCGAGTGGTTATCGCAGGGGCTGTTGAGGCCCAGCGTCCGCTCAAAGTCCAGGAGCTGGCCCATGAAGTTGAAGTTCGGAGAAATGTTCGACTTTTTCCGCTTGACGAAGTCGTACGCGTCGTTGAGCGATAGGTTGAGCTTCTGCATCAGGTAGGCCACCGTGACGGTCACCGAGCGGCTGATCCCGGCCAGACAGTGCACCAGGATGCCACACTTTTTTGAGCGCGCCTCGTCTGCGGAAGAGAGGGAACGAGACAAGCAGAGGGAAGCATGAGAGAGGATTAGATTACTGTTAAAACCTACTCAGTCATACATGTTAGCATTCAGATTATCAATGAGCCAGAAGGAAAAGTCTGTAGATTCTCTGACCTACAATTTTACTGACATTATGGATTGTTCTAATAAAACAGGTATATACAATATAAATAAGCAGAATAAGTATTCTTTTCTATTTTGTTTCTCTGCTGTGTGGGTGTGCTTATGAGTTGAGATTTATTATTTGTTAATGGTGATATTGCAGCTGTTGTATTTACAGTATCTATGTGACTATACTGTATATTTGAACACTGACCTCTAAAAGAGTAGTTGTTTACATCTAATGGGGTTGCTAACAAACAATGAACATCACAATATTATTATTATATTATATCATATATAACGATGAATAACAGAATATCAATCACATATAAAAATTGGCAAACCTATGTTAAAAGGGTCTGAAAACCTATTTTTCTCAATAATCTTGTTACTATGAGCGATGGGATCCTACATGAACACACAATTTTCTGCCTAAGTTGGGACAGTTTTGGTTTCACTCAACATATTTCTGCATTTCTTTCTCTCTATGTGCTCTTTTCACTGGTTTCATGCTGGCTCAGGTAGAAAAACGTGATGCCAGAACACTCTTTGATTGTGAAACTTTTAACCTATTTGTGTCCAAAGACTATATTTAGTTTGATGAGGAAAAAATGCCACAACATTTGTTCTGATTGGTCAAAAGTATTGAAATTTGGCACAGACACACTTTGGGCAAGTATCTAGCAGTACAACTTTGATCACTTAGATCACATGAAAAATCACACTTTCCGGATTTTTTAAAAATTAGGAAAAACGCGAACATTGTGTTGATTAAATATTTTCCATATGATATTTTTACACGACATATGTGTTCATAGATACCAAATACTTGATTGTGCTCCTTGTAGTTTCTGATATACAGACATTTTCTTATCATACTATATCTAGTATTTGGGCGAGGAGAATTATTTGTAGTCCCATCATGTGCCCAAATACTAAAAATAACATGATAAGAAAAACTCACGGTTTGACAGATTTTGAAAATGTCTTCACATTTGTGCTGAGGCAAGCCCAGAGAAGACTTCCACCAAAGGAAATTAAAAATGTCAGTTGCGGGCACAAATGGGTGAATAAATAAATAATTTTTTTTACTAACTGTATATTTGATTATTTCTTATTTAGTCATGACTATTTAATGTTATAGAAAAATAATTACGGCTTAAAACCACATTTTCTGGAGCAATGGGCTGTGTTTTTTATTACATGAGACTATGGCTTCGTCCAAAATCACACACTCTGCACTACATACTCAATATGTGCACAATACGTGTACTATCATTTAACATACTCGTGTGAATAAACAGTAGTATTTATCTTCTTGGACACACTGAGCAGTAATTTACGTCGTCACTTCCTGAGAGCCTCCTTGCCGGTTGGAGACGTGTAACCGTGGCAACCCGTGCCAACCTCATGTGACCAAAACGACGGTTTGTGGGAATCAAGTCTGAACTAATTTAAAATATATATTACGCCTAGCAAACTGAAATGTTATACTTAAAATTAAACTGAAGTGTTATTGATGTTACAGAGCTGTCCGTCAACGTCCGTTATGAACGTTGTCGTCACTACCGCACTGCATTGTGGGATATTTATGCCGCCGTAGTGTCCAGCGTTGCATACTGTAATATTACAATTTTACTTAAATATTCTGCAATTCACGTACTCTTGGTTTCATACTAAGGTTTTGGACATACTAAAATATCTCACATAGTGTTTTAGCGTATTAAACAGCATGTTGAATTTATGTGTAAAACAAACAAAAAACAAAATCTATAACTCAAACAATAGCATATTGTGTTAGTATTGAATTACAACTAAATTAGAATCATTTGTGCAACAGAAAGTTATAGAACGATATTATATAACTCCATTGAACGTCATCCACCCGGTCATAACACGAGAGCTGAGAATTAGATCTTTCTTTCTAACCATTTACTATATTTTTTATTCCAGAACGACTTTTCTCAATGACAGCAGAAAGTCATGTTTCATTCTGCTTTTTTGCTCTCAGTCTGTAGAAAAACCTGAATTAAAAAAAACCATCTTACATTATTAACGGGCTACATCCATCCACCTTCTATCAGTTACGAGCCCTTGCACTTGCATCACTGCAGGCCATTAGAGCGCGAGAGTTAAGTGCTTCTTTCCTTTCTTCCTCCCTTCTCTCTCTTTCATCCTCTCCTTTATCTCTCTCTGTGCCTCTCCTCACTCTCTCTGCCTGCATCTCTTGTTGTAGGATTGGGGTCAGTTGGCTCACGAGCTCAGGCTGCCAAGCGGATGCCAAATTAAATTTATATGTGATGTGTGCTCACTTTCCACAACTATACAAGACTCAGGAGTCAAATAAGTATCCAGTGGTTAATCTGTCCTGAACCGATCTTCACATTGTGCAGCATTACGTCACTTTATCTGTGCTTTAGATGCATTATAACGCAAGAATTTATCCATTTATCGGCCTGTTAAAATGCCAGAAAACATCACATTCCTCCACTTCTATACGTTCGCACAATAATTTCAGATATTTAAGGAATCCACGGTTTAAAACAGAACATTGTAAGGTCATATCTGGGTGTCCTTTTCAGCCTGAGCTTTTCTCCTTTACCCATAATTACCCTGCTGTTACTAAAAAGACCTGATGAAATCCCTGCACATTACAGACAGCCAGACAGCAGCATTTAACATCAGCGTGACCCAAATCTGCCACGACCTCTGGCTCTGGCATATGTCACACTTCTTCCCACCTAAGATGAAACATCAGTCTTAAAAAATAAAGAAAAGTGTCAGGGGGTCTGGACAATCTAAGACAAACACTCTCTGGTTCCCACTGACTCATCAGAGAGGGAATTTACTCGCTCTCTGGGAATTAAGTCAAAGGGAATGATGGGGAATGACGGGAAATACTGAGAAATGGGACGAGATGAGGGGCTCAAATTCTTGTGGCTTCGGTATGACCCAATTCTCAAAGAATCTATTTACATGTTTTATTCAGAACTTTGCTTTAACCCTAACCCTTTTGTGATGTTGAATTCATATTTAATCAGGAATAGTAAAATACAGCCAGCTGGATGTCTAAATGCAGCTCACCGAAGACATTTTTAAGAGAATTTCCCACCAATTCTGTTTAAACGTTTTTCCACAAAACCTATTATTTGGCAGAAAGTAGAGCTGCAACAATTAATCAATTAGTTGTCAACTATTAAATTAATCACAAACTGTTTTGCTGATCGATTAATCAGTTTGAGTATTTTTTTATGAAAAAAAAAAAGTCAAAATTCTCTGATTCCAGCTTTTTAAATGTGAATATTTTCTGGTTTCTTTACTCCTCTATGACAATAAACTAAATATCTTTGAGTTGTGGACAAAACAAGACATTTGAGGACGTCATTCTTGGGCTTTGGGAAACACTGATCAATATTTTTCACCATTTTCTGACAACAACTAATCAATTAATTGAGAAAATAATCAACAGATTAATCGACAATGAAAATAATTGTTAGTTGCAGCACTAGCAGAAAGATTTTTCTTTTATATGATATATGAACATCTAGGATAAATGTAGGCAAAGGGAGTAATGGAGGATACACTTAACATAACACAACTAGTGCTGAAGTAATAGATTGATTGGTTGATCATTTAAGTCATTTTTAAGCAAAAACCAGTGGTGAATATTTGATGCTTTTCTTAGTTTTATGATAGTGAAGTGAATATATTTTGGTTTTGTACTGTTGTTTGGACAAAACAAGCAATTTGAAGATGTCAACTTGGCCTTTGGGGGATTATGATGAGCATTTTTCACTATTTTTGACTGATTGATTGATTGGTTTCACCAATTCTTTT
This sequence comes from Sebastes fasciatus, assembly GCF_043250625.1. Taxonomy (NCBI): domain Eukaryota; kingdom Metazoa; phylum Chordata; class Actinopteri; order Perciformes; family Sebastidae; genus Sebastes; species Sebastes fasciatus. The sequence continues at coordinate 31,513,152 of NC_133795.1, read as the reverse complement.
GATGATCATTTAATATCTTTTCAAGCAAGAAAACACCAGATGTTTGCTGGTTCCAGTTTCTCAAAAATGTGCAGATTTACTTCTCTGTCATGTATGATAGTTTGGGTTTTGGACACATGAAGATGACACCTTGGATGAATCGATAATAAAAATAATGGTTACGTTGCTGTTCTAACATTACAGTACATATTCTCTCCGCCTTTACTCACCAATGAATGAAATGGCCTCGGGGAAAAACTGCGAGAGGTTCTGGCTCCAGTGATCGGAGATGGGGATCTGTTTGTACTTGAAGTCCCCTTCGTGTTCGAACATGTTGGGCAGGTTGGGCGTCACGTTGAGGATGTACTTGATGTTGTACTTGCTGAGCACATCCAGGTTGGTGGAGTCTTTGGCACAGCCCAGGTAAAGGTACGGCAGGATCTGGACGGGAAACGCCGGCTGGTTGTTGGGGAGCGGGCTGCCCTCCGACTCTGTGGCGCTGCCCGGCTCGCGGTCGGACTCCCCGTCCGAGCAGTCGGAGCTGATGCGAAGCCCTCCCAGGCCGAGGACGGAGGCCGGCGGCGAGCTGCTGGGACAGGAGCAGTCCAAATTGGTCTCGCAGTGCTCGGGGTACTCCGACTGGAACTTGTTGAAGCCCCCTAGAGAACGGACAGGGGAAAAGGTCAATATCAGGATAAAGCCAAAGAAAATCATTTCATTGGGTTGTATAACACAAATGTGCCCTGCACACGTAACCACAGGCAAGGTTGTGTAACACAAAATGGCAGTTGAATGTCAAGTCTGCATGATACAAGAGGTTCATCATGAACCTGAATGATTAATTAACTGACATTATTTATTTAATTGAATTAATTAGAAAGAAATTAAGAAAATAACTAGATCAATTTGACTATTAAAAAAAAGAATAAATAATAAGCAAAAGCCATAAAACAGAAAAATATATTACACATTTTACAACTCTAAATAAATATTCGAATTACATAACATGCTATACAGGTAGGGGTTTAGTGGAGGCTATCCAAAGGAAATCACTTTATATACCTTTTGTCATGAACTCATATATAGATTAAAACAGCTTAAACAGTATTAAACTTGCAATTTATATCATAAATATTATGATTATATCATAATACGGGTTTATAATTGAATTGATTTTTGTGTGCAGTTATTGCAGTCATGCCATTTTTTAATGCACCACTATACATCACATATGAATGTGAGAGATATAAGAGGAGAATAAGGTGATATTTATGTCATTGTGACTAAGCAAACAGGCTGGACAGATGTGGTCCATTGAGAAAAGCTGAGCCCTGCATGGGGAGAATGAGCAGCATTAGGACAGCCAGCTCTGCTCTGCTGCTACAACAACTCACCACTCAGCTCAGTGGACTTTTTGTGAATGGCAGCTCGGATTGTGACTCCAGTCAAACATTTCTAGGATTATCAATAAATCAAACACGTCCACATCTTCTAATGCTACCACATTTTATACATGTTATACCCGTGTGTGTCTGGCTATTTGTTTTATTCTCTGTGATGGGAGATTCATCAGAGTGCGTCGTCGTCTCCTCGTTTCTCTGTTCATTCATGAAAAAAAAAAACAGGCAATCTTTTTCCTGAAGGAACACAACATGGCGGGGCCATTTCTGCAGTATTTAATTGAAAACATATTTTGACACAGCTCTTATAGACGGTTGCGACAAAAGGACACTTTAGATTAACCTATAATTTAATTCTGTCCAAATAATAAGGATTAAAAATAAGACGATCATAATAATAATAATAATAAATGAAGGAACTGCTCAGTCAAAGTTCATTGTGGCTTCACTGTGAGAGATGTGTTTTACATTATAATAACTGTGATACTATGCTTTGTAATAATAGATAAAGCTGCCTCATTATAGTTCATAAATAATAAATAAGACACAAACTTTAGTCTGTAGACTGATGATAACAGCTGGATTAGTGTCAAATAGTCCCTACAGGCTATTTAACATCTGTAATAACGTTTTATATTAATATGGCTGGCTTGTAAAATGTTAAGATGCCTTTTTTTTTAATATCTTCTCAAAGAGCCCAGAAACAGGATCGAACGTGCAAATCCATTCATTAAATTATCCTATGAATCATAAGATTGATGTTGTTTTAGTGTTCATTGTTTACTGTTTTGGTGGAAATGCCACCTTCAGAGCAGCCACATCCTGTAATAATCAGGACAATCTCAGTTAATTACATCAGAGTGAAATTAAAACTGCAGTTTTTTTTTTTTTGTAGACTGATGATAACAGCTGGATTTATTTGAATAGTCCCTACAGGCTATTTAACATCTGTAATAACGTTTTATATTGATATGGCTGGCTTGCAAAAATGTTAAGATGCCTTTTATTTTCTCTCCAAAATATCTTCTCAAAGAGCCCAGATCGAACATGCAAATACATATCCATTCATTAAATGACCCTATACCACATGAATCATAAGATTTATATTCACTGTTTATACTGTTTTGGTGAAAGTGACCCTCTTCAAAGAGCCCATAGAAACAGGATCGAACATGCAAATATATATATCCATTCATTAAATGATCCTATACCAGATGAATCATAAGATTTATGTTGTTTTTAGCCTTGATTGTTTACTGTTTTGGTGATAACACCTTCAGAGCAGCCACATCCTGTAATAATCAGGACAATCTCACTTAATTACATCAGAGTGAAATTAAACTGCAGTTTTTTTTATGAATTAAACACAGAAAGCAGAGCTTTGAGAGGTTTTTAAAGCCATGCTGATGTCTTGCTCTCTTACCCTCCAGGTAGAAAGCCTTGCAGCCGTCGTCCCTGAGCTTGTGCAGCAGCAGCCCCAGCACGGAGCTGCCCAGCAGCCCGGAGGTGGAGGAGGTCTCCTGGTGCCGCTCCGCCGCTCCGGTCGCCTCGTCGTACAGCACCACCACGTCCGTCTTGCAGCGCTTCACGAACCTCTCCTTGTCCTCGTTGTTGGGGATGATGGAGCGGATGGGCAGGTTGCCCTTCTTCAGCCTGCGGAGCATGAGGCCCGGGATGGCCAGGTTGATGGCCGACTCGACGTGCGACGACTCGTACAGCTCGTGTGCTCTGCAGTCCAGCAGCAGCAGGGAGCCGGACCCGGAGCCGGACTCCAGCTCCTCCTGCAGCCACTCCACAGTCTTACTCGACATCATCAGCACAGTCACGATCACAGAGCCTCTCCGCGGATGGTTGATTCTCATCAGGGAAACGTGTTTAATCCGCCTGAACCCTGATGGTGCAACGTGAAAAAAAGGAGACAAATCACGGTGATAAACTTCCTTTCACCGCAGCCGCCAAAGCCTCCGCCACCACTCTTCCTCCAGATACACATACATCCAACACGCACGCACCGAGCAGGAAACTTGAACATGCAGAGGTTTCTTCTTCTCCTCCTTCCTTCAGTCTGAGAGAAGTGGAGGTTTCATTCCAGTCCATCGACGTCCATTTGGAGAGCCTCCTCTAGCTCCAACTTTACCCAGATATTAGTGTCCGAGTTGCTGTCGCTTAAAGCCCCATGATGATTATTATATTGTTGTCATTTTATTACATGCTGGCCCATGGTGGAGGTGGAGCGCCTGCCTCTGGTTTTAGTCATCTCTCTCCACTGGATGCGTTAAAGAGGCTCTGCTGGGCTTGTCACTGAGACGAGGGAGGAGCAGAGATTTAAAGGTGCAGAGCTGCTAGAGAGATTCACACCATGCAGCTCTCAGGCTGTGTGTGTTCACTACATTCATCTTATCCATTCATTGATATATAGCCTACACTACAGTATATGGTTCTAGTTCTGAATGACACATGATTTGACTCACTTGGATAGAATAGAAAGCTTTATTGTCATTGTATTGAATACAACGAGATTCACAGTTGCCACTTCTAGTCAGTGCTTTAAAACAAATACTTGACAAGACTAAACGAGGCAGATAAAACATATAACAGGTAAAACACACACATTTATAAAGTAAATAAAACAGGCAAAGTAGATGTAATAAATAAATATAAACAGAAGTGTTACACTAGAGGTAACAATTAATCGATTCGCTGTCAATTATTAAATTAACCACCAACTATTTTAATAATTGGTTGGAGTAATGTTTTTAAGGAAGAAAAGATTAAATTCTCTGATTCCAGCTTCTTAAATGTGAATATTTTCTGGGTTCTTTACTCCTCTATGACAGTAAACTGAATATCTTTGACAAAACCAGACATTTGAGGACGTCATCTTGGGCTTTGGGAAACACTGATCCACATTTTTCACCATTTTATAGAATAGAATAGAATAGAAAGCGTTATTGTCATCGTATTAAATACAACGAGATTCACAGTTGCCACTTCCGGTCAGTGCTTTAAAACAAATACTTGACAAGACTAAACGAGGCAGATAAAACATATAACAGGTATAAAACACACACGCAGTTATAAAGCAATATAAAACAGGTAAAGTAGATGTAATAAATAAACATAAACAGAAGTGTTACACTAGAAGTATAAAATATAAAAATAGATGTAATGTAAACAGGTAATTGTACTTGTAAAACAGGTAGGGTAGATGTAATAAAGAAATGTAAACAAAGTTGCACTTGAGGTGTATATTGCATCATAGATATATATATTGCATAGATAGAGTTATTATTAATCTGCCAAGAAAAGTCACTATTTAATTTCTATACATGGACGCCTGCATGTTGTGTTCATGGTATACTGTTAGGGTGACCAGATCTCAACAAACCAAATGTGGGACAAAGAGTATGTTTGTGTGGGAAAATGTGGGACACGGCTGAGAACGTCTATCTAAATTAAATAATAATTTATAATAATTTACAGTAAATGTCTATCTAAATTAAATTATTATTTAATTTAGATAGACATTTACTGTAAATTATTATAAATATCTCTCTCTCTCTCTCTCTCTCTCTCTCTCTATATATATATATATATATATATATATATTTAATTTAGATAGACATTATTTAATCATTATATCATAATTGTAGACTACCTACCTAAATTAAATAATAAACATTTCTATTCTGGGGGCTGCACGGTGATGCAGTGGTTAGCACTGGCGCCTCACAGCAAGAGGGTCGCATGTCAAATCCTTGGGGCCCTTCTGTGTGGAGTTTGCATGTTCTGTAAGGGCAATTTAGAGTCAACAATTAACCTGCATGTCTTTGGATTGTGGGGAGGAACCTGGAGAAAACCTGTGTTAGCGTGGGTTTTCTCTGGGGTTCTACGGCTTCCTCCCACAGTCCAAAGACATGCAGGTTAATTGTTGACTCTAAATTACCCGTAGGTGTGAATGTGAGTGTGAATGGTTGTCTGTCTCTATGTGTCAGCCCTGCGATAGGCTGGCGACCTGTCCAGGGTGAACCCCGCCTTCGCCCAATGTCAGCTGGGATCGGCTCCAGCCGTTCCGCAACCCCTAACGGGATGAGCGGTTGCAGATGATGATGGATTTCTATTCTGCCCCTTATTTTGTAACATCTCTAAGCTTTGCCCGAATGCATCCATAGATCGGCACATCTCCTTTTGAGCCGCACGTTTCTTGTGAGACTCGCATGAACTGGGTCGCTTCATGTCATATTCCCCCTCATGTGAAATTGAAAAATAACTGGCAAATTTCACAAAAAAACTCTGAGCATCGCCTTCCACTGGCTTATAAATACTTATAAGTAGTTTTCACAGTCTTTGTTGTTGCTGCCTTTTCCTTTTCTTTGTGGTAGTTTCCATTATATTCGGCCTAAATCTGCATAACTTGTGAGTTTGCGGTGACTCGCAATTTTCCCTGTTGGGCATAGCGTTGCAAAGACGGTGACAGGTCAACCTGCACTTGACCCATGCATGTATAGTTGTATAGTTTGACAGCAAACACATCCCCGTGATGACAGCCCTCCCTGCTTTTCTTCACAGCCGTAGAATAAAAGACAGATTTTCAAAAAGCATCTGTCCTGCAGTGGTTTGACTCTTGAAAACTAGAGCCAATGAAAATGTGGGACATCGTCTCAATATGTGGGACGTGGGACAAGGGATAAAAATGCTGTGCAGTCCCTCGTAAAGTGGGACACCTGGTTATCCGAGGTACTGCACATCACTTTATTGGGTTCATTTTCTTGTCTTTTATGAGTTTGGTTGTAAATATGTCTTTGATACATTTTTCTTGTGAATCTTGAATAACACTTTCATCATTGATTGTTAATAGAGCGCTCCAACGACGACGTATTTTTTGTAGGCCTACCCGGAAGTTAGCATCGCACTGGTTCCCTCTACAAAAAGCCAAAGAGATTTTCCAGTGGCAAACAAACATTTACGATACATTTTGTTCCCTAAAACAATCTCCACAAACGAACATCACTTATGTGGTTTGAAGTGTGAATGCATTTGCCAGAAGTCAAAAGCTAACATCAGGCTATAAACAAACTACACCATGTTTGCATGAGCACGACACACAATGAGGCTGTAAAAGCAGACGAATTGGCGTGATGATGATGATGATGATGATGATGATGATGCTTGAAGATGATGATAGCAACTGGCTTTTAAAAGACATATACAAGCTTAAAAATTCCTGAGTGGGGTCTTTATTGATGTATTTTATATCGTAGAACAAGCTTGTGTTTACCACAGACTTTATTTTGGGCAGCTCACTAAAAACACATTCAAAAAACCCATCGACTTCCAGATGAGGGAACCAGAAGTGCTAAAATGCTGACTCATTCTTGCACCACTCTATTCTTGACCATAGTTGAGATAGTTTCCAGGGTGAATAATTAACTCTCATTCTCAACGTTTAAGACAATATGTTCACGTATTCATGTCGGCTATTCGTGTTCATCTCAGAGAAAATAGAAATTTGGACATTTACATTCCCTCGACAGCCGCTCCAACCCCATCTGCTGATTAAAATCTGCAATTGATGTAAAAGATCGAAAGCTCCGGAGAAATGGCCCATGTGGTGAGACTGTTATGTCGAGTTATAAAGAGGGAGGAGCCGCTACTTCTGTATTAAAGGTGCTAAATTCGATATCCAGAGTATTAATATAGCAGCAAACATCTATTGTCTATGTAAAGATATAGAGGAGTAATGTCTACCTGAGCAGAGAATGAAGTCGCTCTCCCTCTGTGTGTGTGTTTTAATACGAGCTTCTCTGTGCTTTGTTTACATAGCCGGGCCGGCTGCGCTTGCATGTTAGTCTCTCTGTTGTGCCCCACTGGCTCGCTCACAGTCGCCGCTCTGCACTGCTCTCATACGGCGGTTACAGCTGATAACGCCGTCCCGACCCACGGCATCATCACGGAAGCGTATAGCACCCAACCAACGGTTTCCCCCTCAGGTAAACACTGTTAGCTCTTTCAGCACTATTGCTTTTGATCTAAAGGCGAAAAAAAAAGGCTCCCTCTTTTCTGAGTTGGCGAGTTGGCAGACAATTAAAAAAACTAATTACTTGTTCATGAGCAGTAACCTGTACTGTAGGTTCTTACCATCCTGTTCATGTATTATTGTTAATGCACGAAGATGCACTCAGTGTTTTAATGAATTACCTGAGGATAGACGTGTAACTCTGAAATATAATAATAATAAATTCAACTTAAATAGCGCTTTCCTGGAACTCAAAGATGCTTGAAATATGGGCCTCATGTGCAATAAGTCACTCTGGTTCATTTCCCACTGATCCTCCATACCACCATTCATCTATCTCTGACACTCACTATTTTCACACTTTCATCCATAATTCACTCACACCTCCACACCTTTGATTACCAATCAATTACTGGACACATTCATAACTGAAAATTGGCCTTTTGGGCACTAACTGGGCAAAACAACATGTTTCTTCCTCACACTTTGTTTTATTTCTCTCCAATCCTCTGTACTTTTCTTAGTGATGAATTGTTTTAATTTATACTTCTTATGGAAAGCACTTTTTAACTCTTTTGAAAGGTGCTGTATATATAAAGTTTATTATTATTATTAATGCTGGGTGTCATGATGATGTGTTGTGTAGGATTTTTTTTACATTTTGCAACAGCTCAATGGTGCTGGTGTACCTGCTTGCTCTGGGTCATCACTACGTTTCACCATGAATGACCTAATAAGGCATCAGCAGGTTGTGACAGCAGCAGAGAGGGGGAAAAGAGGAGCGTTTGATTTCCTCACAGCTGCAGAGAGGAGGAGTGGGGGATGCACCAGCTGCAGACAATGGCTCTTTATCCCCCCCAGTGACTTATGCACACACACACATACACACTAACAAAACACAGACATACATGCATACGCACAAGTACACAAACAGACACACACACAAACTTTAGGGCTCTTGTGTTTCCACTCCCTTCATGGACAACAACAGGCTCTCTGAGAGATGTGTAGCCGCTCTGTGTGTGTTTGTGCTCTCCAGTAGTAAACACAAACTATCGTCACTTATTTTGAACTTTCATGACTGAGGACTGAAACTCATGATGAAGCTCTATCAGAGTTTATTTGAAGAATTTAGTGAATGACAGGATGATAACTTGTTGCTTTAAAAGCACCTATAGACTGTGTGATAAGAACATCTTAGTGGCACACTGTCACACTGTTTTTTTTTTAGTGTATATCAGATTGTGTATTGAATGAACACTATACTTCAAAAAATCTTTAAGAGGAAGAGGAGATTGTGAGGCCATGGCAAAGAGGGCAACATGAAATGTTGCTTTTGAAATGTTTAGTGGTAGCATTATGCAGAGAAAAGTGAGAATGCATGTGACGTCACTGCGATGTAAAGTCTCTATGGGCGGAGTGTGAGTGAGCGGGATATGGAGGAAATCACTTGGGCTTCATAATGCCAACGTAGGCTCTTGGCACTTTATTCTATTTATTCCTTTATTCTTTTATCTCGTCTCGTTTTTATTCTTGTATTTATTGTTTTTATTGCGAATATTTGTATTCTTGTACTTTTATTGATCTGCACTTCCCCATATATATACCACCTACTGTGTTCCCTCTGTCATTGATGATTGTGCAGTATGAATGTGTATATGTCACGGTGGACTGCAGAAACTGAATTGTCCTTCGGGGATAAATAAAGCTATCTGTATCTGTATCTGTAAGCTGTTTTTCGTTTAGCAAACAATTTTCATTCCAATGACTTGGTACCATCTTGGAATCCTGTATCCAGTTCTTTTAATACATCCATGGTACATTTTGTGTCATATTCCTTATTGGCTGGTTTGTAATTGACTGATCCTAAGTCCCGCCCCCCACCTTAGTTACTGTTGCTAGGTCGGACAAGCTTGAAAAAAAGAAACATAGGTCAACATACTTTGGGGCGGCATGAAGCAGGGATAATATATACAAGGGAACCGGCAGCGATCTGTAGTCGGAGCTCCGGCAGGAGGTGGAGAGCTCTGCGCCCGGCAGCAGTGGCTCCTCGTCGGTATAGCCAACACCGACACCACGCTGCTGGAGACCCAGGCTGTATTGCTGGGCCCGCTGGAGGGGAAGGGAAGCATGGGAGAACCAGAACCAGGAAGGCGCTGGGCAGGCTGTCAGACCCAGCTGCAGTAAAATGAGAGGTTTTTTTAAAGGGACTCTGGTGCTCGGAAACACTACCACTTTTGTCCACAGGGACCGCCAGAATCAACACAAAATGAAAGTTCCTGGTAGTAACTCTGACTATATACAATGTAATGTGTTTTAGAAGATTGTGACACCAATAGTAATGTTACCTTTGAACAGACGTAGCATATAAGTACATGTATAACCCAACAGCAAAGGGGAGAGTTGACAGAGGTTTTGTCAGGTCAATTGTGGGTCGTAGCAGCAGTCACATTACGGTATTTTTGATGCGACCCCTCTTTTAGGTCGCCTAAAGTCTAAATCAGCTGTCGGTGGCAAATCTAAAATGACAGCAGCCTGGCAACAAAAGAAAACAACCTACCGCGTGTCATCAGATTTTGATTCAAATGTTGTTAAATCCTGATTGGTGCTCAGAAGTACGTGACATAATTTAGTTCATGTTGGGCCACGTTACTCATAGGAAGACGCTGATTGAGATGATAAGTGTTCAGTGCTGATTGAAATGATGAGTGTTCAGTGCCTTTGACGGGTATTTCTTCACAACTGTTGGAGGTACCGAGCAGGATGCGTTTCATAATAAAAGCAGGATAAGACAAATGAGCTTATGTAAAGATTAGGATGTATTTACAGCTGAAAACAAAAGACATTAACTCATCTTTAGCCGCCATTGTGAGTCTACTTGCTCATACACGCACGGTGACGCATCGGCAGCTTTTAATCTGCCATTCTGGAAAGCACAGAAGCTTTCAGATCGTCTATACACATTTCCTGTTTCACAATACCTCTAGTCTGTGTCAACACAATCAAGTGTTTAGAAAATTGCCCTCCTCCATTCACCACAACTCTTGAGGGTTTTAATCAGCTTTATCGTTCTTCATATTGAAATGCAATATGAGGAGCCGTCTGTACAGTATAACCTATTCAAACAGAAAAAGCAATATATGCAATATGAATCTATTTGCTGTTGACACAGAGAGTCATCTTTCACTGATGGAAAAACTCCTTCAGCCAGATGGAGGAGCCCGTAATTCCACTTTACAGTAAATCTATACTCCAGAATGGTAATGTAATTTTCTGAAGCGTGGTGTTGAGATGAGCGCACAGTCTCTTAGTCCCATTTGTAAATCCAAAAACTGGAACTGAGCTCCCCCCGCCTGAATGAAGGGTTGTTTCTCTGAATGAAAAGCCACTTACCAAAAATATTACTCAAATCCATGCAGCACCTAAAAAACAAGGACAAGGATAAATCTTATTATGTGAAGATTTTTCTGGGAGGGGAAGTGTTGTCTTAGTCGGGATTTATAGAGAGAAACAAAACGGATGAAGTGGCTGTGCGATTCATCCTAAACTGCACCTGAAAAAACTTCTCATCTCTCACTCGAAGTTCTCAGACTGTCACATTTTCTGAATCATAACTTAAAGTCAAACAAAAATCAGGATATATCTCATCCATGTTTGTTTTGACTCATGTAGTTATTTGGCCAAAATTGTAATTAGCGAAGATTTAAAGGGGCTCTATGTAAGAATCAGAAATTGCTTGTTAACAGCGACACCTGTGGCCGTTAAGTCAACGAAAGTCAGCGTCCTGTTGCTCGGGCTTGTGCTCGCTCTAATAGACATGAACGAGCATCGATCAAAACAGTGAGGCGACACACGTCAGCTAAAACCACAATATCACTCTATATTTCACCTGCTTGGCAGTAATGTTAGCTGACCAGACGAAGGTCTCTCCATGAATCACTGCTGATCCTAGTGTTGGCTTTTCCTGCCTCAGCCTCCCAACCGTGGCCGTATGGAACAGGGGAGACACCGGCACCTAGTCGGAGACGATAACGTTTCTCGCTGCGGAGCCCCGTCACTTCACAAGACACGGGAAACCTCTGTTGGTCTGGAGGAGCTGCAGCAGTTATCTCTGCACAAATGTCCACTGTACATTCACTAGATATTCTCAGAGATACTAACTAGCCACAGTCATTTTGATTTTCTTTTTTTTTATAGAAATAAAACACATTTAGTTCATTTTCATGTATCAGTGCCCACATTCATCAAATAAAAAACTCTAACTTTACTTCGTAAAATACTTGGCATGTTATCATTACTTAGTCGGACAATGGACGCTACAATTATACACTGGAAGTCTCTGCTCCGTAGAGGGGTCAAATTTCACTAATCACCTGATGAGAGTTGAGTTGACAGACAAAACCACGGCAGAGGATTTGGTTTCAAAAGTAAAAGCACCTATTTGGCAATATTTCTGATTTAAAGCCCTCTACAGATATTGAGCGTCATTGATGAATGTCCAGTGTAATCAGTAACACCGGTGTTGTCACGAGTTTACTAACCATTTGGAAAATTTCCCCGCCGTGGCATCTCTACTGTGGACTCGTCTGGGCCTTCTTACCCATGAACAGCTTTAAACTGATCATTTCTGAACCAGAAAATCTGCCCATGTTCCTGGAAAATCACCCTGGGTTGTATCCAGTATTCAGAAAAAGTCTCCTATTCATTGTTAGTGGAACGGCTCCAAAACCTTTTTTTCACAGATTAAAATGTTCTTGATTCAAGCTTCTGCAGAGATTTAAACTTCATGTTCACACGACTGAACTGTTCCTGTTCATTAAGACATTTGTAGCTCAAATAAGCTGATAAAACTATGTCATGAATATGTCATGTATTTTATCTCTTACCCTGTCTATTATTATTATTATTATCCAAATATGCTGCATATACATCATGATTCTTCTTAAGAAAACTTGGAAAATACCAACTTGGCAGTAAGCGGTGTGTCTTGTTTTTGTCTGAGGTCTCTTTAAGGCAGACTGTGGTTTAAACCCACTCACCTCAGTGATGGAGTGAAGTGGCCACCCCTCTCCCACGCTAACGCTGGCATTTCCTCTGCTGTTTCCTTTGCCCCCAAACACGCAGGTCGCCAGCACATAAAAAACAGGCCTGGAAAATGTATCAAGGCACTTTGTCTGTCTCTGTTCAGGCGCTCTGTGATTTGTATCTGTTCATTAATCACAAACATATGCAGGTACCGAGATTGTTATATTTAATAATAGTTAGGTTTTCATGTCGTGACTGATTTAGTTGCACATTTTCCAGGGTGTTCGTACTACTTTGATTAGAAAATTACAGGTACTTTTTGTTGAAAGGCTATTGTTTGCATCACAGTATAGTGTACAGAAGTGGATTGCATTGTATTAGATTACACAGTTCAACAATGGTCTTCTGCTCCTGATCATTTTATATGAAGCACTTTGTGTTTTTACGGTATTATTCTCCAGCAGTTGTAGGTTAGGTGTATTTCCAGCAATAATTTATATATCTACAGTAGTAGTTTTCAAAGTTCCAAAGTGCTTTACAAAACCAACAACTAGTAGAATAAAATATAAAAAGAATAAAGTAAAATGCAAATGAAATCAAAAGTTGCAGTAAGAGCAAAAAATATGATCGTTTTAAGAAGATGCAATTCTAATTCTCTGTTTTTAGTGAGCCCATAGCCAGACAGGAATATCTATATTGGACGAAAGATGATTTTTTTTGTATTCCCGCTTCACCATTATAAAATGGCTCTGGTTAGGAGAAGATCGTATGGCTAATAATAAAGCAAACATTAATTAAAGGTCTGTGACAGGAAGCAAATTCAGGTCTCTCGCATATAAGTCACATGCACGACACATCCATCCCTGACCCCGACATGCTATTCTCCACCTCGCTACATAAAGGGAAAACTGCTTCCTGTATTGGCACTGAACGTTGGCACTGGACATAAATAAATAAATCGGAGACGCAGACTCATCCAATATGGATGTAATTCCAAGGGATACTGGGATGGTTTCTAGTAGAGATTTACGTTGCCTGATTTCCTCTGGCACCCGGTTCCAGAGTTTAGGAGCCCAGACTGCAAAGACTCCTCTGGTTTTTAACCTCGGCCTGGGAACTACTGATAAAGATCTACCAGAGAATCTCAAGGTGAACTCAGGGTGGCATGGGGTTAGCAGTAGGGTTAGGTATAGTTTAAAAAAATTATTATGTCAGTAACAATACCAGTAGGCTACCCTCAAAGTGATACCGATACCAATAGAGTACTTCATTCGAATGTATGAATGGAAGCTGTATGTGTGTCCCACTGGCTAGCTGGCTACAGCAATCCCGATTGTATGGGCTGTAGCTGCTGCGGTAGAGAGCCAATCACATGGCGCATTAAATGGAAGAATGCTTGCAGTGATTGGCTGCGAGCAAAACCATACAAATAGTCACTGTTTTCAAGAACTGGGTACAAAATGGATCGATTGCAGGTATCGTTTGACTGGAGAAGTTTCAATACTACTTGGTACTGGGTTATTTTGGTCGATACCTTAAAAGGTATGGAGTACTGATACCTAGCCCTAGTTAGCAGGTTCGAAATATTGTTAAGAGCCAGTACCATATGTGCCTTAAAGGTAACTGTTAAGGTCTACAAATCTAATCTAAAACGTACAGGCAACTACTGTAGCGAGGCTAAAATTGGGGTTATGTGCATTAGATCTTGAATCAGCTGAAGTTTGGACAGGTTGTACCCAATTCAGTCAGGAATATAAAGCTCTGTAGATAAAAAAGAGCATTTTGTTTTGTTCTACAATTAATCAATTAGTCAATTGACAAAAAAAATCTGCTGTTGACAATTTTGATAATCAAATAATTATTAAAATAATTTTAATTAAAAAAAAAATGTATTGCCGGTTCAAGCTTCTCAAATGTGAGGATTTGCTGATCGCCTCTTTTTTTTTTTACATCGTTGTATGTTGAATATCTTTGTGTTTTGGACAGTTGGTTGGACAAAAGGAACAATCTGACGACATTACCTCGGGCTATGGGAACTTGTGATGGAAGTTTTTCATGGTTTTCTGACAATTTATGGACAAAACCAAAAAATCTAAATTAATTTATAATGAAAATGATCATTGCGGCCCAAAACATTTTCAAATATCATAAAGGTTCAGGAAGCATGACTGGAATACATTATTAACATGACGATTAACAACCAGAGACCGCTAAGGTGCCGGAATGATGCTTCATGTCGGACAAATGTGATAACATAACAGAACACTCTTTCTCAATAGCCGCCACAAAACATGGGATGAGATTGTCGGGTGAAGTGGTGGAGCGCTCAGTGTCCACAGTAGTAAAAAAGGAGGCCAGTGTTAATGCTGGTGTCTTTCAGTAGAAGTGTGTGAGCACTGACTGCTATGAATTTTTCAGGAATCCAAGAGAAAGAGAAGTGTGTCAGACTGTGGGCGCATTTAAGTGTATATTCTGTACGTATAGTGTGTGTGTGTGTGTGTGTGTGTCTATTGAAGAGCAGTGAGCACTTGCTCACACTGTGAACTCAGTTCACTGAGCAGTCTTTGAGCCACGGAGAAGTCTCTCAGCTGAATTCATTATTAAAGACCAAACTAGAAAGAAGGAGAGAGACTAGAGACTAACACAATATGCAGAAAAGGAGAGTTGGAGAGAGATGGAGACAACAATCTTGAGGGTGAATGGATTTAAAGAGGAGCTGACTGAGTGTCAATAGTGAAATCTGAATTAAATCTCCTCAGTCTAGCCATAAGCATGAGAGAAAACAACTGAATAAAATGTGCCATCCTTCACCGCCAACCCTTTATCCTAGAAAAATACATTTCCATACTGCTAATTGGCTGATTGGCCAAATAGGTTTTGGAGGAAATGTGATTCCTGTTTGGATTACAGTCACTGGCAATGTTTTATCCAATCTAGGCAGTGTGATGTCCTTACGGTCTCGGTATACAGTACCTTAAACAAACTGGTTTGTACAACCACGTGACTAAAGTCAAAATATCTGAGCGAGACGTAATTAATCTTTTAATTCCAATTTAAAAAATGTGTCTGGAAAGAGTTTCAGACATTGTTAAGCCTCATTTCCACTGCGTAGTTCGGCTCGACTCAACTCACTTTTGGTACAAGGTCTTTTTCTCTGTATTTCGTTCTCCACTGCGTACAGTACCCCCTCGGTGTAGGCAGGATTCTCAGCTGATCACTATAGCGCCTGAAACTGCTGTGACATCATCTTCAATGCGACGCTCACTGAATCCTTTCATCAAACAAACAAACAGAGGAGCTGCTGCAGTTCGTCAATTGTGAATAAATAAATTGCGGCTGTGATTGGCGGTAGGTTGGCTATTTAAAAACGTTGGGTTTGTGCGGGATGTCCCGTGTCATGCGAATGACGATTCTCTCCGAACAATCGGTGGTCCGTGGTGTTCCCTGCTCTACCTTCTAGTATCGGCTCATCTCGCTTTGAACCTCGGCCGAGGTGGTACCAAAAAAGTATATCGTACCCAGTACCAGCCACAACTTTTGCTAATGGAAAGCCAAAAAAGAGCGAGTCGAGTTGAGTGGAGCCGTGCAGTGCCATGGATACTGAGAACTTCACACTACACTGAAGTTAAGGATGGTTTTTGCTGACAAAACAAAAGACTTAGACTAACCCCTTTCATGACATTTTGTACAGACATGCATGGTCCCCAGAGGATGAAACCTAATTACTTTGGTGACCCCGACTTTTCGTCTGGCGCCAACAACAGGTCAAATTTGAGGTGATAAACATTATACCTGCTAAATATCAGCATGTTAGCATGCATTTATTTAGGTCAAAGCACCACTGTGCCTATAAGTACGGCCTCACGGAGCAGATAGCATGGCGGCTGTAGACTCTTAGTCTTGTTAAAAAGTTTACACATCCTGTCTTGTGCTCCATGTCACGGTTGATCTTTTCAATATTTAACCAAACACCACAATTATTCCCTAACTTTAAGCGCTTTGAATTGCCTCAGAATGTATTTGCTAATGAAAATACATTTTATATAGACATCATCTTTATGAGACAAGGTTGTCACAGCAACAGGGTTTGGAGGATCAGCACCTCTTTGATTCAATCGACTTTTCAGTAGGGCTGAAGAAAAGTGCTTCCCGCCAAAGAATGAAAAGTCTACCAAACACAATGGAGAAGGTAAGAGTTAACGGTAGAAATCCACCCTAAAAGTGAGTCACCCAACCCGTCCTCCAAATCACTCTGCTGCTCTCGGAGTCTGGAGCAGATCCAAAAAACACATTTGACTGGTTTTGTTCCCAGTTTGAGTGAGTATTTAATAAATCACTGAACCAACATGACAAAAGCAACATTCATTCTCTTTGACTCTTTATTTGAACATTTAAATCTTTTTTTAACCCGCCTGTAATCTTCACCCTGCCTACTGTATCTAATCAACCCGCAGAGCAAACACACTGTACCTACGTAGGCAAAGATTGTAAAAGCAGTGAGGTGAGTCATCGTGTGTTAACTCAGTCATCACCTCTCTTACACACACACACACACACACACACACACACACACACACACACACCTTCAGCCTCACCCCATTATATTACTATGACAGCTGAGAGGCAGGCCCGTAAAGACAGATGGTCAAAGGTGGCCAAATAACACGCTAACGATCTGTTCTGTCTCATGAAGAGTTTCACTTTCCTCTTCCCTGTTTCAGCTCCAGCAAGAGTTGACTCACAGCACGTCAACGCAACATTAATCCAGACATTTTAAAGCATATACAAGCAAAACTACTGCTGTTACATGAATACAATAACAGGGCTCAATGCTCAAGATTTAGGTATGTAAAACTGCCATATGTGGGTGTGAAAAATCAGTTTGGATGTGAGTTGACATACTGTCCATGATAATACAGCTACAGTACACGATAATGCACGAGGCCAAAGCGTGCCATGAGAACGTCGTTCTTGCTTTTGGCATGCCATTTGTTAGCCATGTAGTCTGTACTGACTGCAATGTAAATGCATCCACATAAATATGCTACGCTTAGAGCCAGAGACGTAAAAAAAAAGTGAGAAAGACCGCTAATGCGGAGGGGGAGGAGGATGTGTCCAACAAACCAGGAGACCGGTGTTTTGTTTTGTAAGTTACATCAGTTACGTTAGTGACAATTGTGATGTGCTTTTTAGAGATGTTTGGGACGTGTTTTCCATACTGATGCTACCTTTATTTCTGTACGTATTTTACTTAGTTTATGTACTTATTTTACTAACTGCCAACTATGGCATTTTTCCTAAATCTAACTAAGTGGTTTTGTCACCCCCTGCTGGTACTGTAATATTCACGACTCGGCGAGGCAAAACGTGACACTGACATGCTATCCTCTGGTGGACAGGCGGGTCTATTACACGTGTTGGCGTGATACCGGGTTGATCATTGAGTTATTACTTTAAGGTCACAAAAGTCGATAGCGTAAAAAGTCTTAAGCTGTATTCACACTACGAGCGACGTCATTTTTAATGGAAGCCGATGACAGGAAACTACAAACTGAAGCTCGACACTTGTCACTGCGTGACGCGTTACAATATAGTTGAGCTGGTCTCGACTTCTTTCAGTGCTCCAATGACGCGGTGAAGCGTCAAACAATCATGTTTTTGTTTCAACATGTTCTGTTCTATCTAAAGAAAATGCCATTAGCCAGTTCCCAGTGCTATTTAACGACATAACTACGTCAACGAGCCCTTGAGAAAACATTTCGACAGCAACATTGGCCGTTTTGTTGCTTTTGTCACTCATAGTGTGAACATAGCGTTAGAGTAATCTGAGAGTAAGTAATCTGAACGTGAATATAATGTTTATGACTGATGCGATTGAGTGTAATTAAGTTAATAACATCACTTTTAGGGAGGATTATTTTCATTATCATTTAATTTGCTGATTATTTTCTTGATTTATTTACAACAGTTTGGTCATTAAAATGTTGGAAAACAGTAAAGCCTGATACACACCCCTTCAAATAAATGTTATTCAAGAAAGTAACATAAGCTGCAACAAATATGGTATCTTCCTTTTAGATTGAGCTGCATTTCTGTGTGTGTGTGAGAGAGCAGTCAACCTTTAGAGAGGCAGGTGATTTTAAGGTGAGGCGAAGCGGAGGGGACGGCTGTTCTCCGACTTATCACCAGGTTTGTTTTATGGGCAGGCTCGTTGTAAAGTAGGTCATCAATTTCAAAACTCTTAGCACACATTTACACACCTTGAAGCGTGTGTGAGCTGGTTATATTTGTGTTACCTGAGCAGTGGCACTGCAGGTCATGTGTGATTTAGAGCTGACATTGAGGTTACACTGCAGACGCTGTAGTTTCATATTCTACTGCAAGGACTTTTTCACTAACTATATATTATAGTAAATATACATTATAGATGTGTATGGATTGAAAATCTTTGCTGAGCAGCAGATGTGAGGTTTTGTCCTCTGAACTGAATCCAGAAATAGACCGATGATAAGAGGGCGGCATACATTGCAGCTCCTTTTCCAGATTGCCATAACAGGCTAGTTGGTCAATAAGATTGCTGTTGTTCTATCGTCTTACAACAGAAGAAAAGAAACCTCGTTCCTTCTGTCCATTCACTGCCATTGGGATCGAATGGAAAAGATAGTTTTGGAGCAGAAGCTGAGGCGTGGGTTGGAGGAGCAGAGCGCCAAACCTCAGCCACGGCCGACAAGCACGGCTCAGTCTCGGAGGGGGAAGGAGTGGGAGGCGATGAGGGGAGAGAAAGGGGGGACAAAGGGGGAGGAGGGGTGAAGCAGGAAATGAGGCACTGGGGAGTTTTGCCAAATCCAGCAGCGGTCAGAGAAGACATGGCGGGACTCTAGGCTCAAACAAGTTTCTCCTCTTTTAAAAGGTTCTGTAAAGACTTTCCACACCTGCACATACTACTGTTTTATATCATTAATGTGACTTTAATGTGGCTGAGACATCTATCTACATTATTTTAAGTAGAAAGTAACCACAATGAAATACAGAGCAAATTAACGGTCCATGGTGCAAAGGTCGGGTTTCCTTTGACTAAACTCATTACATATATTGCATTTGGTGTGTGAATATGCACCTCTACTGTTTCCCCCTTTAGGTTAATGATTTATATTTATAAAAGTGTATTCATTGTTTATGATGTTAGTGGAGGTGGCTAGGCGTCTCGCCTCCACAATTTAACACAGACTTTACAAAAAAGGACTTTGAGTATCGTTGCAAACGCTGCTTCAGAAAGCGGGTCATAATTTGGTTGCAGATTATCAATTGAACATGTTAAATAAATAGTTTTTACAACAATTAGGGCTGTCAAAGTTAACTCGATAATAACGCATTGACGCAAATTCGTTTTAACGGCAGGAATTTCTTAAACGCATTAACGCAACTTACGATTTTTAGGTTGTAGTGGACTCGGTTTTAAAGCTAGAGTGAAGATACTGGTATCATGTAAAACTAGAAAACCTAAAGATGCCATTGGTACCAACCATGTCATACTAGCTTGTTGGGAAAAAGGCTAAATAACGCTCCAAACTTATGCTAAATATTGGCGAGGAAAAACTGCCACGGTGATTTTCAAAGGGGTCCTTTGACCTCAGACCTCAAGATATGTGAATAAAAATGGGTTCTATGGGTACCCACTCATAGTCAGGTCAGCACACTGACAGCTGTTGTTGCCTGTTGGGCTGCAGTCTGCCATGTTATGATTTGAGCATATTTTGTTTATGCTAAATGCAGTACCTGTGAGGGTTTCTGGATAATATTTGTCATTGTTTTGTGTTGTTAA
Organism: Sebastes fasciatus; assembly: GCF_043250625.1. Lineage (NCBI taxonomy): Eukaryota > Metazoa > Chordata > Actinopteri > Perciformes > Sebastidae > Sebastes > Sebastes fasciatus. The sequence goes on along the minus strand of NC_133795.1, from coordinate 31,492,910 downwards.
TTGATTTCCAATGATAAATATATACATACATTTGCATAAAGCAGCATATTTGCCCACTCTCATGTTGATAAAAGTATTAAATACTCTCTCAAATCTCCCTTTAAGATACATTTTGAACAGATAAAAAGTGTGCGATTAATTTGCGATTAATCGTGATTAACTATGGACAATCATGTGATTAATCGGGATTAAATAATGACGATTGACAGCCCTAAAAACAATGCAACTGCAGTTTGGACACGAGGCTTCTCTGAGGCTTCATTTGTTAGCTCATGTCATAACGACAGCACTTTTATAGCTGACAACCTGACATCAGGAGTGATATGAGTCACTTCTGTAGTTCTTGGGTGTTTACATTATTCTGTCTACCTCATGCATACGGCTGTCTGCATTCATGAGCATCTCTTTGGGCTTGTAAAAACTTATAGTGCACCTGCTTTGCGGTGACTCACTGGAAACTCTTGTACATCACAAGCAGAACACAGACTTATTCTATGTTTTTCTACTGTGGTTCCTCAAAACTGTTCGGAGTATTTTGTCTCCGCAGACCGCCTCTCATTTCTTTTTCCTTGAACTACAAAATGTCCAGTTCCCCCTCAGCTCATTGAGCAGTGACCGCCGCACAGTTACATTTCAGTGATGATCACCGAAGACTATTATTATAACACAGACTAGTACAACTTGTAGTTCTAAGAATACGCACTGGCAATAGATGTTTTGGGAAATCCGGCTGTTTTTTTTTCACCCCGCAGCCACAGTGAAACTATGTATGGCAGTGCAGCCTCCACCTGTTGCAACATGGACCGTGAGAGCGGCCGGGGATCATCTCAATCTCATAAATCTCATAAAGTCGGAATATGACACAATGTTAGAGGACACAAAAAGCCAAGAGGAGCAGGAGAGTACAGAGAAACTGACAAAGAGAACTAGTAAAACACTAAAACACACACTCAGGCAAGCAGTGGCAGCAACCACAGCGCACCAGGAAAAACATATCCAGATGTTCTCCTCATAGGATCACCAACCCCCTCCTACACACACACACACACACTCGTGGGCCACACATGGGCTACATATTACAGAGGCTTGCTCTCCAACTTCTCTTTTCTCTCCTTTCTTTTTCATGTATGCACACACACACACACACACACACACTTGTACAGCTATACTTGTGAGGACTCTTTGACATAATGCATTCCCTCTAGCCGTAATCTTACCCATCACAACTAAATCCCTCACCCTGACCGTAAATGGGCTGCTCTGATGGGGGAGTGTTGCTTCAGGTACCGATGAGACATGAAATACGATCCAGGAAGTGCAGTTTGAGTAACAGATCCATTAGTTTGAAGGCTTATCAGATGCCAAAAACGCTGCACAGAGACCTCACCCTTAACTGAACTACGACTGCAACTAAAAACTATTTTCATGAACGATTAATCTTCCTGTTATTTCCTCCATTAATAGTTAAGTTTGGCCTGTAAAATACCACAAAATAGAGAAAAATTACCTCTAAGAGTTCAAGGTGACATCTCGTTTTGTCGGAACTAAAGTCCAAAACACAAAGATATTCCTTTCACTATGATATAAAACAGAGAAAAGCAGTGAATCCTCACAGTAGAGAAGCTGGAAACAAACAACAGTTGGTGTTTCTGCTTGAAACTTTCTGTCGATTGACTAACTTGGCTACTTGATGAATCGTTTCAGCTCTACCCTAAACCTAATTCTAACTTTAATCCTAAACAAATCCTGTGAATGTCTGGCCTTAAAGTGAGGACCGGCCAAAAAGACCCTTACTTTGCAGAAATGTCCTCACTCCCATGGTTTAAAACTGAACTTGGTCCCCACAAAGTAACACACACACACACACACACACACACACACACAGAGTCAAGACTTGCAGTTATTGAACCCACTCTTTCAGCCCCTCCTCTCCTCCACTCGAGCTCCTGGCAGGCCGTCTGGTTGAGGCCCATAGTAAAGGGAGCCGTTTTCTCTGGCACGAGTGTGTGTGTCTGTGTGTGGTGTGTGTGTATATGTGTGTGTGTGTCCTCGAGCCCCAGACAGGAAGGAAGAGAGTGGGCCCGGCAGCACAGCTCCAGAATTCCGGTTTTGTTTTTCTTTTTCCATCGGTGCAGAGCCCGAGCCGGGTCTTAAAGAAACAGTCATTAATATTTCCCCCCTCTTAATGACGCCACACTGTTCTCTGGGACCTCCACAATAGGACTCAGTTTGATTCATTACATTAGTATGTAAACATATTACCAGTTTGTTAAATAAAACAGTCAGATGAATGAATAGGTCTTTTATGGCTCAGATGAATCTGCTCCTGGAGAAAGCACAGCGTGCGTCTAAGCGTGGCCTCGGGCTCATTTTCATTGAAGCTTCTAAAAATAAAAAGTACTGATCCAGCATCAGCGGTTGGGTTACATAAATTACTCGGGGGGTGAAACGTAAGGATTTTGGACACAAGCAGGGCAGGTGTATTCAGCTGCCACCACCATGTTTTTATAATGAATCACTACTCAAAATCTGGCAAAGAAAGGGGCTGAAAATGAGCGATGGATGACGCAGCTCACGGCTCATGATCTTAACGTCTCTGCTGAGGACTATAAAGACAGAAAAAGTCATGATTTCTCGGGTAACTGCTCGGGCCTCTGTGGACCAATCATAGCAGGAAACAGTCTCTTTAAAAGCAACCCCGGTGACATCATCGATTTGGCAACGATTATGAAAACAAACTCTCTTTCACCCGTTACACAAACAAAGCTCAGTGTTGTGAATCAGCAGCCGGAATTGTTTTATCAACTAATTTTCGAGTCGGAGATAAGAGTGAAAAACATTTATTAAGAAGGTACACAATAAGTTACTTAAGTTTCAGACAAAGGACGTAAAGGGAAGGAACAAGACCCTTATCTTTCATACCGCAGTAATTACAACCAGCCGTTCTGCACTCACACAGTAGAAAATGTAAATAGCACCATCAAGGACCAGTGTGTAACATTTAGGGGCATCTATTGGCAGAAATGGAATCAAATATTAATAAGTATGTTTTCATTAGTGTATAATTACCTGATAATAAGAATCGTTGTGTTTTTGTTACCTTAGATGAGCCGTTTATATCTACATATGGAGCAGCACCTCTTCACGGAGTGCCCCATGTTGCACCGCCATGTTTCTACTGTAGTCCAGAACGGACAAACCAAACTCTGTTAACTTTTCCTGCTTGGGCCGGCGTCGATAACGTTTCTCGCTCCTGTCACTGCTGCTCTCTCTCTCTTGCTTCACCACTCACTTCCCACGTACACACAAACTCTAAGCACTGGCTCTGTTCTAAATGACCTGCGCTATCTCTTACAACAACTGGCTCTAGAGAGGGCCATTCACGTTTTCGCGTCGGCCATCGTAGTTCTTTTACCCGCTTGGCACACAGGAGAAGCTTCAGTTGGTTGCAATCTGCAACCTCACCGCTAAATACCGCCAGATCCTACACACTGCTCCTTTGGGTTAAAGTATAAGACTGCCTTTATTTTACATGTTGTTTCATTGTCAACAATCCAGTAAGAAGACCAAAACCAACAATGTGTTAGTTCATCTCTCTATACTTTCCGACTTTCCTACCCTGTCTGTGGCTCTCAGCTGTAAGCCAATTCGCTCACAGTGTAAATCCTTAAAAACGGGACACAAGATATAATTTCACTAAAAAGAGGCAAAGTCCCTTAAAGGGACAGTGTAACATTTTGGGGCAGAAATGGAATATAATATTCATAACTATGTCTTCATTAGTGTATAATCACCTGAAACGAAGAATCATTGTGTTTTCATTAGCCTTCATATCTACATACAGAGCGGGTCCTCTTCACGAGTCCGCCATGTTTCTACAGTAGCCCAGAACGGACAAACCAAACACTGGCTCTAGAGAGTCTTTCACGTTTTTACGTTACATGAAGGCCACCGTAGTTCTCCGACACGCTTGTGAAAATGTGGTTATGTGAGCTGCAGAGAGCCAAACCGTGGTACCGCCAGCCGCCGTCTGAGTTCTGTTGCTCCTAAAGTAGTGTTATTATGGTAAGTATGACCTCTGAGCGAGGCGAACGGCGTTACCACGGTTTTGCACTCAGCAGCTCGCGTTACCGGTCTTGGAAAGGGAGGAGTGAGTGGAGGGGTACTCAGTAGGTTGCAATCTGCAACCAAACCACTAGATGTCGCCAAATCCTACACACTGTACCTTTAAACATCTAGGCAATGTAGTTTTTAGCAAACAGTGAGTATTTACTAACGATGCACCAGTTCAACTTCTCTCAATGCTTCTACTAATGATGGCGGGTAAACAAACATTAAGTATCTGAAGACAGCAAACTTAGTGAATAAGGTCAAATTCAGGTTCCTATTTAAATTCTGTAATTTAAAAATGATTAAATTCTTGTGCTGACCGGAGTGTGACTAAAACAATAACTGTGCCTTATGGACACGTTGGTTGTGTATAACGTTTACAGTTTATGTGCTTTTTGATGAAAAAGAGCATTTTATAGTGATGCCATTCTGCGTGAGCCTGCACAAGCATAAATAGAGTTAAAAAAAAAAATGCCCACACATGTAGTGCAAAGGCAAGTATGAAAGTCTCTTGCATGTGTCTATACTTTTGTACAGGCTGCCATCGTGCGCACACACACCCACGCACACACACACTCACACACACACACACACACACAGTGACTAGTAGCAGCGGGTCCTTTGTCAGCAGAAAATGGGACTGCGCTCTCAGCACTCTTGTAGAAGAACAACTTTGCTAATATTCAATTCCTTCACTTCTGATATCTCTTTGTAAAATAACCAGACACAGAACATCAGCAGTAAGGCTCAGTGTGCATTTGAAGTCAGTCAGGGAAACGGTTCAGGACTGTGTGCAAGATCGCACGTTATAAGTGTGATCCAACAACAGCGAGAGAGTACTGTATACGTGATTCTGTTAATGTTGTTGGTGTGACCCCATTTCCCTCACACCACAACCCAACCGCTCTCAGATGCCGCCATCTTTAGACCTCCCCTTGTCTCTGGAGATGTAGACCGATCTCCATCTGGTTCTCCAAACACTCCTTGAGCTTGTCCTCTGTCAGCGTCAGCCGCTGCTCCAAGATCGAAACCGTCTGGATGGAGGCAACAAGAGGAGAGAGACAAGACAAAGAAAGAAAAGGGGGGAAAGGAAGGAGACGGATAAGAGAGAAAGAGCAAGTTAGAGAGGGCTGTACAGCATCAGCCTGACAGTAATGACTCTATAATGGCTGTGTTTGTGTGTGTGAAAGAGGCAGTTCTGTGTGTGTTTGAGACAGATGTTGTGCGTGCAAGACAATCCAGCTGATTATCGTAGAGAGATCTGCTGCCTGAGCCGAAAACACCAGAGTTTCTGTGTCTGGCACGCAGTCTCTCTTGTTCTCCCTCTCACACAGTTGCATAAACACTCTTACGCACACAGAGAGTACAAGAAGGTCGCTATCCGAAACAGGACGGGCATGTGTGGGCAGTGAGATCACAGTGCGACATACTTTTCCTCTCAGCATCCTCCAACAGTGACAGTATTTGTTGTGCGTTTGTGTCATCTGAGCCTGTTTACCAGAGGAGCCCCGAGGTGTAATTTCACCATCTGAATGAATCGATTACTGAGGATAGCGCTGTCTCTTCTATCTTTTATTGCATCTGAGCTTCAGCAGCCACATTAAGGCAATAACTTAATCGGTCTTTTATCATCTAAAACAAATGAAAAGAATTAGAGGATTTCTGACTAGAACCAGCAGAACTGAGCAAAGTACTATAATTCTTAAATCTTTTTAGGGGATTCCAATTAGTTGAAGGTGGTAAATGTGAGATTGGGAGCATTTCTATTGCCTCTGCAGGGTTCTCAACATGGCTACAGCGGCTCGCAGCTAACGGTGCTAACAGCGGAAACAAAGGCAAACAGTGCTGACAGACTAACAGTGTTAACCTGAGGGGGAACACAACGACCCCGTCGGTCGGGATGGCGTTATCAGCTGTAACTGCCATATGAAAGCAGCGGAAACTCGGATTACAACACAAACAGAGGAAGAGTGACTTCATTCTCTGCTCAGGTAGACATTACTCCTCCATATCTTTACATAGCAAATAGGTGTTTGCTGCATTATTAATGTTCTGAATATCTGTATAATGAACCTTTAACTTAATTGCTTGGGTAAAAATATATTTGATATGTTTGAAGAAAATAAACCCAGTAAGTTCCTCATACTGTAAAAATGCAAAAGTTGAGGAAACGCAAAGTCTTTGTGAGTTTACTCAACTTTAGGGCGAGCTAGTTGTGTTAAAACTTCAGTAAGCAACAATATTTTTGGCATCATTGGTCAAAAAATTCCATAATAACCTTTCAGCATATTGTAATTCAAGTGTTTCTGAGAGAAAACTAGACTTCTGCACCTCCTCATGGTTCTGTTTTCAGGCTTTAAAAAAAATCTAGCTCGTGATGGAAGACTTTGACCAATCACAGGTCATTTCAGAGAGAGTGTTCCTATTGGCTGTGCTGGTGGGCGGTGCTTGGTATTTCCTCAACTGATCTCAACCTGGCTCCCGGGTCACAAACTTTCTCATTTTACAGCTAAACAGTACACTACAAGATGTTTCTGGAAACATCTGAGGAGAGAAATAGGCATTACAGTAACAGAATATTGATTCATATTTGATCAGCGCTGCCTAGTTTGACCGTTTGATCAGAATTCACGAGTGATTAACTCGTGGCTCTCATAGACAGAAGCTGGACGGCAGACTCCAGATCAGCTCTGACTGTTTAGATAACTTAAGAAAGTTTGAAAGAAGACAAACTCAGGAAATAATGTTGCACACTCACTGTTTAGTTTATATTGTCAGGAGTTGTTAGCAACCTCTGGATGATAAATGTACTTTCAGATCTAAATTATAAACATCTATTTTTGTGTGCCTTTGACTGATTTACTTTGTCTACTGCACTTTTATAACCTCAAACTCTATTAGGCTATCATCTATCAGTATATATCATGTTTTGTCTGTTTACATTATTTCTTTCATTTTATTCTACTTTACTGGGTTTTATTTATCTTATAGTATAGTGTAGATAGTATCTTATAAAGCACTTTAACTGTCCTCTGTGTTTGAAAGGTGCTATACAGGCAAACTTGCCTTGGCTTGCAATTATAACTACATAGCCAACATGATTCACAAGCACATGGGTCTAAAGCGTTGATTGATACCTCCTTTTCTTTTTGCTCTTTTATTATAATCTATTCAATAGTTAAATCTGCGAGGTGATTGGGATGTAAAACACAAATGAGTGTTGTGCTAATCCAAAGAGATGAAAAAAGATGACAGTAATTTGAATGAATCTTCTTCTTGAAACACTAAAGTGGCGACAGTTCCCTCTGAATCTCCGACATAATTGTTAACTGAGCTAATGTTGCCCGGTGACAAACATAATCCCAGCTAGTAAGAAGTCAGTTTTGGATGGTAGTGCTTGGCAACATAAATTTGGTTGAGTGCGGGAACAATCAAACAGTAAACATGTCTTCCCCTCGACATACGAGACTCTCTAGATTTGGGCCAGCGAGTGAAAGATATGTCAACATGTCTCGACCTGTAATTTTATGTCTCCTTGTGCCAGCGAGAGTAATTTTGAAATTGCTAGAAAGCAGCGCGGAGTTGAGTCATTTATCAAAATATAACCAGCCGTGTGTGAGACATTGGATAGAGAGACAGAAAAACAAACCAATTTACTTTACCTCAAAAGTGGTCGGCTTTCACAACCTTTCCAGTTCGTTTCATTGAGAATGAACCCGATGTTGGGTTTATTCATTAAAACTATACCATATGATATGAGCCTCAAACGCAGGGTCTAAATAACAGGATCTCGATGGTACAATTTCTCCTTATCTCTTATTTCATTTATGTTCCAGGAATGTCTCTCTTTCACGATCAGTTAATGGTCTTTTCATACAATCAGGGCTATTCTTGTAACAATGTCTCATTGACTACAGAAGTTCTTAGTCAAAGAATTGTCACTGGATATTAAAGACTACTTAATTATGTCTCCAGTATTAGTCTCCCTCCACAGATTAACCCTATCCTGCAGAATCTCTTAAGATCTGATGAAAACCAAAGCATATGTATATATCACAGATTTGTTTTATTATTTTTTTCCATGCATACGGCCAAATTGTTAACTCATTGACGACCGGGAGGAAGCCCTTGAACCTTAAACTCCTTTGATTCCAATTTGAAAACACTAAGAGCAAGAAACAATTAGAATAAATGCAAAAGAGAACAAAAGTTAAAAGCAAGAAATCCAGAGACAGATTTAGGATAGAGGACAAAACATTCGCTCAATACTCAGATTAAAAATCTACGCTCCTCCGCATGTAAATGTTTTAGTGTCATTATAACCACCATAAGCAGCATAATCAGATTCCAGATAATAATCATATCATTTACAGTTGCAGGTGTAATTTGATTGGTGGACCAAAGTCATCAAACAACAAACATCAAAAACACTAAAACAGTCTTTTTCGTTGTCTTTTCTCTTGTTGTGTGATTGACAGATGCATCGTGTATCATGTAATCTCTGCTCTCTAAAAGCTTCTACAGCGTTGAGTCTTCTCTGTCTTGCTGTTATTATTACAGATATGATCGAGCAAACCGCCACTCTACGATTCGCACCAACTTGATTCTCTGGTCGAGCTGTTACATTTAACCCACAAAGGTCTAGGGCTTATGGGAAATGGTGTTTGTTAAAGGCTGCTAAAACACAGAAATATTAAGGAAACAACGATAGTACAATAGTGGCTCGTTTTTCAAAAAAACGACCATCCTTACCAAGACATATGAATAGGATATTTGAATGGGATTTCTTATTTCTGTAAAAGAACCCGGAAGTTCTGGTTTACTGCAAACCATTTAAACACTAAATAACTTCTATTTTCATCTCAATATTCACCCCAATTTTTAGTGCACATGTAAACGTAGTCATTTTCAAACCCAAGACATCATGTGCAGCATGTTCCAGCAATCCAGCTGCGTTTGGTAATTGGCTATGGAGGTCCCGCGTTGACCCCACAGTGCCACACAAACAAACACACACACAACCAGACATGAACGACTGAACGAACGAGTAACGATGAAGGAATTGACAAAGATCGTTTAATCTCTTAGATAATCTCATACTCAGCACACACATCACTGAGTTCAACAATGTGTGGGCGAGTAGGGTCATCAGACTAGATAACATCTCCTGCTATTTCATGCATCATCGGAGAGAATGGGCTTGTATTTCCTTTTTCTCTCCTTCCCTCTGCCTGTCTCCGTTTTCTAGATCAATACCACCCTGTTTATCTTACCAACCTGATATGGCTACCCAGACCTCAGCCCAGCCAGCTAAGGGTGTTTGTGTGTGTGTGTGTGTGTGTGTGTGTGAGTGAGTGATCTTGCACGTGTCCCCAGGCAGCGGCAACATTATACGGGCATATAGTTTTCATCTGGAGTAGAAACCAAATCTTTATGCTCCTAAAAATAGAGCGAGCTGTTTTTCTTTTCTCTCCAGAACACATTATACTCTCCATCGCCCTGAGCAGTACTGGCCTCTGTTACAAAGTCTCATAGCTTTGGTATGACCCACACTACAATAGCCTGAAAGTCAAAGAGAGGCAAACTGATGCTGGTGAAAGGTGGCAAAGTCAGTTCTTTTCTATAAATGTAGGTAACTGATGTGCATTATTAAATATGCCACTACTAAAGAGAGAGAAATAACAGACTGGTTTTAGTGATCCCAATAAAATCATTGTGGAACTTCTAAAAATATGAATGAAAAAAAGACTAGATCGAGAACTAGTATATGGCTGGACCATGTGTGGGGGTCAAAGCGCTACATTTTGGCCAAACTGGTGTAGTCAGTAGTGTCTATAATGTGAATTCCAGGATATTAAATGTTCATCTGTAATATTCTGTAGTTGTCCCATTAATATTTGTTCTCAAAGTGTACTGGATTACTCATCCAAAGTGTTATTGTGTAATTAGTGTTACTTTGTTGAACAGACCAGACCTGGGTTACACCCCATGACAGTTATGAGCATTCTCACAGCCTCAAATGTTGATCATACGGGAAAACAGAGCAAGATAACTTTCCTGCTTCAACTTCCACACCGTGGTCGGGAAGTTTAGGGGGGACTTTATTTTGCCTCCAGGGCCGAAGTTGATGCTCATTTCGGTGAGCTGCAGCGTTTGTTCATGGACAAACTGAAACCTACACTGTACATTGACTACCAAGACTTGACACGTTTACTGCTAATTCCTCCTCTGCTCTGATTGGCCAACAGCCGTCTGCTCTGAGCGCATCCTCCGTCACGCTCTCACTCTCTCTAGGATTCAAACACCACATGTTTGAAACACATATACAGGAAAAATATAAATTTATACAGAAAAAAACAGTGGCACCAAAAACTGTGATATTTTAGAGCTCCCCCCAAATTATCGAATGAGGCTTTCTGGGTCCAGCTTTGCAGAAAGAGTAACAACCGCATATGTATTGAGGTGGATCAGATAATCGATCGAAGAGGCAAAGACGTTACCAGCGGAAACACTGCCGCACCTATTCATTTTGAAAGAGCAGCGGCCAGTGATGTAACTGTGACCCTAATTACACCTGGCATTAAAATGTGTTTTGGGTGACCGGATTACAATCTGATAGTGCTGGACCGCATGAAAGTACGCGTGTAAATGCACCCAAAACGCATTGATTGTGTTCCGATCGGCCAAACCACCTTCGGAGGTGGTCAGGGACGCATTGTGACCACATTGAACACGAGTAAAAATGCAATTGCGTTTTCAATCCACATACAAAAGCTACGTCGGCGGAAATACGTAATGCTATGGCTGTCCCGAGTATCATTTTTTGGGCTCCGTAGCTTCGGTAGTAATCAACAGCAAATATTCAAAGCTTCAGTTGTGTGTGTGTGTGTGTGTGTGTGTGTGTGTGTGTGTGTGTGTGTGTGTGTGTGTGTGTGTGTGTGTGTGTGTGTTTGGGGGGGCAGGGCTACAACCTGCAGCGCGCTCTCAGCACTCCCCCGGTCACTGGACCGCCGTGACCAGAGAGATCCACCGCCACTACTCTGTCTACGCTCAACATCTCTTCTCCTCTCCCCCTAAACAGCAGCGTTTTGAGGCTGATGTGTCCGCGCATTTTACACACCTCCTCTCCGCATCGCCTGTGCATTGCGCAGCCCCGGAGAGTGATCGGATCTAAATCGGATCTCAATGTGGACACTGGAGATACATATTAATACCAGGTGTAAATGTAATCAGGTTAAATCATGTCTAGATACAATCGGGATACGAGACAAATTTTAATGTCAGGTGTAAAAGCGGTCAGTGACAGACTTTCGTGTTTGGCTGGCCCGCTCTTTGCTGCGGTCCAGCCCAAAAAAAAATAACAACCTGATGGACTGTTGGTGTGAATAAGTCCACTGACCAATTAACACAAGCACTGCTGTTGTGTTGGCATCTATAACCAGATTAAAACACATTGTATTGGCAGAAAGTCAGCCTAATGTTAACGTTGGCTCTTCAAGCTTAATGCTACCATAGCATGCTATCAGGCTAACAAGGTTTTTTACTAAATTTCTACTTAACCTCTCCTGAAAATGATCACTTGAAAATGTAATGCCGTATTTTATATATTTTACAAGACAAAAATGGCAAAAGTTCAGAGGTTGTAATGATTTGTAAATAGTGTGTATGATAAAAGTGCCTCATTGGAATTTGAAGTTATCACATTTCTCAGAATTAGGGTAACTTATCTTGGGATTTTATTATTTCTTCCTTTCTCTTTCTTTCTTTCTTTCTGTTTTTCTTTCTTTCTGTTTTTCTTTCTTTCTCTACAGCTCAGAGAGAAAGTATATTAACTGTCCTGGGTTCAATTGTATTGCAGTGTTTCATTCTCCCAGAGCACCACTATAAACATACAGATCAGATACTGCCTCCAATTCCTCAGAATCTCAAACACTGCGGTGAAAACTTGATGCTTCGAAGAGCGTTTGGTTAGAAAGGCGGTTTAGTGGTTTGTAAAAGTCCAGAACCTGAATTTCACAGAAACGGTTTTAAGCTTTTCTGAGGAACAGGAACATGTTTCTTTCGCTTTCTCCTAATGCTACTTGCAGCTCCACTTATAGCTGTTTTAACAGGAATACAAAGTCACACATTACCACACCACACTGGTCCACATCTATGAATATCTATTCTGACGCACACATAGGTTAAACAGAAAAAAACTGAATTGTGGGCTGGCTACTCTGGTAGTTTGGGGGAATTACAGAAGAAAAATGTTGTTTCAAAGAAGCAAGTGTTAATAAAAGACTTTCTGTTACGGTTGTCTCCCCTTGAGCTACTTCACAGAGAAAGTTCACAAAGTCTTCTCACCTACTGTCTAATGGTGTATTGGGGTAGGGAGGGCGCCACTGAGAGAGAGAGAGCAATTCTTCATTCAAGATTCTTCATAATTAAGAGGGGAAGAGTGAAAGAAGGGGATGAGTGTGGGTACTGCAGGCTTAGTGTGAGAGGACATGTAAGAGCGATGAATTATCAAACAGAGGGAGAGGAAAGAGAAAGGGGTATGGGGGGGGCTGAGGGGTTGGAGGGGGGGTGGGCAGACAAGTGAAAAGCAGCTAACACAGCAAACTGTGGCTTTGGAAGCTTCAGTCTTACGTTGAATAATTCATCATCTTCCCTCTCAGTCTCCTCGACTATTAGAGTTACAAAGAGCTGTAATAGTGAAAAATAATTCTGGGGGAAAGACGTATAAAGGAGCAGGAATATAGTGCAGAAATAAATAATGTCGCTTTGTCAGCCTAATCTTCAGAGGATGGAGGGGACTTGATTTAAAATCTCTATGCGAGCCAAAGTTGAACAGAACAGAAATTAGAACAAGAGTGTTTGCTTTATTTCTACTCACACCTTGTTGTAAAACAGTACGAGTGCATTTTGGAGGTAACACTGCAACGTAACTGGGTTGTGAGCCTGTCTGGGAAATAGTGGGCTGCATTTAACATGCCTTGTATGCATAGTCTGCATTTTAAGGGAACTGACAGTCTCATGGGTTGCACTTTGCTTTGTAAGCTAAATCAAGCACACTACCATATATTTTAATCTATATTAAGCAAATCTGACTTTTTGGTTTGAGAGGAGCTGTTTGTGCTTCACAAACCTGTTTTCCTGGATATTATATAATACCTAACTATTGTTTTTTTTTTACAACATCAGATGCAGATCACATGTAACTAGCAGTTGTCTGAGCTACACTGTGTTTTATAGAACTCACTTCTGTAAATACTTTCATCAACAAGCCGTGTATAAGACAGCCGGTGAGGTGCAGGTCACTGATCCGTCAGCGTTAACATCTGTATGGGTGAAAAAGCGTGTCGAAGCCTGTACCAGCTGTGCTATTTGCTGCATTTTTTTCTGAAATTACATGCAGGCTTTGAGATTCTTCAGTTTCACGTCCCACTCAACACCTACTGTAGGTAGGAAAAATGATGTTTTACACGTTTAATGTTACTCGCCAAAACTCATTGAGTGTATCCTTGAGGTCAAACTATTATGCATTTTCTTCCTCAGAAAACATTCGCAAATGCAATTGGTAAACAATTTGAAAACTGTGTTGTTAAAATCCATGTTTACAAGCTTGAAGTCTTCTTCTTCACTGCCTTTATTGGTGTATTGCTGCTTTTCTTTGTGCATTACCGGCACCTGTAGATCAGGGGATTCATGTGTAGCCATTGGCAGGCCTGTGAATTGCATCACCCCAAGCGAACGCTTGAGACAAACTAAATGTGGACTCACTAAAAAAAACAAAAAAACGCTCCATAGCGCTACTAGAGAACTAGCCTCCACTCCACTCCACTTCACTGAATTTTGATTTTATTCCTTATTGTTTTTATATGTCTGCATAGTTTTATTAGTTTTTAAAGGGACTGTTTGTAACTTTTTAAGCGTATAAATGTAGCGGGTCGGCACACATGCACGTTCGCATATGCGCGCTCGCGTGTGGCCGGAGCCTCGTCTCCGCTGCCTGCTCGCCTTCACTCAGACAACGCGCGCATCCTCGCTGTCTTGCTCCACCTCTAGACGTGATAGCGCGCTCACTCAACACTGCAGAAGAGTTGGTTTAGCTCTGAGAATATCTAGTGAATGTAGAGTGGACGTTTGTGCAGAAATAAATGCTGCAGCTCCTCCAGACCAACAGAGGTTTTCCGTGTCTTGTGAAGTGACGGAGCTCCTCAACGAGTTACGTTATCGTCTCGTTACCGACCGGGTGCTGGTTTCTTCGGCTGCCGGCTGCGGTCGGGAGGCGATAACGTAACTCGTTGAGGAGCCCCGCTGCTGAAGCCTGCGCTGAGCAGGAAAAGCCAACACTAGGATCAGCATTGATTCATGGAGAGACCTTCGTCTGGTCAGCTAACATTACTGCCAAGCAGCTGAAATATAGTGAGTGATATTGTGCTTTTAGCTGACGTGTGTCGCCTCACTGTTTTGAGCGATGCTCGTTCATGTCTATTTAGAGCGAGCAAGCGCGAGCTCGACGCTGACTTTCGTTGATTTCAAGGCCACAGGTGTCGCTGTTAAGCAGCATTTCTGAATCTTACAAATAGTCCCTTTAAATCAAGTTTCTTTGGTGCAACAGCTCAGTAAAAAAAAACTATTAAATCACAGTTACAAGCCTTATAAGGTGTAACGGCTATGTCCCGAACTGGACTGACACTACTGGAAGTCACTGCAAAGCCACATGGGAAGAACAATGCTTTTTCAATGACAGCCTTAAGACAGTCAGATATATACAGTATATACTGTATAGGTGGTCAGAAATTTGCATTTCTATAATATATAAAGAAAACTCTACAGAAACCACCATACATTATTTTCTAGTCATCTCACTCTATTGTCCCAATCTAAAAAAGAAGAATGAAACCAAACAATAAAAGAGCAGAAGCATAAAACCAGATGCAGACGATCCATCTGGTATCAGGTTTTGGGGTACAGTGGGCTTGAAAGGAAGAGGTTGGCACCACCCCCCCTGGGAGGGGTTAGCTAGCTGCCTGGCTGCCCTGGGCCAATATTAAACGCTCCCACATGCTGGACTGCAGCTTAAAAGAAGAAGTAAGCAAGAAGGAAAGAAAAAGCCTGAAAGACACTCATACGAGAAGTGTTTCTGCGTCTCAGTGTGGCGATTAAGCATTTACACTTAATATCAGTGAGTGAGGCAGAGTGCTGCCAGCGCTCATATATGAATGATGCATTTTCCCTCAGGGCACGTTCACAACCTCCAGCTAAAACCCTGCACACATGAAGAACGCACACACTCAACTACTCCCTGCTCGCTCTGCTTCACATTCAACTCCTCCCATCTCTCCGTACTCCTGTCCTCTTGTTTCTCCTCTTCTACCTCTTCCTCTCCACTCAAACATTTCCCTCAGTTCACTTGTCACCATAAATATATTCTTTGCCTCTCTCCTTTTCTGCTTTTTATGGATGTATTTGTGGCCAAATCCTTCACAAAATGCACACATCCTCAAATCAAAACAACATGAGTTGTTGGTATTCGATAAATAAAATGGGTCTTAGATGTCCTGAGATTAGATGTCTAAGAACAAAGTGTTGTGTTCAGCAATTACAGGATAATGGTAAATAATGTAGATACATTATTTTAATCAAAGACTCTTAATCCTACATGCATTTGGATAGGGATAAGAAATATAAGTTGTGATCATCATACCATGAATGCTCTGAGCTTAAAACAAATGGGTGATTCTTTCCAGTATCTGACATCCACCGCTGCACGTGTTTAACAATTCACAGGAATTACTGTATGGCTTCTAAACATCGGCAGAAAATGGTCTTTTACAGTATCTCAACACTGAGAGGAAAAACTGCAAAATAGCTACATGAAATAAATGAGGTGTTAGGAACACCTTGCAGTGAGGTGTGGTCTGGTGCAGAGCCGCCACTGGCTGCAACCTCAGGCTTTGCCAGGGAGCTGGGTCAGTTAAATAAAAATTTTAACAGCAACAAAAAGATGTGTTGCTGTCTATTGCTGATGGACTGATTAATACCAAGTTGCAAATCCAACAGCTGCAGTCATTTCATGTCATACTGGACTGGTCAGCTAAAAGGACTACCAGTGTTGATTTCGTTAACGAGAGCTATGATGAAATATGTTCGTCAACTACCTTTTTTCCCATGACGAGACGATGACGAGACGGCACCAAGGTCATTAAACGCTAACTGTGACGGTATCAAACATGCAATATCGTTGATGAACAAAATATACCTAAAATGTAGTTTAAAAACATAAAAAATGTACTCTTTAATCTCTCTTTAATTTTGTATTTTTGCTGTGGCGGCGGCGGCGCTCAGTCCGTCTCTGTCCTTCTTGTCTCACACCTCAATCCTGACAATTGTGCAACTATAATGCATGAAGTTGGCGGTTTGCTACATGTTGGGCGGGCGGATCGGCTCTCATAATGGACAGGTGGGTGTGACTGAACCGCGCATCATTAATGAGCGCAGTCAGGAGGACTCGAACTAAACTGCAAAACTACATTCTTAATCATTCAACCTGTGTTTTTCATCAGATAATGAATAAGATCAAATTTTATGTGAAATCAGTTTGACTAAAATGACAGAAATGTTCAATATGATCTGAAAACTAAACAGGACTAAGATTAAATAAAAAAAATAGCTGACAAAATTAAGAGAGAAAGCATTTTGACTAAAATTAAATGACTTTTCGGTGACTAAACCGGACTAAAACTGGACTAAAACTATGTAGGATAAAAATGTCTAAAATGTGTCAAAAGCTAAGAAGCATTTTCGTCTAAAGACTAAATCTAAAATAGCTGCCAAAATGAACACTGACGACTACTGTAGGTTGCACTTTCCTTCAGGTTTGCGCCAACAGCGGAGCCTCTAACACTTTGCTGTATTCTACAACAGTTATTCCCCACGTGAGGAGTCTCATCACTGATCACATCTTTGACGCTAAACAAACGCACACAAAATTTAAAAAATGACAAACAAATGTATACGAAGCAGATCTTCAGATCTTAACTGGTTGCTGTTCTTTTCTGGTTTTGTTCGAGGATTTAGTTTTAGTCCTTCAGGCTCTGGTTTACTTTTGCTTCATCAGGAAAGTTTTTCTGTCCTCACTTATGTGTGTATTTAGGATTATACCAAGTTAACTGGTTAAGTCAAATATCTCCACTATAGCATCATGGTACAAATGTCTCATACTTGTACAGGCTGGACGAGCATAAATGATTTCGACAAAGATAGATTTTTATGTGAAGAAAAATGATTGTACAATAATAATTATTACAATAATGATTAGCAGAGTGTGCAAATGTTTGTCTCAGTGCAATTCAGTTACAGTTAGCTGCCAGTCTGGTGTATATATGTATGTATGCATGTTAGAGGGTCAGTTTACCCATATCACAAGTGAAGATAGTTAAATGTTTTCCTCCAGATCATAGAGGTGAGTGGAATGTCATTTTTGGTGCATACAGCATCAACATTACATTTCAAAAACATAATAATAACTTTGTCCCAGGTAACTCACTGTGGACAGTCTCAGTGTTTTCCACCTTCTGTAGAGAATGGTTGCCAATGAAATACTGAAATGTAACTATGCATGTGAGGAATAAACTCTACCACAGACACATACACCTGTGTACAGCCAATGTGCCAGTCTAATGTAGTACCAAACAGCATGGAAGAGGATGTTCTGTTTTTAATATTTGTGTGTCTTTGTTGCTGAAACCATCTCTGGCCTGCAGGTTGAAAAATAAAAGGAAGCTTTTGTTCTGAACAGTGTGAGTGGGTGGCACAGCCAGAGCACAATGCATGCTGTTTGTCATGAGAGATCGACACATCTTCTGCTTACCTGAGTGAGAATATCCAGTTGACCTATGATGTGTTCCAGGGTGCTGGCTAGACCAGGCGGGACCCCTCCATCTGAGGCCTGGGACTGCGCTTGGACCTGGGGTGAGTCCTGTGGTACACCTCGGGTCTGTGTCTGGTGGGTGGAGGAAGAGCTGGCGCTGAGGTGTCTGTGGGTGTGGGATTGAGTCGCTCTGCTGTGGCTGCGACTGTTGCTCTGAGTGTGGACAGCGGTGTGGGAGTCCTGTCCGTTACAATATTCTGATGGTTCGGAAGCCTAAAAACAAAGTGGAAGGAAGGTGAGGAGTTGTTAGAAACTCAGATGGTCTCTGATGTGCTTCACATGACATACTATATAGTGCAGAGATACTGAAATGCCATTTCGTGCTCCTCGAGTGTACTACCAAAAAGAAAAAGGTTGAAACAACGAAACAGGGTTGTAATTTGTTTAATTCTTAAACCACAACTCTTTTCTTTTGTTCCTAATAACTTTACAAAATGGAAATAAAATTATGGCTCTGGTCTTTTTCAGAAAGACAGAACAAATAGCTGAATTAGATCACTGATGAATCACAGACTGACGTTCTGAACAGTCATCATAGCAGTAATAGTATTAGTACCATGTAGCGACAATAGTAGTAATATTAGATCTCCTGAGAATTACTTAGCCCATAAAATATATATATCATCAGCAATTGTTTTTTTTTCTTTGGTATGAGCGACATATAGATCTCAGTCAGACTATTCTTATGGTGTTGAAACCACAAACATTTATGACTCAAATGTTTTTCTGACTACAATGATCATCTTGCAGTTATCAGCACTTCCTGCTCTGTACCACTGTACATACTCTCTTTTCACTATAGTCTTATATTTACAATCTATCTGTAATATTGTCATCCTGATTTCCCATATTGTAATTTTGCTATTCTACGCTTAGCACCTTGTCACGCTGCTGCCGTTTGTTGTAAAGTGTAAAAATGCAGCAATCCCAATGCAGAGAATTCAAAAAAGAAAAAATTGTGAACATTGTGGTTGTGGCCGTTGCTCGCCATCCCATGCAGTTGTCTTGTCAATATTGCGGTTATTGCGACAGCCCCTAGGACAAAGGGTGTATGCAGTATGGACTGTAAAGCCTTTTGAGGCATATTTGTGATATTGGGCTACATAAATAAAATTGACTTTACTTGAAAATTGACTTTTTTCATTAAGCATATCAGAGGTGAATGAAATGTGCAGTTTGTTCAAAGTTTGTCGCTCCCTGTCAAATGTGCAACCTTCCTGGCGAGATAAGAAGTCAGAAAGTATTGACTTAACAAATAAAAAAATCCCAATAAATACAAATGCAAAATGTTCTACAATCAGAAACATGACATCACTCACTGATGAAATTATTTGGAAACAAATATCTAGTGTCAGATCTACAGAGCTAAAGAAATACGTTTCACCAAATGATTATGCTTTTTGCAATTTTATCTGAAATCATTAAAACAGAAACATATGAAACTGAATAAAAGACGCTTGGTTTTGAATCTATTTTGAACTAAGAGTTGATAAATCACAATTAATTTTTCTAACTAATTGATTAATTGACTTTCAGCATCATAACAAATCTTCACTTCTTTTTATATTTTGCCACTGAATATAACACCACAGTAACTTTAAAATGCACCCTGACATTGGAAAACTTTGCTTGAATCAATTTTGTTTCCATAAAGGAGCCTTTTAGACTGACTTCAGAAGGGCTACGGAGTCAAAAGAGGGAAACTGTTGACTCTCTCGCTCTCTCTCTCTCACACACACAAATTGCCAGTCAGTCTGTCTGCGTTGTGATGAATTCAATGAGACATAAACACGTGAAGGTCAGTGACCACATCTCTCCATCACCATGTCTACGTGACTAAAGAATGTGTGAACACATCTATAGGTTTCTTCATATTTCTGTCCGTCTCCGCAGACCTCCGTCTGGTTGTGATAAGGGTGTGTGTGCATGTGTGGGTGTGTATATTTGTGTGTGTGTGTGTGTGTGTGTTTGTGTGTGTGTGTATATTTGTGTGTGTGTTCATCTGTTCCAAGACAACAGCATCTCATCTCCGTCTCAGTGAGGGAGACAACAACTGTTTTACTCATCACCACGCAACAGGAAATCTATTCACACTCAGATAAGCATGTTCAAGACCGCTGTGTCAAACTGTGCTGCTCCTAAATGAAGCCAGATGAGCGGAGCACTCAGCTGTCACCTGGATCTACACATTTGACACAGACAGGGGTAATACATACTGTTTACTGCCACAATACAATGGGCAGTCATGTACATGGGCTATGAGATGTTCCTTGATGTGATTATTTAGAACTGTTCCTGTGTCAGTTCGGCCAAAATAAAACAATAAACAGAACCTAAGTTTCACAGAAAGACATTTCACCAAATGTGACATTCCTTGAGCGCATTAGCATGATTAACAAATGATACAGAGCCTTTAGATATTGCATAAAAGTGACAGAGAATAAAACCAGAGGTTGGTTGAAGGAAAGCCAGCTCTGCAAGAAAGTGTAAGATGTGAAAATGAGATCACGTGGCCAGAATTAATTGCAATTGCTGAAGAAGGAACTCAATGCCCTTCATCATTTTGCCACCAACTTGCAGGCGGTTCGATGTGATCTCAAAACATTACATGGTACATGCCTAGACTGAGCAAAAAGCAGAGGAAAGAAACTGTCCAATCGCTCAGCATGTCTAAAAGAATCAAAATGAAACTGTGACATTGTGCACGTTTGTGTCAGTCTATCACCAATGTAGATACTGTCCGACCAAAACAATTGTCATTATTACAGTAATATAACTGGATCAACTTTCGACCTTCTGCCCTTTCTGTCAAATACTGTTTGTGCTAAAATGGTTTACAATTTAGCTATGTGGCAAAATATATATTTGGATTAAGTGAACAAAAGTAATCTGTACACAAAAACTATGCAGACGATTCAACAAGTGGATTAATTAAAACATCCTGAATAGAGCAGTAGAGTCAATGATTATTCCTTCACCGCAACAGTAATAACTTCAGGTCAGAACTATGAAGACGTTCAGGTCATATGCTCCCACATAACAACTTGGATGTTAAATTAGTCAAATATGCCGATACAATCACACGCCTAACTCCAATTCTATCACCACTGTTTTCATCAGCAGTGTCCTTTTTTTAAGGATATCACAAAATAAATAAACACTTTTTCCTCACACAGAGATTCAGGGGAAATAGAGCAGACGAGTCATGAACTGCTGTGCAGGACACATTCATGTAAAGCTGAGGAGGACAGTGCAGTTACATGGTATCTGTCTTAGACCGCTCTGCCACCAGAAAACAATTCTTTTCAATCATTTTACAGAAGCTCTATACAACCTTTATTAATCTCTAAACCTGATGAATGAATAAAACACAGTATCAGTAGATGTCCTTGTTTTTGCCTTTTACTATGGTGCCTTATTCTTCTGCTATTCTAATTTCCTGCTCTGATCTTCTGTTAGAGGCTTTACAAAGACAGGGAGAGAGGGAGGGAGAGCGAGAGAGGTGGAGAGATGGAGAGAGCGAGATGGAGAGAGAGGAGACAATAGAGCAGTTCTGCTGAGCCTACAAGCTCCACCAAGACTGGATTAACTCTTGTTGAGAGTACGACTTATAGCTTTGTATTAAAACAGCTGCTTAAACACACAGCATTCACTGGTCCGCACATAAACACACACATGCTCATACAGAAACGCAGAGGCAAAATTGGATGTAGACATATGTGCATACAGATAAACACAGGGTTTCGCCTGCATGGTGGTTCTGTTGATGGCTTGGAAAGCTAGGTGATCGTGGGGAAAAAGTTGCTGCGGAAAATGAAGAAAGGCGTCTTTCTTTAAAAACAAAATATAAAAATCACTTGTTGTAATCACTTGAATTATGGCATCATGACTAGTAAACAGTAAAATAGTTTATACAGTACCTTTATTCAACTTATTACATACCATCCTTTGCAATGTGACATGTGTACATAGCGGCGATGTTGATTGCTATATTGCTAAAACAATATATTGTTCGGCAAACTCAACACGTCCTGTGCCGCCGTAGCCTTTACGCGGAGCCAGGGAAAACCCTGCTGCGCACGAGTGTACACACACACACACACACACACACACACACACACATACGTGCGCGTGCAAACACAGCACACACAGTAACCACCCTCCTAATGAATCACCTGGAGTGGAAAAACCAACAGTGGAAAATTTCCTGAGGCCCAAATTAAACTCTTAGTCTGACACAGCGAGCCATCAATACACCCTGCAAGCTGCATATGAAACCATTCATCACTCTACACGTATGTACACGCACACATACACATACACACATAGAGTAGGTTCCCCACCTGAAATGTTCTGAGAATAGAGCAGAAAAGTGAAGAGAGGTGAAAAAAGCAGCGACAGAGATGTGTAAAACTCAAAATGTCGTCTCCCTGCCTTGGATATATAGAGTGATATGTGGGCAAAAAGGGCCACACCAACAGAGGATGGCTGTAACTAAACCAAATGCACCTTAAAGACACCTGATAAAGACATTTAAGGTGATCTTAGCAGAGGATATAAAAAACTGAATGCTAAATCTTCACAATAAAGGGGCAACAGGCAGGTTGATGTACTGAGAGTTAAAAGGCCAAGTTCACCCTCTTGTAGCAGCAAGCATCTGCTAATTCTCCCCGAATCCATCTAGAAACCGTTACTGCTCCGGGGACGCTGTTGTATGTCTGACCATGTGAGACTTCATTCAGCTGGTTTTATGTGTGAACGACGGTGATGACTGCACTAGTAACAGTAAGAGTTTCCAGTTGAGAAAGAGCACAAGTCATGTCGTTTGCTCAACGTGTACCAAGTCAAACACAGGTGTAACTAATCACATTAACGATGGCTACATTTCATGTACTTGCACCAGTGCCAGCGCTCTGCTATGATGATGCATGCTGGCACATCTAACGGAGCCAGCGGTAATGTTATTAGTTACACCTGTGCTTTGAAAACTCTAAATATCTGCCATTAGAATCGTCTATTGTGTTAATTGAGAAACTGGATTCTCCAACACTTTTATATGATTTTTTTCCAACATTGGTACAAAATGCTATGGATAAGAGGAGGAACTTATACCAAACAGTGGTGTTTTATTATTTGTTAAAATGCTACCCTTAGTGCTGAATGGTTAATTGTTTTTATGTAGAAATCCCAAAGAGCAGTGCTTTTCATTACAATTTACATGACATAATCGTAATCAAAAGGGTTTAAAGGTGTAGCAGGTAAAAGTTTAAACTGGCAACTGTTGATTTTACCGGCTACAATATAATATATGACGACTGTCATGACCAACAGAGTGGCAACAGAGTCTCTTTCTCCAACAATCTAATTGAACGCATCACGTCAATTTCAGACAGGAAGCTTGGCACTTGTCAAATGTAAAAGATAAGACAACAGAGTGTTTGGAAACTCACAGTAAACTTATAGTCACACAGCATCGTCACTTTAAGCTCATCATCTTGATAGCTCTGAACTGGGACCTTTGGGATTCAAAGCTGTGACATAGTCAGTCTGAGGCCCTGTCTGCAAGTATACAGATATTTTTGAAAACAGATATTTTCCTCTACTTTTTGGCCTCTGGTCCGAACACAAAGAGAGTTTTAGGTTCACTAAAATGGCGATTTTTTTGAAGGTGCAGATTTTTCAAAGCTCCGGTTAGTTTGTATCTGAGTGGACATGTAAAACGGAGCGTTTGGGAAACAATGACGCCATCTCCTCAATCTGTGTATGCGCATTGTTGCTTTGTGTCATGAGCAAGCGCCAGAAACCAAATAAATAGGTATCAAATATGCATAAAGAAATAATTATCTACTACCGTTTTCCTATTGTTTGAGGAAAATGAGCTCCCTACGCATGACCTGAATCTTCTTCTCTGTTATTTGACGTTTTGTTGACGTGGCCTTTATCGCCACCTACCGACGTTTTGTGTTCCAGTGTGGACAGAGATATTTTGTAAAACAAAGGTCGCGTGGACAGAATTTTTTTTTAAACAGATGGGAAAAATATCCATTTTCAAAAATGTATCTTCTACGTGTAGACAGCCTAAAGCTGTTGTTGGCTGAAGCAGCTACAGTGCAGAGCTGTCAACATTAGAGGTCGTGACTTTGATGTAAAAACAATGTCAGATTAAATTTATTTGCAGTTTGTTACTATTACCATAACTGGCAAACTATGCAGCTGATACAATAAGATATATGAATGAATGAATATAATATATATATTGAATGTTATTCAGTAGTCAAGTTGATGTAATATCTTAATAAATGTGAGCTAGATTGGTAATTCAGGATTTTCAGATTGATTCAGGCTGATGCATCAAAATTTGTCAAAAAAAGTGCAGCGATTCAACTGAAAAAATTTAGGTTGAAGCCCTTTTAAACTAAAACGCATCACAAGAGACACCCACTTACCCACAGGAAGAAGACAATTACTGTAAGTAACAACAACATGGACCCAGTACAATATACTGTGTGTTGACACCAGCTGTCTCTATTTAACATGCCTCTGACTTTAAATTGACTGTTTAAGGATAATGTCTATGTTTTACTTTACATTCATGCTGATCATCCAGGCCCGCCCTTTCCTTTACATTACTCACTAGCACAGCTGGCTATAATAGATCTTGTTGTTCGGCCACAGAAGAAGCCGTATTCTGCCGTACATTATTGTACAGTGTGGAAAAAACTCTACCCATCTTAAAGATAAAGTAGATTCGAGTAAATATGATTAAAAAAAAAGTTATTTTTAATCTGTGACAGTAGTACATGAAGCAGGTAACCTGAAAATGTGCCTCTGTGTCCTCCGGTGCTCCGAACGGCATCTGCAAGATTTCACAGACCGGAAGAAAACAAGCAGTTAGATCTGATCTGAGATCTGCTGTCCATCTGCTGTCTATGAGAGCCTGCTGTCAATCACTCGCGAACTCCAACCAAATGGTCGGTTAATGCCTATTTCCCGCCTCAAATATTTTCAGAATCATCTTGTAGTGTACGGTTTAGCTGTAAAATGAGAAAGTTTGTGACGCGGCCGCCATCGTAAAATCTGCTGAAGGAACGCCAAGTTCAAGTCACATGACCGGAGCACAGCTCAATGACTCTGTGATTGGTCAAAGTCTCCCGTCATGGGCTAGCTTGTTTAAAGCCTGAAAACAGAGCCATGAGGAGGTGCAGAAGTCTAGTTATCTGTCAGAACTCTTGAATTACAATATGCTGAAAGGTTATTATGGAATTTTTGCCCAATGAAGCCAAAAATACACTGCCTACTGAAGCTTTAACATTCTGCAAGCAAAGACAATAACTCATACGTGCCTTCTGAGGCTTAATCACAATTATAAATTAAATTATAAACAATATCTCTCTCTTTAGGTGAAGCTGGAGTGTGGGTGTCATAATATAACTACATAAGATGTAGACAAATCTTTTCACCAACTGCTGACATCTAAGTTAATTACAGTGGAGCAAACATTTCATGACAAACGGCTAGTGACGCTTTCTGATGAATGAAGCTGTGATGTGACTCAGCTCTGACTTATGTTTTTGGCCGCGGCTATAGCTTACAGAATCAAATCACTAAACCTTTTTATTAATGCAAACTCTGATTTTCCATTTCTCTCTGACAGCTTCCCCCACTCTTTATATATATATATATAACCCCTTTCTCTCCCTGCTACTCTTTTGTCTGCCGCTTTCTCCACATTTCTCCTGATCCTCATCTCTTTTAATCTCTCTCTGTCTGTACGGTAACAAGGATGAACAGGTGTCTGTTAATGGCTCTTACATTTTCATTATTCTCATGCCTCCACTTCTCATCTTTTTGTGTCTCCACTGCGCTCATGTGTTCTGGCTCGCTCACGGGCTCACCCCGTTTCCCCACTTGCTACCTTTCCCTCTCCCTCCTCGCTGATGCTCTCTCGCTCCACTAGACCATTAGGCTCTCTTTAACTCCGTTGCTATCTTGTCTTCCACACTCCCTTGTCACACCCCCTGCCTTTCCCTCTTTCCCCTGCTGTCAAACGCATTCAACTCCCGCTGTCAGAACAATGCCACCTGCCTTTCCATACCAGCAGCTTTAAAAATGAACACACACGACCACAAACTATATCAGAAACTGCAGTCTTCAGTGCAATGCTCTGAGATCTTAAATATATCCTCGAGGATTGTTTCACCGCTCCTTGAGTCTTTAATTAAGGAGAGTGCCAGTAAAGTTTTGGTCTGCTATAGCACAGTTACAGCAGCCTACTAGCTGTAAATGAATAAAATAACGGTGGAGGAGATAGAAGTTCATACAGCTACTGCAGTCTCAGAACTCCCTCCCTGCTCTTCAATCCACATCCTAAAGCCGAGCAGAGCTGTGCAGTGATGTGTGTGTGTGTGTGCTGTGAAGGGAAGCCTGCTGCGAGTGTGCAGCTCGTCTGTCTGCACACGTGAGTTGGGAGAGAGACCCAGATGTGAAGCTAGAGACAGAAAGGGGGGATGGGGTTGTGGAGGGGATGGATGGCGGGATTAGGGCGGATGTGATCAGAGAGAGCTGATCTGCCTGTCAGCAATGGTTGGCACTCACGCACACACCGATGCATCTTTTTCTCACACGCCGAAACAGCGGCACATAAAGAATTTTCTCAGCTGTGTTGAGCGCAGAGACGGCCTGACTGAACCACCCACTCTCTCGATGTTTAGGTGGAGAGGCCTCATTTTAAAGATGGCTCATTGTGTTTAACAAATAGGCCTGCGTGTTCCTGGTACAGCGCCCATCGCTGGCAAATTATCACGGAGCGTCGCATCCAAGTACATTAAAGGATCAGCATATCAAATTAGCTCTTTATGAAATCCCCGTGGGTTTGATTGTGAAGAGGGCAGCAGCCATGGGTGGCCTTTACCTCTGTATGAATAAGCACAGCATTACTGTCTCATTAGTCAATTTCTTCCTGGTGACATGAATCATAACCAAAGGCGGTTGTGTGTAATACTGGATGTTCGGAGGGATGGGTTTAACACCTATAGGTCGCATTAGATGATTTAAACTCAGACTAGAGGGCTGAAGTCCAGGCAGGCCACTGCACCACGAGCCTCAGCCGACAATTATCTCGTTGAGATTCTTTGATCTGTCTTTTCTGAAAGGCTTAACCTGTGGTTTTCTTTTAATATTATAAGCTTAATAATAGGTATCTGTCTTTTAAAGATGAATTGATTATTTTGCGAGAATACAAACAACATATCCTGTTGTCAGCTGTAGTTGTTAAATGCTGTTCTGGAAAATCGGAAAATATTTTTGAATGTACAAGATCAGGTTGTTGTCATACGCCGTTTGTAGCTATACCTACGAAAAGTTATGCACTGTAATTCGTATATATATCCAACAAAGTCAACTCGTATGTAATCAACGTAATTGTGAACCAAGAAGTATAAAGAGCAACAAACGCTGCAAAGAAAGGAGGTCGGGGTGGATGGATGGGTGAAAAAACACTGGACTTTCACCCAAGAGACCGCCGTTCGTACCGCATGTGAAACCAGAAGTCAACGTTGACTCGTCACGTAACTTCTGTACTTAAGTTACGCCACTTCCAGAGTTATTTTAACTCAAACCACGATCTTTTCCTAAACCTAACCAAGTAGTTTTGTTTGCCTAAACCTAACCAAGTTGTTACCTGTGAAGACAGATTATTGAATTGCATGTACGAGCGGATATTGACACGTGTTGCTGGACATACGTAGGAAAACGCACGAAAAATGAAGCATAACTTTTCGTAAGATATCATACAAAACATTGAGAGAGGATATGTTGAGAAGATACACTCAGTTGCCAATTTATTAGGTACACCTAGCTCAAACTAATGCAGTCCTGCAATAAATCCTATCTTTATGAAGGTTATATTGTTGTTATTTGTTTGGAGAGGTTTAACTGTATTGTTTATACTGGCAGGTGTTAAGTTATTTTGTCATACATTAATAAGGATAGGCTAAATAATAAAAACACCCCTCTGTATAATGCAATACAGTTCAGCAGCACCACAAAGTACATCCTCCAAAATAATCATACAGTTGAATCAACCCCTTTCTTAAACAGTTTCAACAAAAACTGAACATTATATCCTTCATAAAGGGAGGATTGGGGTATTAAGGCTGTATTAGTTTTAGCTACCTGGCAACTGAGTGTACATTAACATGCGCAACTTGCTGCTTAGTGCTTGACGTTCATGTCCTACAAAACTTTTTATCAATTTAGTTTTTGTTGTTTACATTAAATTAGTACCATTAATTATCTGCAGTCAAATGTCCCAGAATAAGAGGGGGAAAGGAGGGGAGGTCCCATTGGTCATTTCAATTTTTGCATATGAAATGTAAAGTTGAGTGTAAACAGGCTGATAATATTCAAATGTTGTGCTTCTCTTTAATTAGATGCAGTCTGGCTGTTGGACATATGAGTCTGTTCCACAACTCCTTTCACGGCTGCTTTCAGAAAGAACATCCTGTTTACTATATTCTGCCTCTCTGAAAATAAGTCAATTTACAACAGCACATTATATCCACTTCTCCTACATTAGAATAAGGGCTGAACAATATTAGAAAATAATCAAATTGCAGTTTTTTTAGACCAATATTGCAATTGCGATTCTGTATGCATTTTTTTTAGTTTTTTTTATCTTATCTTCTGTATTATTCAGCACACAAGCAATAACTCAATGTATGACCAACACAACACTGGAGACAGTCAACATATAAACTGCTCTTTCCTGTAGGCCAGGCCTGCATGTTATGATGAAACAAGATGAATAACATATCTTTATAAACCTTCAGTCACAGTGGAATATTATAACTTGTAACTTCAAGCCTGGTAAACATGTAATAGAATCATCATGATTTACCTTTTTTAATAAAATCTGAAAAAAAGAACAACAAAACACTGCAGGACAACAGACCTGCTGTGAACATTAATATATGAAAAATAAATATGAATCTTACTGATCTCCAGTCAGTTACAGTAACAAATCACACAAACTAAAGTGCAGAAATATATATATATAAAAAATCTCAACACCTGACTATGGCTCTGCCACTCTAAACATCTAAACAGCAGTGATCCCTGCTGGGTGGTAGTCAGCCTACTTGACACACTGGTAGTTGGGTTTTTAGCCACGCAAGCGTCATATGCGGCCTTGTGACAATACCGGACTCTGTGGAGTAGGGGTCTCCAACCTTTTTTCCTCTAAGAGCTACTTCGACAAAATGAAAGTGTCCGAGAGATACTCATATTTATATTATTAGTAACATTTATTCACATTGCTCAGCTTCACCCAAACCAGCTGAATAAGCTTCTTTTGTGTGAACATTTAGAAAATGTTGATATCCAACACTCACATTTTTGTATCAAAATTCAGCAGCATGTGCATGCTTTTTTTCTGTATGCATTTCTTTATATTTTCAATGTGTCAAGCTCACACTATTAAACTCACATCAGATTAATGTCATAGAAAATAAAACCACATTGTTACTTATTTTACTTGTCCTTATTTTCTGTCTGTCCACAGATCCCTGTATCACATCACTTCCCTTCACATTCCCTTCATCATCTGTAGTTCACATGGACTTAAAAACTCTGTTTCCCATTTCTCATGAAAAAAGTATGTTTTTTGCCTTTTCTCGGCCTGGCTATTTTCCACGGTCATTGTCAAATCTGTTGTGTGCTTGCTAACCTGCTAACATCACCTAACGTCACTGATGTCACCAAAGTTGGCAGCAGCGTAACTCGTTTAATTGACAGCTGATTGGCAAATAATCAGTTTATGTCAGAAGGGGTCGGGATGTCTGTGAATTGGATTGGATAGAAATTTAGGTTTACCAAGTGACTTTGTCTTATCAAACTTGTTTACATATTCTTTGAACCTTTGGCGAGCGACTCAGAAACGGGTTGCGAGCGACCAACGAAGTGTTGGAGATCCCCGCTGTAGAGCATCTTCTTTTCTAAACCCAAAATAGGTACAAACGATATGCTGTTCCTCTTTGACACTGAAGTGAAAAGTCACCGCTTGCTCTTCAGCGTTCGGTCCTGCTGAGGTCTTTTTCACATGGTGGTACTGCTAGCATCAAAGCTTGCACGTGGTATTTTACAAGTTGTTTTCTTCACCTACTCTCATTCGCATTGGTCACGTGGAGCATAGGGCAGCGTGTGTGCACATGAAGCCCACAAGGCTAGGTGTTTCCGACCCTATAGTCGTTTAGATTAGTCGTGTCCAATCGGACTTTAAGCTGTTGTTGGCACTTACTCACGTTGCTCCCTCCTTTCTAGATCCTTGCTTGTGTATGAACTCTCAGATGTACGTCGCTTTGGACAAAAGATAAATGAAACTGTAGAATTGTAGATTGTGTAGCATTTATAAAGACCATCAATCGCAGCTTTTGCCATTTGAAAATTGCGTTCTATTTAGGACTGCACAATTAATCGAATATTAATCGTAATCGTGATTTTGGCTTCCCAAAATTACATGAACATGATCAACTGCAATATTGACGTTCAAAATGCGTGCTCCGCTCATAGAAAACTCCGCTGCATATCAAATCAAGCACTTTTGGGGAGCTGCCGGAAGGACCAATCTCATTTTGATGCATAGATTTGTAAATTAGCAGGAATATAGCACAGCATGGAAGTGAAAGATGGGCTCTGTTTATTTAAATGTCAATTTTGCCCATAATCGTGCAGCCCTAGTTCTATTACATGCGATGCGATGTTGGTTTGAATTTGATTAATCGTTCAGCCCTAATTAGAGTACCTCTCTCTGTTTTAAATACTCTCCTTTTAAACTCTAACTAAAGCCTTTGAAGACTCTTTCCAAGAGAGAAGGAAAACGAACACATTTAGGCAAGATGGTGACATTTTTCTCCTTGCTGCTTCCTCTCAGGCAACACGTGTCTGAGACTTGCGGCAGTTTATGAGAGATGAAAGGGCCTGTATTAATAATAAATTATGAATGGATAAATAATACATGAAAAAGGAAAATCTAGGAAACTGGCACTTCCAGGTGCAGCTACTACCATTACTTTAACTGTAACAACTGGCAGATAACAACTCATCAAAGAGGATGAAAGAAATGTCAGGAACTAACTCAGGTTAATGAGGTTAATGAGCTTAATGCGTGCGTGTGTATGTGCGTGCGTGCGTGCGTGCGTGCGTGCGTGCGTGCATACACTCTAACTGTAAATAAATTAGAGTATTATCTGAATAGTGCTCGTCGCAGTCAAAATATTTACTTGGTATTAGCAGAAATTAGTGTGTGAAGTGAAATGCCAAAGCAGCATGTATTATTATTGTTTCAATCAATTTTTAATGTATTTATTATGACTTGAAGTTTCAATTAAAGCTGAGCTATCTTTGTGGATACGATTCCTGCCACTGAACAAGAAGCGCTCATGGTAACAGCAACACTAGTAACATGCTTAACGTGCAGCAGTCAACAAAAGCCAAAACAAAAAGGTCAAACTCCACCACGGCTGGTTCTGACACGTTTCCCTCCATCAGTCAAATCTAATATGTAGCCAAACTAACACTTGTTGCCGTTACAGAAACTTGATGAATCACTATATTTATGCGTGGGGGTTTGCATTGATTTGTTTCCACATTATGTATTCCTAGCTCTGTATTTTGAATCTACTCAGCCATTGAAATGCTCTGCATGCACATAAAAACTGCATCATTATCATCACAGGCATGAATGAGACCAATTTCCATATAGCTATTGTAATAGCACTTTTGCTGTCTATCAGATTATGCAATTATGGAATGCCAGAGACTGTGCATACACACATCACTTAAAAATGTGTCTTGTCAATGCATGTTCTCTCTAGGAAATATAGAGCCAACACAAACAGTTGAACCATTAGTTTCTTAATCAAGCTGATGTTAAGTAAAAAGCTGAAGCATCAGACAGCTGTATTTGTAAAAACATATTTCCCAAAGAAAGGGTTCGGTGAGGTTTCACAAGAACAGGAGTTCTCAGAAGATGAGAATACATTTCAGACATTGCACTAATCATCTCTCTCCCCAAGATCCAACTGCCCATTTTCTAATCACCCTTCGAGGCACGTCTGTAATAACAGCTGTCGAGTGGAGGAGCTATTAAAATCAATTTAGAAAGGCACAGTCAGACAGAGGAGAAGAAAAAGAGCCCCAAAGGGTCCGTGTGGGACGGCACGAAGAAAAAAGGACATTAAAATCTACACTGCTCAGGACAATGTGTGAAGGAGATGTTAGCAATAACCATCCTCACATAGCTGATGCTGCTGAAACGTTTGCATACACTAATCCTGAGTTAGAGAAACATCTGACATCAACATCTTGTTTGTCATTACCAAGCTGCTGAAGGAACATTTGTTGGAAATGTTCCTAAATCTTTTGTAATTAAGTTTCAATGTAATAAGATACTGACATGTTCATTATAAGTGTTCCTTACCACTGTATTTTATCCATATCAATTATATCTAAGGATTCAATGCTTTACGTACTACAGTCTTTAAGATCCGCTTTAAGATTTGTCTTTCAAAGCCGTTAACTAACATAAAACTTCAAAGTTATTAAGATTCCCAGTTAGTGATACTAGTACTGGTTTAATATCACACCATGTCTATTTTTCCACCTGTTACATTCATTATTAGTCATGAGTCTTGTGCTATTCTTGATTTCCAATAAAGTGTAAAGGCAAGACAGCATCACTGTGGGTGGATCTTCTAGCAGAGCGATCAATAAGAGAAAGCAAAGACAGGGAGGGTGTGTGTGTGTGTGTGTGTGAGAGAGAGAGAGAGAGAGAGAGAGAGAGAGAGAGAGAGAGAGAGAGAGAGAGAGAGAGAGAACCTTGGCTGTGCCCTTGTTGATGTAAGTAACACTGTAGCAGTCAAAGGGGTTGAAATCCAAACCATTGGTTCCCCAGCCAGCCTGTGACACCCTGTCCCCTTTGTGTGTGTGTGTGTGTGTGTGTGTGTGTGTGTGTGTGTGTGTGTGTGTGTGTGTGTGTGTGTGTGTGCGTGCGTGCGTGTGTGTGTGTGTGTGTGACATCTGACAAGGTCTTTTAATATTTAAACATCGCTAATAGCTGCACTACTCTCTCACTTTCTGTTTGTTTCAACGTTTATCTTTAGGTTAAAATCTTTGGGTTTGAACTTTTCTGTCACCTTCATGTTTTTTTAACTCTTTTCGCAAACACACACATACACACACACACACATACACACACACACGAGGGATGCACCAATATGGCAAAAATGATAACCACAGTTATTTTGATAAATATTGAGATCATGATTATTTATCAAGATGATTCATTGGTTTCAGGGACAAAATATTTTAATTACACTTTCACATTTGGATAAACAGAGCACTGCTTTCACTTTAATGTTGTGCTACATTCCTGCTAATTTACCAATCTTTGAATCACATTAAAAATAGTTCTTATTCACAGAGCATCTCCTAAAAGCAAAATATAAATAAAATTGTACCAAAACTTTTTACCCAAACTTAAATCAACTGCTTTCACTTTCACGTTGTGCTACATTCCTGCTAATTAACAAGTCTTGGCATCAAAATAAGACTTAAAATGATGCTCTTCTTCACCTGAATTGGGCAAAATGAGTAAAAGTATCTAACTCTTCTGCAGCTGCAACACTTTTTCAAAGTTTTTCACAGGCTGCCACTGTAGACAGCTCTCCAAAAGTGAAGCTAAAACATATCGATCGCTCCCTGCTGGCTGGCTGTTAGTTTAGGAAGCGTTTGATTTCATATGCAGCAGAGTTTTCTATGAGCGCAGCACGCATTTTAAACGTTAATATTGCAGTCGATTACTAATATTTCATCAAACATTACACCACACACGGGGATCATGAGGCGCATTCCTAACTAGTTGACAGGAGCAGACACTGGGGACCTATTGATTTCAACGACATTGAAAATATGATTTGGCTGTTGAAAAACGTGATTAACGATTTCAAATGGCGCTTATACACAATGTTTAACCTTATAGATTAAATTGTGATCAATTTTGACTGTTTCCTGAGTGTTAACTAGCCTAACTTTAAACTTTCATTTAAACGTCAGGGAACAGTGAAAAGACTAACCAAGTTTTGGTGAGTCTGATTTTGTTTCTGTTGAGTTTGAATGAATCACTTAGCAACTGAACCGAGCGCTGACTACAACAGAGCGCGTCCTCTAATGTCGGCAGGAGGAGACTAGTTAGCTGTTAGCAGCTGGTGGGCAGCAGAGTCCTGAGGTGTGTTTGGCTAACAGAGCTAATAGCTAAAGGGGCTAATACTAACAAAACTAAACACACCGCTTCACAGACAGTATCTGTTCAGAGGAAGTGTAAAACAGTCAACTTGAAGCGTTACACAGTGAACTGCAGTTTAGCTGCACTGAGCTGACCGATGCTACGCTATGATTGGCCAGTCTGCATCTGAGGGGCGGGAATAAGCGAAAGGTCAATTGTGGTTTGTATTCATTCCATCAAACATTACAGCAGTGTTCGTTGCAGACACACCTGGTGGAGATCTGCAACGCTACTGAGTACACCTTTCTATTTGATAATACATCAGCCTGAACTCTCAAAAAAAACAGCAGCTTTGCATTCAGTCTGAAGAAACCTGAAGTAAACCCACACTTAAAAACAGTAAATCATGAAGTGTTCAAGCTTTGCACTTGAAACTGTACGATCACTCATAACTACACTTTCTTCTTGGACAAACTTACACAGCAGCCAGAAAGGGTGTGGTGGAAACAGTGCAAGCAGATGTTCCTACGGATGTTCTATTAAATTACTGTCATGAAAACGGAGGCGATGCTGCCACAAAATGAGCTTTAGTGTCTGGAGGGCTTCCATCTTAATATTGTTATAATATAACTGACATGGCATTTATTAACTCAGAATATTGTCCAAGCCTCTTAGTTGTCAAATTACATAAAAACTGTATAAATCAGGATAGTGGAGTGTCACATGTACAGCATCGACATTAGGACTAATAGCATTCAAATGTAATATCTAAAGACACTCAAATGAGATTGTATACGACAAGAAAGCATTTTCATTGATATCTTTCATTTTAGTTTATCAGAGCCTCATTTCATCACTCTACCTAATTTATAACACACAATAATCACAGTAATCACAGTGTTTTAAACACAGTCATACTTCATTACTTTTTACTGCCGTTTTTAATTTTCATAATTTGTCATCATCCAAATTTCAAAACTCACCTGAGGAACAGTAAAATATCTCTGTTTTTGAGGACGTAGTCATAAACCGCGCACAGATTAATATTTAATTAATTCCATGTGGTCAGAGAGATGGAAAAAAAACTTCCTCCATATCAAAGTGTAGATGTGGGAATAAGGGGGTATTTCTTGCCCTGCATGTGAGATATGAATGTAGCTTTGAGCCACACTGCAGACTTCAAAGGAAGGATATGCAGGGAGGAAATAAGCCAGCCACACAGGCTGCTTGAAATTCTGAGGGGCATCTGTGCACGTGCATGTGTTTCCTTATGTTTACTTTTGAGCCAGTCGCCACACATGCATGCAAATGTGTGTGCACATTCAATTAGTCGTTTTTGTGCTAATGCGAGCACTTGGACATATCTGTGTGTGCGTGTGTGTTCATTTGTGTGTATATACCCTGTGGCCAAACTATAAGATGACCCCACTTTTACATCATTTTGAAGTTTTCCTGAGGGTTTTGCTTGAGCAACCCTCAGGAAAATACATATTTTAGCCGCACGACTGGTAAAGCTCTAAGAATATCATAAAACTTTGCTTAATTGTAGACTCCAGTGCCAAAAGGTTTTGGAATCGCTACGGTTATGGAAATCCTTGGGCTTGAAATCAGAAAGTTCCAGATGATCACACAGTGCTATAATCAACCTTAAAGGTGATAAACGATACATGCGCGATTGGGAACATTTCTGCCTCCGCACGGCTCTCAACATGGCGATGGCTGAGCGGGCGGCTCGCAGCTAACTGTGCTAACAGCGCTAACAATGAAAACCACAGCAAAACTGCTGACAGAGGTAACAGGGTTAAAACAGGGTGGGATCGGGAACCATTATCAGCTGTAACCACCGTATGAGAGCAGTGCAGAGCGGCGGCCGTGAGTGAGCCAGTGGGGCACGCTCACATGCACAAATATCCAATTAAACAGAACATTACAAAATAAATAAATAGTAGGGCTGGGACAATACACCTATTTCCCGATTCGATGCTATCACGATACTTGGGTGCCGAGTCGATATGTATTCAATTTTGAAGTATTGCGATTCAATATCACGATTTATTGCACTTTTTGTTCACTTTTTTAACACTAGACCATAGGAAAAAGTTTAAATCATACACTTCTGGGGATTTTTACTTTGAAAAATATCGAAATTGATAGAGTAAAAATGTTTGATTTTCAGCATGTATGTAGTCGGAGATGTCCTGAAGTCAAATATATTAGCCATTATCAGGCATTATTCATTTGTTCCAGCAACCCAAAAATCAAAGAATAAAGACATTTCCCTCAAAAAATTAGTGGTATTTTCTTTTTAATTTCTAAGGGACATGTTATGTTTTATACTTCTGGTGAATATAATCCATCAATCTTATTTCCATATATGTATTTTGTATACAGTTCCCTTTGTTAACACCTTATTTTGAAAACCTGATGTAGTCACATGTGTATACTTCTGCTAATTTTTCCAAGTGCGTCGCTAGCTCTTCCATCAGCTACGTTCTCTTTATACATCCATGGTCAGCTCCATTGGGGCCTTTTGACTGTATTTAACATTAATGTCAGTGTATCGGTGCTCTACAGTTGTTGACCGCACGTTACCGCAATACGATAACATTTCCTGTCCGTGACAGAGTTAGCATGCAGCTTCAGCCGTGATGTCTAGCTCTGCTTTTCCTGGCACTGTGTGAAACCCAAAATGTTTCCATACTTTACTGTATGTGTAGTGTTTACCA
This sequence comes from Sebastes fasciatus, assembly GCF_043250625.1. Lineage (NCBI taxonomy): Eukaryota > Metazoa > Chordata > Actinopteri > Perciformes > Sebastidae > Sebastes > Sebastes fasciatus. The sequence goes on along the minus strand of NC_133795.1, from coordinate 31,455,874 downwards.
TGTTGGATTTAAAATGTTGAGGTGCAGGTCCTATCCACGTGGAACCTCCACCGTTTTCTACTTTTTCATTTCAGCTATCTGACGTCACGCTACTCAGACTACAACAATAAAAGCGGTAACTTTCTTCTATCTCCGCATAGACTCAGATAAAGCAAATCTATCGATACTGGCATTAAAAAATCAATTTCAAAATTGTAGAAAAAAAGAAATCATGTACATTGGTGAATCGATTTTTTTCCCAGCCCTAATAAATAGATGAATAAAAAGCTGCTGCTGCTTGACAAAGTTGAGGTCAGACAAAACTAATTTTTACATTTTAAAAACCAAGCTTGCCGAAAATCTGACACATGATGTAGAGACTTCCTGATGAGGTCTCTAGGTACAGATATATTAACTAAGGACAGCAGCAACGTGTGCATGTTAGGGTTATGTGTGTTAGGGAAAGGGAAGGATATGTGCTGCATGTCCATGTCTGGGATAAAAAGTAAAGCTGGATCTAAATGGGACATCAAAGCAGATTTGCTGTCAGTTTGCTGAGGTTGTCTCCAGCTGTTTGAACTTACCTGGCTGCGGAGCCCAGATGGATGGGAGTTAAAAGCGGGGTGAGCCGTGGAGCTGGCAGGTAGCGTCTGCAAGCTGGAAGTAGTTTTATGTTGTAGCCTGGCACCATCACTGCCTTCAGCACAGTCAAAATTACTCTTCCACACCATTACCTGTAAGGTAAATATAAATTATTGCTTATTCCACAATAATACACCAAAGTCAAATCACCAATAATCTTATCTACAAAGAATGAAATGTGCTGCGTAAAAATAGTTTTGCTTTCTCTTTTTCAAGTTCTTAATTCATTTTCATGACGGTTGTTTCATAAATTGTCAGTTATAACTTTCAGTATCACTATCAGAGGTATAAGGAAAGTACATAATAAATATAATATATCAATAGACTGTGAATATCATGTCATATCAATAGATCAGTTAGAAGAATAAGTGATCACCTGTTCATCAGAACCTCCAGAGGCAAAATACTCTCCTGTCCTGGAGAAGGCCACACAGGTCACTGGACCCTGGAGTGAGGGGAAAGAGAAACACAGAGATGAGAATGGAGGTGATTATACAGTAAAAACATATCCCAACATTGCCTTATCTTTCTTACAAAGAGAAGTATTCTGAAACTATAAAGCTGCAAACTGTTTATTCAGGTTGAAAAGGAAAACAATGTCATTGTTGCTATGAAATGTTGTGCTCAGAAATCAAACAAATCCCAATGAAGAAAAATACGCAACAAGCATGGGCAGATCTATGCTGTGGAAATCCAAAGCAAATCTCATGAAGTGTGCTAAAACGATTAGTCGGTCGAACAGATTATTTAATCAGCAACTAATTTGATAACTGCTTAATCTCTTGAGTCAGTTTCCAAGCACAAATGACAAACATTAGCTGATCCACATCCAGCTACTCGGATGTGATTATTTGCTGCTTGTCTTTGTCTTAAGTGACAACAAACTGATTATCTGTAGGTTTTGGACTGTTGGTCAGACAATTTATAGACAAAACAATTAATAGATAAATAATATAAATAGCCAGATTAATCAATAATAAAAATAATTGTTAGTTGCAGCCTTGAAAAGAATGAAGCAACCCCTATGAAAATGGTGTAGTCCATGTGTTGCATTCTGCCCATTCATTCATTTTCAAACACTACATATATTACCTTTGAAAAATATAAATAATTAAAAATGTTTCTTTTCTGCCAAGCAATATAGCTGCAGTGTAAGTGTTAAATACAGGGTGAAGTAAACACTACATAATTTATCAAAATACAAAAATAAAAACACACACAAAAAAGTTATATATAACATAAAATGGAGAGGATTAAGTGTTTTTTGTGTCTATAACTCATAGTATTTAGGAAACTCTTCTTTGAGGAAACACAAATTTGCTCAGAACAGAAGTTCATGCATGTGTGTGTGTGTGTGTGTGTGTGTGTGTGTGTGTTTGTGTGTGTGGAGGAGGGGGTGGGCGTGTGTGGCTGTGGCAGAGCAATCAATAACAGAGAGCGGAGACTGAGGTGATGTGAGGTCACACATGGTCAGAGCCAAAAAACGATCACCTGCGGATGTCAAGACTTTGGCATGCCCTGTGTGGGTGTATATGAACCTGGAGTGCGTACAGAATCCAGCTTGAAAAACTCAGAAATCACGCTCTCGTTTTTCTCTTTCTTTTCTCTACCTCACAATGCAGAATGGGGTCAACGATTACAGCCTGAGCCCTCTGACTGTGTTCAAAGAGAGGATGAAGGACAGAACAAACAAAAGAAGGGAAAAGAAACAGCCAGGGAGGCTGCTGGGAAGAAAAAAAAGGAGCTGTGTGTCCTGCGGATGGCACCCAGACAGGCTGGTTTGGGTGAGGAATGGTTTCCCAGAAGCACCTGAGAGAAGCAGACAGTGTCACTATGGCAACGCGACGGCCTGACAGACAGCATGTTCTGTCTCTGCTCTGACTAATGCCTGCTGCCAGGCTGGCACTTGCCATGGCCAGACACACACACACACACACACATAAAACACACACACACACACGCGCATGCTGATAAATGAACAAGGGTTGCAGAAACCAGACAGGTCCCACATGTTGTTTTCCATAACGTTATGACTAACAAAAACAATGAAATGCTTGAGCTGGTTATGTTTTGTACACCGTTATTTCTTTAAAATTATATATTTAACAGCAGATCCGTGTCTTAGTCCGTGCTGCTATAAAACTGTAATGACGTGGCCTTGTAATGCGTCTAAAATAATAACAAACAAAAGATGATTAAAATCAATCTTGGATATGAATGTCTCCGGTTACACTTCAGAAAGGAGATAAACAAGCACTTAATTGAAAAAAGGCGAAGAGTGTTCGTATCAGATTGGTACTCAGTATCAACAAATACGTTCAATTTACACATCAGAATTGATATTGGGGAGAAAATGGGATAAGCGCATCACTATACATCTGGTCTTAGGACATCAAAATATGATGAATTTTAGTCCCAAATTCTGCCTTTTCCTCCTCCTATAAACATATATTCCACATATTTGCACTCAGGAGCATATTTAGATTCACCAATAAAATCTGATCATAAACGTTAGGATGTTAACAGTAAAACTCTGCCGTCATAGAAAACCTGCAGGTCTACATTTGTCCTTTAACTGGCATTAGCACTAGTAATGTGTTGAAGGTGTATATTTGGGCGTCAGCTTGCAACAACGCAAATTTCATTGTAATGAACGGATGCCATCTTTGTACACTATATTATTATTATTATTTTTTTTATTAAAGGTACCCTGTGAAGTTTTCCTGTAAACAAAGTTATGTTAGCATTCAATGTTTCACATTGTGTGTATCTAGCTCTGTGTCGCTGGAGGGTGGGTAGTACGTACAGATGAGCGGCGCCCGGCATTTTTTTTTTTTTTTTTACATATATTTGGCATATAACAAGAGATCAACACATGGACACAGGATTAAAACTGGGGTAGTGTATTTTAAGGCCAAATAAATATGTCGAATGCATTCCCAAGAAATTATTTTTTAGAAAAATATGAAACCCATATTGTTTACAACCAAGTTCGCCTGCCAGCAGTCTCCTTCTTCTTCCTTGCCTTTGTTGGTGCATTGCTACATTTCTTACCAACAACTGTTGATCGGTGGAATAGCATGAAACCATTGGCAGGAATGTGTATCACATCATACATATGCACCATGCATATTTGTGCACATACAAGGGATACAAACAAAGCAGGGACCCACTCTTGAAACCATTGCTTCAGAGCACTCCTATTGGTAAAAGAAAAACTCCACAGTGTACCTTTAATAGAACAGCATGAAGGCTGTCAGTGTCCATTTTTTACTTTTTAACTTCAAAAAATCAAATCTAACCTGACATGATGTCCCACCCTACAACCCGTTTCAAGCAGGAGTACATTTAACTATGTAAAACACTAGCATGTCATCTCTTTCGTGGGGTCTTTAAAAGCTAAAGTATACTTGTGTACTAAGTTGAAGATTTTCTACATTAAAAAGTTTTGGATCACACTGTGAAAGTCAGTTGTCAGACAGCGGAGCAGAGAGAAAAATTAATCTAAATTAGCCGGATTTCAACCCAGCCAGGTACGTAGGTAAACCCTGAGGCGAGGTAAACAACACGTTAGTCAGATCCAAACGAAAAAACACAGATCCCTCATGTGTTTTCACATGCAGTACATGCTCATAGGTCTACGCACATACACAGACGAGCAGACACATAAACACACATAAACCTAAACACCCACACCAAACAGATGGGGGTCTCTCCCATTTTCAAGCTATGCGACTGGAGAGACAATTAACACCCCGAGCGCTTGCAGCACCAACAGATTGGCGAAGTCACCACTGAGCCAAAAAGAACAACAACAGAAACGGAGACAGAGTGCAGGAGATGACAAATTTGGAGGTGTGAAGTGAGAAGAGGGGAAAAAAGTGCTTTTTTTATCTTGACAAAGAGAAGAGTCTTGGCAAGCGGTTGAAGAGAAGCACGGGTGACACCGACAAAAAGAGGCAGAAATGAGAGACGGGCAACGTGTACAGAGGGATAGATAAACAGATGGACCACATGTGGTACTGGCAAGCCACTGATTTCCACAACTAGCCAGCACGCCAGTCCATCAGCTGTTCAAACAAACAGATACAGTCAGTGAGCCGTCCGGCCGACTGGTCCAGCCAGCCAAAATGGGAGTACATGAGAGGTTCGGAGTTAATAGAGAAGGACAAGGAGGAAAATGAGGATGATGATGACGATGGGTAACGCTGAAACGTCCCCAGAACACACAGAGAAAAAAGCACGGGACGGAAACAAGAGAGGAGGAAGAAGAGAAGAAGAGGAGGAAGAGAGGATCCAGAGGAACGGAGGCACAAACGCAGTTCTGTTTCCTTCCAACAACCCTGAGATGAGTCATTATGAGTGGGCTGCCCGCTCGCCTGGCAAGTACTAAAATACACCATATACAAAAAAGGCATCATACGCACACTCTCACACTTCACAGAATCAAACATGCACAAAGGAAATGTCAAACACACACATAACTGTCCACACACTGAGGAACCGCAGAGCAGACTACAGACATGACCTATCATGATCATGACTGGGTTAACTGCAGTTAGGCCTGTAGGATATCTGTAGGATATCTAAACAGTATCCATGTGTCGTGTGTGTGTGTGTGTGTGTGTGTGTGTGTGTGTCTTACCTGGTGTCCGTGCAGTGTGTACAGTAGCTTGCCCTCTACAAGGTCCAGTATCTTCATTGTGGAATCGCTGGACGCAGTGATGAGGAAATTACCAGCCGGGTGGAAAGACAAGCTGTTCACCGCACCACTGTGGACTGGAAAACACAGTCACAGGCTTTATGACAGGACTGAAACAGACATATTGTTACTGTAATTCAAACTGAAGTGTATTCCTTTGTGCAGTTAAAGACAAAAAGTAAAAAATCTCATTGTTGTTCATCAGGCTTTACTGTGTTTTGCAAATTTACATGTTCAATTTTGTCTGCCATTATTAAACATTGTGATTAAAATCATGACAATAACAATGACTTTGACACATTTTTAAAGATATTTAACTTTTGAGACGTAGACAAAATACTACATGTTATAAAAATCAGATAATAAGAACACCAAAAAAATAGTGTTGGTCAAACAAGTGGATGTCAGAGTACAAATTCAGTTATACACCAACACCTCAGGGGTGTTTTAAGAGTTCACTGTCTTGCTCAAGGACACTTCAGCAGACCAGATGCTTCCTAACACGGTTGCCTGGATCCCACTGAAGTGCGCTGCTGCTGTACATCCCAGTGCCTCAGTTGCTGTGTAACTTGAGAATGGCTTAACATCAGGTTTACATTAGCACATATCATTACGTCAAGTATAGTAGCCTATAGCAACTAATCAAAACTTCCCCGGACCTGAAATCAATCTACCATCTGGTGACTGGGTTCTTGACTGAGACAAATGAGAGGACAAGCAAGACATTCGACGAGCGACATGGTCCCTCTGCTGGCTACAAGATGCTATGACATATATAAGATACACTGGTACCTCTATAGCTGCAACACGATGCTGAAAGGCCGCATCCGACTATACTGAGAGCAGGGGGATGTATTCTTTGGGTATGGCTTAGGTTCACGCAAGGACAGTGAGCAATGTAAACACCCTAATAAATTCAAAGCCAGTTGAATTAACCACCCAACAGAGGGCAAAAATAACTAAAAGAGAAAAGACAACTAAACATGATACCTACTACCACTAATTCTCATGGAGATCTAACAGTAACCACGCCACATTTTGACCACAATTTCACACTTTAGGCTGGCACAATTGGTGATTAACTACAGTATGTAAAGGGAAGCACTGTGGAGAGGAGAAGACATGAGAGGAGAGGAAAAGCTTTTATCTTCATGCCCCATCTCCTCAGACAGATGTGATTATCCATTATTAGATCTCACAGCTCAAATCCATTTAAGAGAGCTGATTAGAACAATCAGACCGAGAGGCAGACTGACAAAAGGCATCAACATTTGGCTTATTGAATATGCGAGGAATCTTGATTACCACTTTAACCGTGAGCTTTAAAAAGCTTAATTTGATCTTGGTGTTATTTCAGTAATTTGCTGTATTTTTCACTGTGTTTAAAGGTGAGGCTTTACTTTAGCTGTGTTGCAGAGTCTGGGTGGGAGTGGACGACAAGACTTTGACTTGGTTTTGCCATAGAAGCCCGAGAATTTAATTTATTCTATAAGGCATCAAGAGTGGATAAACTGAGTTTCTTTAAGCAAAAAATGTAGTAAATGCTTCCCTAAATGTTTGTCTTAAGGGTTGATGTGGTTGTCATTTATTAATTCTAGCGCTGTCAATTGTTTAAAATATTTAATCGTGATTAAGCACATGATTGTCCGTAGTTAATCTTGATTAATCACTAATTAATCGCACATTTTTTATCTGTTCAAAATGTACTGTAAAGGGAGATTTGTTAAGTATTTAATACTCTTATCAACATGGCAGTAGGCAAATATGCTGCTTTATGCAAATGTATATATTTATTATTGGATATCAAGTAACATCACAAAACAATGACAAATATTGTCCAGAAACCCTCACAGGTACTGCATTTAACATAAAAAATATGCTGAAATCATAACATGGAAAACTGCAGCCCAACAGGCAACAACATCTGTCAGTGTGTCAGTGTGCTGACTTGACTATGACTTGCCCAAAACTGCATGTGACTATCATAAAGTGGGCATGTCTGTAAAGGGGAGACTCGTGGGTACCCATAGAACCCATTACATTACATTCACATATCTTGAGGTCAGAGGTCAAGGGACCCCTTTGAAAATGGCCATGACAGTTTTTCCTCGCCAAAATGTATCGTAAGTTTGGAGCGTTATTTCACCTCCTTCACAACAAGCGAAGTACATGGTTGGTACCAATTGATTCCTTAGGTTTTTCTAGTTTCATATGATTCCAGTATCTTCACTCTAGCTTTAAAACTGAGCCTGCTACAACCTCTGAAAGATCGAATAGCCGCCGGGTCTGACGGTGGCCCGTCGGACTTTTAAGAGGTTAATAAAAATCGCAAGTTGCGTTAAAGAAATTAGTGGCGTTAAAACAAATTTGCGGTAATGCGTTATTATCGCGTCAACTTTGAAGACTTAGTAATTCAAATAATGACTTTGCATTAAAGCTACGAATACGCAGTGATTGAATTCAAATTGTAGTTCGCTGTAGCAATTGACCATGATCTTCAAATGACATCATTATAAACCAGATACTTCCTTTATACGTTTTTTGAGGGGTCTTTACCTTGGTAGTGCTGTAGCATCTTATGGGATCTGATGTCCCACACCTTGACAGAGTTGTCAGTACTGGCTGCAGCGATGCATGTTCCACTGGGATGGAAGTCCACATGGTTTGCATAACTTCAGGAGAAAGAAAACATGACATTTAATGAAATTAGGCCTTTGGCCAAGCTTTATCATGACTTAAAATTCATTATTCCAGGTTAATTCAACTAACACCACACTTTTGATCTAAAATATTACTTGGAAACACCCACCAGAGAATATTTTTTACAACAATTCCAAAACACTCAATTGAGGCTTTTAGCGGATGCTTTTAGAGACATTTGTTGTAATGAATGAGTAGGAATTCAGTGCCTTGGTTACAGTGATTTTGACATAACACATGGTTATGGGACCCGTCGCCTTTTTCAGTTGTTGTTGCTAAAACATCAGTGTTTTTAAATAAATAAATTACACAAGTATATAATGCTCTAAACCCTCAACATTTACAAAAATACCAGGAGAAACACAATAAGATGGATTATTCTTGTTCACTCACTGCAATTCTTTCTCCCACACACATCAGAACATTTCTTATCCACATTTTTCCAGTGCATCTTTTTTTCTGGTCTCAATTACTCACCCCGCATGTTCATAGAAAGAATGAATGCACTCTCTGCTATTCTTGTCCCACAGCTTTATAGTCTTATCATCACTGGACGACACAATCAAACGATCATCTGGAGAAAACCTGCAAAAAATGTATTGAAAATATATATCAAAACCTGTCCATTACCTACGTCTTCAGCTTCACTTTTTACTAATGACATGTATTCATTAAAGATAAGATAAGTTAAGATAAGATAGAACTTTATTAATCCTGAAGGAAATTCTTGTGCCAGAGATTGCTCAAAATTACAACAAAATGACAACAAGTTCAAGTGTATAGAATAAAAAGTACTATTTCTAGCACCAGTGCCCTAATAGAATAACAATTAAGTAAGATACATTTAGTAAAATGAGTAAATAAGATAAGCAAAATAAAAAAGGTAAAGTAAGCTAAAAAACAGAAAAGGAAGTAATATTGCACATGATGGACATTAATATTGCACACACTAAACAGTGATATTGCACATGATATTGATATTATTTTTGTTCTCAGTTGTCCTTCCTGCAGAAGGGGGAGGAGTTATAGTCTGATGGCCACTGGTAGGAAAGACCTCCTGTGGCATTCTGTGGTACACCTCTGTGATCTCAGTCTACGGCTGAAGGTGCTCTGGTATGATTCCAGTGTGGTGTGCAGGGGATGAGAGGTGTCGTCCCTAATACTGAGTAGTTTCCTGAGCATCCTCCTCTCAGACACCTCCACCAAAGACTCCAGTTCAACTCCCAGGACAGAACCTGCTTTCCTGATGAGCTTGTTGAGTCTATTAGCGTCGGCTGCCTTCACCCAAATTGTAAAACAATTCAGAAATGTATAGGATATATCTATATGTAAATACAACAAATATCTGCAGCAGCCAGATAGTTATATCTAATTGTGAAAACTGTATGTAGGTGTGCGGGTATGTGTGTGTGTGTGCATCGTACTTGGCACAGCGGACCCAGTTGATGTGCTGGTTGAGAGAGAAGAGAAACTTTTGCCTGTGGACGGTCCACACTTTGATGGTCTTGTCGTCAGAGGCTGTGACCAGATTCTGTCCATCGCCAGAAAAGTTAACGCTTCGCACAGTGGCAGTGTGAGCCCTGAAAGCTGTTGACTCAGCCTTCCTGTAGACACATACACACACACACACACACACACACACACACACACACACACACACACACACACACACACACACCGAGACAACACTAAAGTTTAAAACAAATTATCAAAAACAAGTGGGTGTTCAGAAATGTGTGCCTTCTTCTGTATTGGCAGAAGCAGGAGATTTGTTGCTTTTATCCTTTGTGGGAGTCTTTCCAGTACAATACAATAAATAATAATGAGAGATGATAGAGATGTACTTAAAAAAACAAAAGGTGGAATAAGTTAGAAAACTCACATGCTGGGCATCCACAGACGTACAGTCTTGTCTCTGGAGGCAGAGGCCACCAGGTGGCCAGAAGGAGAAAACTGAACAGAAGTGACAGCATCTTTGTGTCCATCAAAACGATACGCTCGCATCTGAGGTTTCATGTTCCAGATCATCACACAGGAGTCATGAGAACCTGTGGCTGGGAGGGGAGGGAGCACAGGTGTGGGAACTGAGCAAAATGTGTAGAAACCATAGCACACAGACAATAAAATAAAAAGAAATCAGTTGCAGCAAATGATCTGGCCACAGACAGATAAACACAAAGGCACATAGAAAAATGAAGTAGCAGTTACCAATCTGTTTCATGTTGCAGCTGAAGTCCACACTTGTAACATTGTCCCTGTGACCCTTGAAATGTCTCTCTAGAGTTGGATCAGACTGTATGGATAAAAAGAGAGACAGGTTGCAGTAGCCACATATTAAAGCGTGTGAGCACTTGTTTCAGAGTATTTGTCAATAACATTAAATATGAGTAAAGAAGCAACAATCAAAGTTCAATCTGTGTGGGTGTGTGACATGATAGGCAGTGTCCTGGCAACATAAGCAAACAGGCCCCTAATGGCATACGTAGCTAAAAACTGATAGCATTCTCTGCAATGAGTTAAGAGTTTGTACAGATAAGTCTGTTTTCAATACAGCTTATAAGCAAGTAAAGCAGGGTAAACTTTCGGCTGGTAAAATACTGACACCTGTGCTTTTCATACTATGACTAGTCTAAATGTCTTCTGTGATAATAAAGGCCCATGACACCCATATCTGATTGTTGGAAACATCATTACTAAACCATGGGCATTTAGATAAGATAGAAACCCGAATCTCCCTTCGCTTTTGGTGAATGGTCACAACCTCATTAACTTAAAACTACCTAACGTCATGATTCGGCAAACCTTTACTAAAGAATTATATCCGTTCTCTTCAAACAGCTGAGAGACTAAGATCGAAATTCTTCAAATTTCCTATTGCACCAAAAGCGAAGGAGGTTCATTTTAAGGTTCTCAGTGAAATATACCCCTGTGCTGAATTCTTAAGAAATCGTTTTGGTTTTGATCACAATAATTGCTTGTTCTGTGATGAACACATTGAAACTACAGGACATTTATTTTATGAATGTGTTTTGGCTAATTCTTTCTGGGATGATTTGCATTATTGGTTGTCCACTAAATTTGTATTTTTTTCTAATCTAACTAGATCTCTCTAGTGAAAGATCCAGTACATGACCAGGCAATCAATTCCATAATCGTTCTTGGAAAGTTTTTTATACATAAAAATAGGTTCCTGAAATCAAGACCAAATTTCTATGTTTTTCATAAGGAGCTGTGTGTCTTTACTTTTCATCTCTGAAACATATGAAGGAAAAGAAATGCTATGAAGCTTCCAATGTTAGTTGAGGACCTTAACCTTACAGAGAACCTCTATCACACTATTAGCACTATTCACACATTCCCTTACTTTTTTTTGTTTGTTTTGGGGTTTTTTTCTCTCTTCTTCCACACTCTTATGCACTGTATGCCAATTTCCAGGCTTGTCTGTTCCCTTGTAGTTGTGGACTGTTCTGTACGATGCCATATTGTAATGTAAATTTCTCAATAAAAAAAGAAATAAAAAAAAGATAAGATGAAACTTTCTTTATCCCAAGGGAAATTGTTTCAAATAATGTGCAGCAAAATATACTGTCTGGAGTTGGAAGCACTACAGCCGCGGAGTGGCGCTGTTTCACAGTGTTATTAGTCATTATTAGACTCCAAAGCCTGATTAAATCCCAGAGATCTCGTTTTAAGGCTTGCAGTGAAGTTGAATTCAGTCATCATAACAGGTTGATTATGATGAATGAACATGCAGCGATGTCTTCATAATAAATAGAATATATATTTTTATGGATGTCTTATTTTGTTTCATAAACGATGCCAACAAGGAAATACGTCAAACGCAGAAACCGTACACATTTATTAAGCCCTCCGCTTAGCCTGTCAGGCGGCAGTTTTCAAAGTTATGCCAACGCAAAAAAAATCTCCACCAGTCAAATTAGCTTTGTATCTGGCATTGTGTTGAAAACCTAACACTAATTTGGCATAAATTAGGCTTTAGGTCTGTAGATGCTATTGAAGAACGCAGGGTCTATTGGCATTGTGACAGGAAGTGCTGCCTGAGAAACTACACTCAGGGTGGAATGTTGCTTCTAGTGATGGGAATTTCGTCTCTTTTTAGTGAGCCAGATCATTTGGCTCAGCTCACCAAGAAGAGCCGGCTCTTTCGGCTCCCAAACGACTCTTCGTTTTACCACTTCTGCCTTTTATAATTCAGCCAAATTTAGCGCTGTTTTGACCCATGATTAGTATGTGTACACATATATCACTTAAATTATTCAATATTATTATACTAAACTTTATCATTTCCAGAATATCGTAATTTTACATGCTGCTTCGTTTCCAACTGTCACTCATCTTGTCTGCTATTCGTGCACCACACTCCTCTCTCTCTTTCTCTCCTCCTCTCCCTCCTGCTCTGTACCTGTAGACCGTCAGCGCACCGTGCATCCCCGCCCCTCCCTGCTTGATGGTATGATCCTTGTCTGTCCTCACCTGATTGATCGCACGGACGTCATTAACACAACATTCAGTCACAGTCAGTGCATGGAGTGCCTGTGGCGCTGAGAAGATCATCCTATCATTCTGCCTTGAATTAATTAAAGAAAAAAAAACGGCTCTCGGACGGGATCCGGCTCTTATCGTTCACTTAAAAGAGCCGGCTCTTTGAACCGGCTCGTTCGTGACCAACACATCACTAGTCGCCGCGTCGACAGCAGTTACCAAGGAGACCGTGGAGAGCTGTTGTGCTATAGTTTCTGCTAGCTGTTGTGCTAGTGGCGGAGGACCTGAGAGGACTCTCGGTGCTGCATGAGGGGAGCATTTGTAACATGGCAGAGCTGCACATTATAGGCCAGATCGTCGGGGCCGGAGGTTTCCCACAGAACAGCCTATTCTGCAAATGGGGAGTCCACACAGGAGGAGCATGGCGTCTCCTGTCCGGGCTGAAGGAGGGACAGACCCAGGTGGACGTCCCCCAGATAGGAGACATGGCGTACTGGAGCCACCCCATCGATCTGCACTACGCCACTAAAGGGCTGCAAGGCTGGCCGAAGATCCACCTCCAGGTGTGGCACCAGGACTCGTTCGGCCGCGGCCAGCTGTACGGGTACGGGTACTGCCATGTCCCCTCCAGCCCCGGACAGCACCGGGTCAGCTGTGTGACCTGGAGGCCGCTCGGCTCCTGGCAGGAGCAGCTGGCTCACATGTTTGTCGGCGGAGGCCCGCAGCTCCGCAGCCCGGACCTCATCTACAGCGGGGCGGACAGATACAGGCTGCACACCGAGGCCATGGGGACCGTGGAGCTGGAGCTGGGCATCATCATGAGACACTTTGACAAGTACGGCGTCGAGAGTTAACCTAACGCGGTGAAAGGACTTTAGGAACTTGTGATGGGTTTTATATTGAGCAGGAGGAGCTCTTACATGCTTTTAGGAAAGTTTTGTACTTTTTGCGTTTGTGTTTTTTTTTATATAACGTTACTAGATATGTAAATAAAGAAACTATCGTCGTAACGAAGTTGGTTCCTTGTTGATCTGTTATTGTCAGACCACTCTCGCCCAATGTCAACTGGGATTAGAGGGATGGAGAGTATAACCAGATCATTCACCCATTATAACTACATCATACCTGTATGCAGGGAATGAAATTAGCACCTGCCAAATAACAGGGTAAAAGTTGGCTGTGGCAAGTAAGAATTTCAGGTCACCTGCCACCATGGCAGACAGGTTTTCCTTAACCTTAACCCTTCCCTAACCCTAACCCTACATATTATTTTTAAAAAGCAATTCTAAAGCCTAAATTAAATATATGGCAACACTTCATTTTACAGGTCCACAAATGTCATGGTAATTAGCTGATAATTTGTAAGTATTTGAAATTTCTTTGGAATTACTGTATGTTAGTATGGCGTCGAGAGTTGAACACGGTAAAAAGGACTTCTGGAACTTGTGATGGGTTTTATATTGAGCAGGAGGAGCTCTTACATACATTTTAGTAAAGTTTTGTACTTTTGTGTTTTTTTATATAAGGTAACTAGAGATGTAAATAAATAAACTATTGTCTTAACGAATTTGGTTCCTTGTTGATATGTTATTGTCAGACCACTCTCGCCCAATGTCAACTGGGAATAGAAGGATGGAGACTAGTTAATGGATGGAGAGTATAACCAGATCATTCACCGTTATAACTACATTATACCTGTATGCAGGGAATGAAATTAGCACCTGCCACCTGCCAAATAACGGTAAATGTTGGCTGTGGCAGGTAAAAATTTCAGGTCACCTGCCACCATGGCAGGTAGGTTTTCCTTATATTAAGAAATATTATTTTTAAAAAGCAATTCTAAAGCCTAAATTAAATATATGGTAACACTTCGTTTTACAGGTCCGCAAATTTCATGGTAATTAGCTGATAATTTGCAAGTATTTGAAATTTCTTTGGAATTACTGCCAAATTACCCCAATATTTACCTCAAAATTGATCAAAATGACTTTTTTATAAACATTATTTAATCTGCTATTTCCCAATAGCTGGTAATATATTTAAGCCTCAAGCCTAAGGGCCTAGTTTGAACGCTGAGATGCTATTTTAACATTCCATTATTAAATTATGTTTATAATAAAGAATATTCGTTACATTTATAGGTAAATATTGGGGTAATTTGGCAGTAATTCCAAAGAAATTTCAAATAGGTAACTTGCTAATTATCACCTAATTACCATGAAATTTGTGGACCTGTAAAATGAAGTGTTACCAAATATAGTCATGGATTAAGGTTACATGATATATTCCATAATTCTACAGTCTGGTACCACTGACTCAGTGTTTACAATTTTAAAGCGTTCTAACTAGATTTCAGAAGTGGCAGACAAAGAAATTGAGTGACCGGTAGAAATGTTCAGTGACCTGCCACAGTGGCAGGTGAGGAAAAATGTTACTTCCAGACCCTGCCTGTATGGATCCTCATCCTACATTAGTACCTAGAAAGTTCTTAAAATGTATTTAAAATGTAATATTCAAATTGTCTTGACCAAAAGAGAAAAAAGACCCGGACCCCTGCAACACACTGCACTGCACACAACTCATATTTCACTTGATTTTGTATTTTTTTATTAAGGCTGTCAATTGATTAAAATATTTATTTGCAGTTAATTGCATGATTAATCAGGATTAATCGCAAATTTTTTATCTGTTCAAAATGTACCTTAAAGGGAGATTTGTCAAGTATTTAATACGCTTATCACCATGGGAGTAGGAGAATATGCTTGCTTTGCAAATGTGTGTATATATTTATTATTAAAAATCAATTAACAACACAAAACCATGACAAATATTGTCCAGAAACCCTCACAGGTACTGCATTTAGCATAAAAAATATGCTCAAATCATAACATGGTAAACTCAAGCCCAACAGGCAACAACAGCTGTCAGTGTGTCAGTGTGCTGATTTGACTATGACTTGCCCCAAACTGCATGTGATTATCATAAAGTGGGCATGTCTGTAAAGGGGAGACTCGTGGGTACCCATAGAACCCATTTACATTCACATATCTGGAGGTCAGAGGTCAAGGGACCCCTTTGCCTGAAATAACTTTACCAGACATTTCACCCAATACCAACAACAAGGGTACAATCACCCTCATTTAAGATGATTTATTAACACAAATAGGGTAAATTCTGTTCATGGGGAAAGTTCCCATATCATATAACATAACTCTGTCTTGCTACTCTGGTCTTTGAGCTGCTGGTGAGCAGAGAAGCTACCGACCAGAAACCAACTTCAGTGAGCTCATATACAGCTAGCTAACAGTTACTGTACACTCACCGGGGCAGAAGTCATCTTCACTGATTTCCCGACACAAACAGCCGGTGAGACTGTTCTGACCGGGTCAACCGAAACGTAACGTAACTCTCCTTCTTTATTCCGGTGAATGAGATAGTGTGCTGATAGCTAACCGGTCTGCTAACGTTAGCTTAGCTTAGAGCTACATTAGCTGGTTGCTGCTGACAACAACAGAATTCGGTTTACGCGCCGCGACTGGGCGCTGGAGCGTCTGACGGATTTCTTAAAGGGGCCGCTGCACCATTAATACCTTTAATCACAGAGATAATATTGTCCAATTATGATGAAATAAAGTGCTTTTCAGTTGAGAAATCAAGATTAAATCATTTATGTGATATTAATCCATCTAGATATTGAAGTGAAAACTCCTGGGGTTGGGGGGAGCCGGTGGCTTCTTGACCTCTCCTGACACATTTCTTTTTTTTTTTCATTGAATGGATTTTGTGCAGTTTTATATATGTGCAAATAAATAAATAAAAAAAAAATTGCATTTTTTTAATTTTAATTTAAATTAACTTTCATTTTAAAGTGTAGTGATGCACCATTACCACCAGGTGTCAGCAGTATACCATGCTGGATGTAGTGTTTGTATCAAGGATATGGACAAACTGAATTTTATAACAAATTGATGCATTAAGTCCTTGAAAATTTATAAAAAAATGTCTTGAATTTAAACAGAGGTCATTTTTAGGCAGTAAGAAAATATGTAATTGATTTTAGCAGTCAATAAAATGAATGAATGTATGAAAGACTTTATTTTGAACATACAAATAAATAAAAACAGATACAAAATAATAACAAACAAAACAAGAGTAATAGTGTCCGAAAAGGAGTATGTAGAAGTAAAACTTATATTTCCCTACCCCTTTCTCACTTCTCCTCTAATAACTCATATATCATAGAATGATAATATAATATAATATATAAACTATCCCAGATTTATTTACATCCCAAATTAAATATATGAACAGCATCCCAAGTTTATTTACAACCCACATATCCATCCGGAGTTAAAAAGTAGATATAAAACAACCCATAATGCAACCCTTATCACAACTCTTCCTCAACCATATACCTCCCAAAAATATCTTTTTTGTATAGCTTTTTAAATTGATTTATATTTGTGCTCCGCTTCAACCCATCAGCTAACCCATCCACCCCACAGACTGAAATACACATACTCTATACACATACTAATAGCGATAGTAATACAAATTTGTACAAGGATTGTTAATTACACATTTGAGGCACTTTGCTTGAGTATTTCCATTTTCTTCCACTTTATACTTCTACACCACTAAAAATCTATAGGCAAATATTTTACTTTTTACACCAATACTTTTATTTGATAGCCATTTAGTAGTTTTCATAATATATGATGCATATAAATCAGTTAATGTTGCTTACATGTTAATGCATCAATTATAACAATCTAATAATATAATAATATAACACTGACCGTGGACATGCTTCATAATGTGTACTATTTTGATTATTACTACATGTTGCAAACACATCTGTACTTATACTAATAGGTACAAGTGTGAATGCAGGACTTTCACTTGCTGTGTAGTATTTTTAAAGAAATCAGAGAAAGCAAGATTAAATCATTTATATGATATTAATCCATCTAGATATTGAAGTGAAATCTTTCATTTTAAAGTGTAGTGAGGCACCATTACCTCCAGGTGCCAGCAGTGTACCATGCTGGATGTAGTGTTTGTATCAAGGATGTGGGAAAACTGAATTTTATAACAAATTCATGCATTAGGTCCTTGAAAATCTATAAAAACATCGTCTTGAATTTAAACAGAGGTCATATTTAGGCAGTAAGAAAATATGTGATGGATGTTAGCAGTCAATAGCGATAGTAATACAAATTTGTACAAGGATTGTTAAATACACATTTGAAGCACTTTGCTTGAGTATTTCCATTTTTATTCCACTTTATACTTCTACACCACTAAAAATCTATAGGGAAATATTGTACTTTTTACACCAATACTTTTATCTCACATGATTTTATAATATGTTGTGTTTTCTATTCCTGTTATTTTTTATATGTTAATGTGAAGCACTTTGGGTACCTTTTGGTTATCGTAAAGGGCTATACAAATACATGTTGATTGATAAAAATATTGTTGATTGACAGCCATTCAGTAGTTTTTCATAATATATGATGCATATCAATCAGTTAAAACTGGCTTCAGGCCAAGCTACAACATTAAAATGCTGCTTACATGTTAATGCATCAATAATAACAATCCAATAACATATAATATAACACTGACCGTGGACATGCTTCATAATGTGTACTATTTTGATTATTACTACATGTTGCAAACACTTCTGTACTTATACTTATAGGTACAAGTGTGAAAGCAGGACTTTTACTTGCTGTGTAATATTTTATGTGTTTTATTTGCTGTTTAGTATTTTTTTAAGTATGAAGTAAATGTTTAAACTCCTTCCTCCACCACTGCTATTAGCACATGCTGCAGTGAAAAATGATAGTCTAACAACAGCTCTCTGTTCTCAAGGTTATGGTAATAAAGCAGGACCCACCTTAAGGCCCTTATTGTGTCAGTAAATATTGTGCTTTAGTGGTGCATATATGCTTTCCCTGGCTAGTAATAAAACCTTGAGTATCACCAATGCCAAGTTATAGGGTGTTGTCACCATAGTTAACCTCGCTGACTAAAGGTCAAATCAGTTCATTTTACCTGAAGTGTAGTATTGTTTGTTTTATAAGATATGGCCTGGCAATAAGAGAGGTTTAATTATGTCATAACTCATAACACAGTAAGCACACCGCACGCAGCGCTGCAAAAATGTAAAACAGGTGGAAAGAGTAAACAAAAACTGCACAGACAAATACTCAAATATGGCATTTCATCCCCTGCGGGCCGTTTCAGCTGGACGGTTGCTTTGTCACATAGCCAACAAGTCAAACCACAAATATTACCATAAGTTCCCTTCTTTACCTCACATGACTGTCTGTAATTATCTTGTTTTCATTGCACACCATGTAGTCATGTTTCCATTTTAGGATGCAAAAACAGGCTGCTTTTCACCTGTTAAGTACTCAAATGTAATAATGACTTTACTGTAATGTAATAAAAGCAGGATGTAGATTTGATTCTTTCAAATGCCTTTCTGGGAATTTGATTAATTAAGAAACACATTTCTCCTTCTGCCAGCCTCTCTTTTATTTTAATTACACTAAACAATCAACTCATATACTCTGTATGAGGCACACAAATAGGTTTATACTCTCTTGTCAACATTACAGTAATTCTGCTACACCCTTGCACAATGCAATGCAACCAATCAAGAATAGGATGATGGGAATGTTTCTTGATAATAGTTTCCTGTATTAGAAGGAAGTAAAACAGACGAATGAACTGGAATCCTTTTAACAACACCTATGACTCATATTCAGTGTTTGTAAAGGAACTGTAGTGTTGTCTTTAAGAAACACTCAACAGGTGTTTTACACACACACCTAGGGGATTTCTTCTACGCCACATAGAGGTTTACACACTTTATTCAAGGTTACAAGGCTTTAAACTTTGAACTTTCAAACCTTCTCGTTTATCTGAAAACTGTGTGAACGTGTCCAAAGTATCTGCGCTCAGGGTCATTGTTCTTATATTGTTGAAGGGAAGTAGGGTAGGGTTACCTGAAAATAAATCTGGGCTTGGTCCACAAACACGCCGTTTCCTTTTCAGGAAGAGAGGATGTTTTTTGATGTTATTTCTTTTATCTGTAGGAGTCTTTGAGTCCTTTATGACCTGCAAAGAGCTCCTATCTTATCTCCCTTACCGTCAACTTTCACCAGGAACAATGTTATTTTCTGTAATTGTATAATCATTGTAAGGAATAGACTGTATTGCGGAGGTCGAGAGGTACATAACTACAATACAGTACCAAATAATTAAAGCTGCAGTGGGTAGAAATGGAGCAAATATGATTTTAAAAAGTTATTTTTATAAAACGGTCACTATATCCTGACAGTAGTGCATGAGACAGGTAATCTGAAAAAAAAATCATGTGCCTTTGAGTCCTCCGGTATCCTAATGCCTGAAAACAGAGACACGAGGAGGTGCAGAAGTCTAGTTTTCTCTCAGAACACTTGAAGTACAATATGCTGAAAGGTTATTATGGATTTTTTTGCCCAATGATGCCAAAAACATTCTGCCTACTGCAGGTTTAAATCAATTATTTAGTTAATTATCTGTATAGGTGATTATTATTATTTTACCTGACCTGTAAATGGAACCAAGTTTAAAATGGTCTCAAATACAGATGTGCTGTTGTCATTTTTAAAATAACACAGTGGGCTTTTAGTTTAAAGCGACCCTCTCTCAAATACACTTAAATTAAAATATGACCCAGTTAAAGGAACTTGTTATTTGGATGTAAAATATGTAATTCTTCTGTTCCTGGTATTTTGTGCAACAGATTTAAAAAAAAATGTGACATCCAACATGGGGCGGCACGTTAGTGCAGTGGTTAGCACTGCCGCCTCACAGCAAGAGGGTTGCAGGTTCAAACCAGGCCTTCTGTGTGGAGTTTGCATGTCCAAAAGCATGCAGGTTTATTATTGACTCTAAATTGCCCCTGAGGTGTGAATGTGAGTGTGAATGGTTGTCTGTCTCTATGTGTCAGCCCTGTGATAGTCTGGCAACCTGTCCAGGGTGTACACCGTCCCACCTTCACCCAATGTCAGCTGGATCGACTCCATCCCCCCCATAACCCTGTATAGGATAAGCGGTTACAGATAATGGATGGACATCAAACTGCAGACTGCAGACTTTCACATTGGTTGGCTCTTATAAATCCCTTGATATCTGTGTACATACATTTGCACAAACCAAAATCAATATGGCTTGAGCTCTCACAATATTCTACAAATGTTGGTACCAAAGGTTAGAACAGAACAAGGCAAAACATTTTTTTTTAAATATGCTGCTCCTTCTTCCTGGAATAATGTACAGAAGGACCTGAAGTTGTCAGAGCTGATTACTACTGTATGGGGGAATTTAAGTCCATTCTCAGGGATCGAGAAAGTGGCACTCTAGGTCGATGTGATAGTTCTTGAATTTCTCACCTAATCGTTTGTGCAATACAGCTGTTCCTGTGTTGCACACAAACTGGATGTCATGTTTGCTCACTTGTGGTGTGTGACAGATGTATTTGTATGCTTGTATTGTTTGTTTCTATTGTTGTAACAAGGTCTGTGTTTGCCTTCTTGGCCAGGTCACACTTGAAAAAGAGATTTTAAGCTCACTGAGTTTTTAGGATATATATATAAACCAAAAAGCTGCCATTAGTATATCCCTGTGAGGCCGAGGTAATGCTTCTGACTGGTAACAGAAAGTGACTTCACAACAACAACTTATCTCACTTAGAAATAATTAGTGTGAAACCATGTGTGTCATGTGAATGTCTACTGATGACAGCATATGTGACCAAAAGTATGACCTGAGATTTGAGTCACACAAACAAAAAGTTTCTTGGAATTTTATGTTCCTTCCGATATATTATTTATAAAGCAGTTTGATTTCCTTTTTGGAAGAAAGCAACACATCCATCATGCTTGAAAGCTCTTATGTAACTCACACAATAGATTTTCATGTGATGGATCGGTTTCGTGCGAGAAACATTCCACAACATCTACCTTCCTCCAATTTTTAAAGACGCGGTTTTGTTCCGTCGTCTCACGTAGAGCCTCAAAGAGGGAATTTCACTGAGTTGTTCCACAGCTTTGAGGCGTGCGTGTCAGGCTGTAATCACAACAATACCTAACTAGTGGTGGTTTATTTTTAGAGACAAAACTGAAACAACTATTTAGCTCACGAATGAGGAAATGTGAAGACTCATAGATCCACTGAAGAGTTTGTAATTGCACACGGCAACATTGCATTGTTGTCAGTTATATAATGGTTATATAATGGAAAAGAAACCTTTTTAAAATGTACAGGTACATGTTCCCTCCTGAGACACAGACAACACAAATAATTATATTTGCTCAATGCACGACCTTTGTCTATTTGTTCTCTAACTGTGGTTGTACAGCTCTTAATGTCAGGGTTTGGCGACACACTGTCACTTAATGCTAATGTACTTAGGACAGAGCGTTTCGTTTGACGGGTGTGTATAAAGCATTTAAAAATGTAGGTGTACTGTATGCTTGCATATTTGAAAGGAACATTCCTAAAGAGAAGAAGGTTGACTTGACATGATTTGAGTCTCATGTGTTGCTTTGAAGTTACAGATAAAAGTGTCATGGGAGAGCAGTGGAGATCATCCTGTTTCTTGTCCTGTGCATTTCTGTTTTCACCTGAGTGATGTGTGCCTTGACTTCTACTGTTAGGGGCTATTGTCATCTTATAAAATATCAGTAATCATGCCAAGTGTGAAAAAGCGAGCCTGAACACTGTGTATTTGATCTGATTAGTAATTTCTTCGTACACATTTTTGAACTGGATTTTGGATAAAGTAGGAAAATAAGATCTGAAGCAATCAAAGTCTAAGAGATTTCATATGTTTTTAATAGGACAGGTCAAAACACTTTTCAATGTTCGAACCACACCTGTGAGTGCCTGATAATTCACAGTTCAAACTAACAAGGCTAATTTATGTAGCTAATTATCTGGCTTGTTTACACAAACCTTAATTTTGCATAAATACAAAAAAAGAATTGGGAATTTGACAGGAGAGTCCAGTGGTTCTCTGTTCTGTTCAAGTGCTAGAAACAACAAGAAAAATATGCCAAATAACCATTAAACAGGATTCATTTTTCCCCAAAACATATTGGCTGCACAGATTCACCGTCAAATCAAATCACAGTCAAGACTGGTCTTTCTTCAGCTTAAAGTTTAATAATGTAAAACATGCTTCATTCTGATTTCTACTCTGTGATTATAAATTACTGCATGTGAATGTAGAAATAATTGCAGGCTTTGATGACGCTTATTTTGGTCTGTGTATTAAAACTATCTGAAATTTACATTCTTAATTTAGTGAATAATCAAATACATTTCTGAAATAAATTTGCAAAATATGAGTTATGGCTCTAGCAGAGTCTCGTTCCCACAACTGGAGCTGATCAGTCAAAGAAATATTAGACATCAGACATACTGTAAGTGGCAGTTAATGATTGTACCGTGCTCTTCCTGCAGCAGTGATGAAGAATGTGTTCTGGTAATTGTGATGACTTCTATTGTGTGAAGGAATGGAGGAAAAACCCTCGTTGAATTCCCAGCTGACAGCCTGGTTTTTGTGTCTGAACATGTGACGGTGAGCTGTGAAATGAACAACACTAATCAAGATGATTAACAGGAAATAAAAACAGGAACCACTTAGATTTACTACTACTACTAATAATAATCATAATAATCATTTTTATTGTCTATAAATGTGGAAATTTACCTTCTGCTTCACAGGTTGGTTAAAACACATCATAGTAAGTCACAATACATACAATAAATAACACAACTTGCAGTAAATCCCAGTAAATACAATAAATAGCACAACATGCACAGTACAGATAACAATAACGGACATGGTCCCAGTGTGAATGGTGTTTATGAATTAAGTAAAGTTATTGCATTTGGTATGAGAGACATTTTGTAAATGTTCTTGGTTGCTGCGGCGGATCTACTGTTTAGTGTCTTCCCGAGGGCAGTTTTATAAATTCTTTAAAAAGAGGATGAGTGGGACCAGACACACTTTGTCTGGCTTTTTGTTTTTGCTCTTTCATTTACTGGCAATGTTTGTGATTCTGGATAGTCTAGTTTTGTTCTTAGCCCCCAAGTGCCCATACCATGTACACATACTAAAAGTTAAGACACTTACAACAAGACTTTTTATAGACAGTCTTTAAGATGTTCTTGCTTATTATCGTTTGAATCTAATTTCCTGATTAGAGGCATGCGCTGTATTGCTTTTTTTAAAATGTTTTCTGTGTTGGCTGTGTGCGATGAAAAAAGGTTCCCTAAATATTTAAACTCCTATACTGTTTCAACAGGCTGATCATTTATCAGAACAGGATTATTAAACAAGAATAATGACAAGCATTGTGGGGAACCCACATCCCCTAAACACAAATTACACAATTGTGAAATGAAGTGAATTATGCAAAAAGAAACAAGCATCTGTAGTAATGCCAGTCGTTTATGAAGGTAAAGGGTTCATAAAGGTTCTTTTGATTCTTGATACCCTTTTACCTGCATGGTGTGGAAACAAGTTGGCAGCCCGGAGAAGCACTCCCGGTTATAAGGGCAAAGTCACTACTGTAATTTGCGATGCCTTCTCACTCAGAACCATATCACAGAGAGTATCATTTATCAAGTTGACCGCACAGCTCACTATAACAACACTTCTGAAAAGAAATGAACAGGTTTTCTATTGACTCTGAAATCACATTAATGCATACATGACAATGCTCTCCTGGGCTTTTATGGTGTAAGTATTGCGTAACAGATTTGTTCATTGAAACTTAATTCTTTTTTATCTTACTAAAAAAAAAAAAAAAAGAAGAATGGTGTGTTGCTTGGCCTGTAGGGAGGAAAAGGAACTGCTGACCTCATTCAAGACTCTGTGTATATTATCCCTTTATCAGATTTTGGTGTCACGCACATCATGGCCAGTTGCTCTTGGTGTTTTGAATTGTGGGATTGAAATGTCTCCACTTTAAAAAATGACCCACTCTTTGTTCAAGTTCAATGAGTGTAGTGAAAAGTTGAATGCCTTTTTTATAGTCCAACTCCGAATTCCGTTGACTTTTTATGGGTTTTAGGGTTGGAACTAGATTGTTTTATTATACTCTTTTGTTCACCAAACGAGACAGGACATGAACAGGGAAGTTTGACATGGTCTAAATACTGTGAAGTTACCGTTAATCTGATACGACGGCCGCTGACGGACAGAGTGATTTTTCCTGTTGGTCTGTTACCTTTACACTTCCTTGTTCCTGGTGTGGCTTCAGGCGGGCGTGGGCAAAGTCTGACTCTGGTTTTTACTGGAGTGAAGGTTGAAACACGCAACACGCGTTTAAACAAATACGGAAGATACCGACATTTTCACAAGAATACTACTGTAACACCACTGCTGCCATGAGGAAAATAACAAGGACTCAACCTTGACTAACATCCGAGGTCACTTCTACAGAAAGTCAGGCTAAACATAAACATGTGTATTTCCTCGACCTATAATGATCACTATTATACTTTAATTAAGAATAAATAATAGTTTATTTTGACAAATAGAGGTGAAATTCAGTTCAAATACAAGAAATAAAAACTTGCTTTCCCTTCCAGTGTTGTCCCTGTTTTGCCCTGATCTGTAACATGACCTGTTAGGTGATTCTAACCAGGGACTGGTGGACTTGAAAGGACACGAAGGGAGAGGAATCTGCAGCATGGCGAGCCTGGACATCGGCCACTCACATCTGTGTCCGTGAGCGTGCAGCGAGGCCAATGTAATCCAAAACTTCAAACTCCTCATACACTGCTAGATCCAATGGGTTACATACAAGAAACTGTCAAAGTAATTGTGCTTTATTTTAAGAGCATGTGATTTCTTAATAATTTCTTAATAATTTCCAAGAAGTCTTGTGGAAAGAACTAATAATTTAGTCCAAATTATAGGTGTCTTCAGGTCAGCTGAACATGAAATAGAAATTTGTCGACATGCAAGCATTAAATTCAACATACCCAGATATTTAAGTTTCGAATAATAAATTTCTAATAATGAATATTTGATATTATTAATAATATTTGATTAATTAAAAAACTTTTAACATTTGGAGATTTCTGCAAGAATTCCTTTTTTTTGTTCTAGAAACTGCTCTCTGAATGCTCTAGGTCTCTAGTTTGTGGCTGTAAAGTTTCATGAGGATGTGATTATCCTAGAGGTCACCACAGGTCACTTTATACAGTCAGGTCACGTTTTTAAAAATGGTCTCACTACAATGAAATAGCTGCTATGGGGACTAACATCATCACACATGAATACATGAGTATTATTAATATAATATTTGATTTAAAAGAATCTTTTCTTTAAAAAAAAATAGTAATGCTCTTTCCAGTTCTTTCCAGGATGCTTTTTCTAGGAGTTGATAGGTAGCTGTGGACCTGTTAAATAAAGCGTCACCAAATATTTTTTCTTTAAACCGAATGACCCCAAAGACACCAGTATTGTATGAATCCTGCTTCATACTGCAGATTGCTCTCAAAACATAGCACTTATTTGAACTGCCATGTTGTTTGCAGCCTTTGTGCTCTGAAAAAGCTTCACACGTAATGGCAGCCATCACTTAACACAGCAGACTGGGGTGTGAGAGTGTGTGTGTGAGACAGATAATTGGCCCTCATTCCTTCAACAATCCACTCAGGGTGGAGATTGTTCTGCAGCCTATCAGCTCCCAGAGTTTCCTTCCGGTCTGATTTCATGCTCCAGAAAGCCAAAGAGGAAACTTTGACAGTCATAAAGAGACTCACAGTAAATTAATGTAGTTCCCTGTATGTTGCACGCAACAAAGACCGCAGGTAGTTAGTAGTATTTCCTTACAGTCAGCAACAGTTGTGCAATAGCAAACAAAGATTAAACAAAGAATATAACGTGAGAATAGGTTGGCACTTTTTTGCTCACTTTTAAAATTTGTTATAAAGCAATTACGGCATATTTCACTCAGTCTAAAACAAGAAGAGAATATTTGTATCTGCACGTATTCTGTCCTTGATGGAGACGTCCTTGAGAGGTGAAACTGCCCACGCTACGATAAAGTCAGTATCTGAACATGATAGTCTGGAGGAATTACAACTGCAGTGCGTCTAACCCTTTGTACCTGAGCCAAACTCAATGTCCTTGTCTATTTGGTTGCTTTAACGGAGACAGAACGTCTTCATTATAGTTCCCTGGGGATTTTTTTGCTACAGCGGTGCAAGAACAGGCCTGTCTCTTGTGATCTTTTTCACCACAACAGAGGTAATTGTGCAATAGCCAGTGCAATAACCGCTTGTCCTTGGTGATTCAACGTCAATACACATATGCAGGAAGGAGTCATTGAGTGTTTCAGTGGACTCAGAGTTGCCTGTGTTAAACTGTTTAACCTAAAAATGAAAATTTGATCAAGTTGCTGCGTTTACTGTGTTATTATTTGTTATTTATTTTATTGATGATTTGGTAAACCCATTGATAATCATAATGAGCTCATTCAGTTGTATACTGAATATTTCTTAAGATAAATGAAGTCTGTAGCTACTGTATACAGGTGGTGAGTTATGTAAATACAGTTGGACTGAATGGGCCTCCATAGACTTTCATGCATTGTATAACTCATAAACAGGACAAGTCATCATAATGAACATATTCACAGCTGGATCAGTGTGGTAAATTCACATTTTAAGATTTTAATGAAAACTGTATGTATACAGGCGGTGAGTTATAAACACAATGGGACTGAATGGGCCTCCATAGTCTTTAATGCATTGTATTACTCATAATAACCCCTATATTGTACATGTCACCATGATGAGCTCATGTGCAATGAATCAGTGTGCAGTACTGAGTGTAAATTAGTTTTTCTACTGTAAATAAATACAATGTGACAGACTGGGCCTCAACTGACTTTAATTCAATATACACAGCAAAATCGACAGTGTTAATCCAACACTTAGAGTCAATTTTAACACTAAGTCAGTGAACATATGGTCCCTATCTACAGAGTGTTAAAATAACACTGGACATAGTGTTGAATTTTCAGAGTCAATTCAACTCTAGAAAGAGTTAATATTTTACACTACACTACACTGA
This sequence comes from Sebastes fasciatus, assembly GCF_043250625.1. Lineage (NCBI taxonomy): Eukaryota > Metazoa > Chordata > Actinopteri > Perciformes > Sebastidae > Sebastes > Sebastes fasciatus. The sequence continues at coordinate 31,428,185 of NC_133795.1, read as the reverse complement.
GAAGTGTTACTCAAGTTTTACACTATGACGAAAATAACACTCATAGTGTTATTTATAGTTGACAATGAATTTTTAAGTGTTAATCAGAATTAACTCTTATTAATTTACTCTTCATGAGTGTTAAACCAACTTAACACTAAGTGTTGATTAAGAAATTACTCCAAACAGTGTTGATTTTTGAATGACTCCTGCCAGTGTTAAAACATATTTACTCGTGTACTTACTCCCTTTAAGTGTTATTCTTACCCAACACCAAGTATTACTTGTTCTTTCACAATAAGAGTCCTGATTTTACAAAATACTGGCATCTCATCAGCTACCTCAACACATACAATAAGCTCTTTTCTAATAAAATGCATTCTTCAACAGAATTAGTTTTGAGTGTTTTGCATTTTCTACTTTACCATGTCCACCTGATACTTAAAACAGGTAAAACTAAAAATGTTTGCAGGGGGGAAACAATAAACACCATTATATCCATGTCTTAATACAAATTTATTAAAAATAAAGACATTAATCCTCAGGTCAAATGTAGTTTGAGACGTGCTCACACCAACACGAGCTACATAACAATAAAACTTCACTTTCAGTTTAAGAGATGAAAAGAAAAACAGGGTTCTTAGAAGACATGGTATTTTTCAAATTGTAAAATCTTAACTATTTTCTCTTAACAATGAAAAATATTGTTTAAAGTGCATTTCAGAGGATACACATAGAGGATAATTCCAGCTATTTTCAACCCAGAACAAACTTCACTATCATCTGGAATCTACCAACCGATTCATACCAAAATATTATCGAATTGGCCACTGAATGAGTTGTGATGTGAGAGTGCACCTGCCTTCATGTGTGTTTGTGTTGATTTTAGTAATTGGCCAAATTCAGAATTTTTTTTTCCAGTGGTGAGACATATTTGGCTTTAGAAGATTTGACTATATGTTCATACATTATACTGCTGCTGCCAACTCAAGTGCCAAAAAATAAATACATTTTTCATTTGAAACACTGTTCAGACATGCTAAAATGGCTTTAAAATATTCCATCTATAACACTATGTGGAGTGCAGTTAGATTTACTATTGGACTTTCAACTTCCCAGAGATTAGTGGGTTTTCTATTCCAGCAGGTGTTCAAATTAAATTTTTAAAAGGAGAGATTTGCCGATTTACAACCGTATCTCAATCTATCCGCATATAGTGTGAAAAACGCCAAACGATGTCGCTGTGCCCCAGAGAATGTCTACAACAAATGCGGGCATTTTTCATACTATATGCAGATAGACTGAGATAGGTTAAAAATTAGCAAATCTCTCCTTTAAGAAAAGTGACAGCTCTAATAGCTGAATTGTAAAGATCTTGGTTGGAATCTATCAGTATGGTGGCAGTTGTCTGTAGGTTGAATAACAATAACTCCTTTTCAACCATCACTAAAATACAACAAACCACCCTTAGGGAAATACAAATGACGACAGAAAATTCCATTAGGAGATATATATGGAAGCAGGATTACCTCAGCCAGACAACCAACAACTTTTGATCTTGCTAAATGGTAATGATCAATAAATTACTTTACTCTGTCATCAAATATTCAAGTTGGGTTTCATAAATTAAATTTCATACAAACAGCCAAATTCCTTAAGGCCATCGCATCCTGCTACCTAGATTACCCCCTAGAGGATACATTGCAAACATCAACATCTTAAATTTTGCCTAAAACGCCACTTAAATGATCCATAAAGGTCCATATGAAAAATCGTCAACTTTGAATTAACACTAAAAACACTGGTCAAGGCAGCATTAGATGGCAATATGGAACTATGAAAAGGGAGGAATCTGTTGTTCCATATGCCATTTGAACATCCACTGGTCTGAAGTAGAGCAACTCTTGAACATCAAACACCTTAAGTGCCTGTAATGGCTTAAACACAATTTTAAATGCATGGTAATGTTCATCAAAACAAATGGTTTCTACACCAGAGCCAGTAAGTATTACTTGTTCATCTTTCACAATAAGAGTCCTGATTTTACAAAATACTGGCATCTCATCAGCTACCTCAACACATACCAGGCTGAAGACATCTGAATTACCCATGAGTTTCAGTCATTTCCGCTGCAAGGATGTTAATCATCTGTCGCCGTGAGGAGTCAGTCAGACCTTTCGTCCGGTTGTATTCCTTGACAATAGAGTCTCCATCAGGTTTCTTGGCCAGCGCAGATTCAACCAACTGTGAAACGACAGAAGACAAGACAATATTCACTAAAAATTAAATAATCTTGGAGAGCTGACAGTAAATACACAGGAAAATAATATCAAAAGTGTGCAATCCTCAAAGGAAGCTATCACAACATACATTTTACACATCAACTTACACGTTTGGCATCTTGATCTTCCTTCTGCCGTTTTCTGGAAGGGCTGTAATCATCATCTAGAATGACTGTATCATCAGAGTCGCAGGATACAAATTTCAGGATGACCGTATCATCAGGGCGGCAGCCTGAAAGATCCAGCACTGAATTGGTTACGACATCAAGCAGTGGACTGGCGGACGAAGTTGTCCCCTCGGAAGAGCCGGACGAACTTGTTCCCTGGGAATCTACGTGTAGTTCAGGAAAGAGAGGGAAGAGAGAAAAATAAACACCTACCATTTGTCAGTTTATCACAACCTTAACGTGTAACTGAGTCTTATTCAATATTCATTGGACTATGCTGAAAGAAATGGGATTTAAGATAGAAGTTTACCGTTGTCAAATGTGATAGTAAATACACCAGCGTTGGGCTGCTGTGCTACTTCTTCAAAGACGTCTGTATCCACCTCAGTTCCCGTCTCATCATATACTCTGATGCCTTTGGTGACGGGTGGGATGGAGAACTTCAGGAAAGCTTAGGGAAAAAACACAAACAGGGAGTCATACCATATGATCCCATGCCACCAATCTGATCATGCTGTCTGGCAACTTTCATTAATCATCTTAAAAAAAAGTTGTCCCTAGATACCAGTTAGGTGAGAAACAAACTCAACTAAGCCGACCAATACAAGTCAGCCCTTGATTGCTGTGACCTCTGGAAATGCCCAAAAGGTAGCTTGCCAGAAAGTGAGATATGGAAATTATTTTCAACCAACAGAACAATGACGTGCATCATCAAGGGTGTGACTGATGGCTTACCAGCATTCAAGAATTCCTCCAAGCTCGGTTCACTGATCCTGACATATTTCTGTTCGTTATTGATTTTGGTTTTAATCAACATGATGGTATCTGTAAAAGCAAAACTGAATTTGTGTTATGATCTACAACACAAAGTTACTCTGACAGTAGCATCAGCTCCTGTTGGCATAATCGTATTGTTCGATTTGGGCTTTAAAAATCACAATCAGAATTTGTCTAATTTCAAATTCAAAGTAAGTGTCTGGACTGAGTGGAGTCTCTGAGACGTGCAAGCAGAAACCATTTTGACATGTGTGTAAACATAGACTAATGTTAATATTAACTTATCTAAAATGATACTTACCATCGCTGGACCACAGCACATAACGGGGATATCTGAAAAAACAAGTAGAACAATTTCATGTAACATTAAAAGGAATACAGGGGAAATAAAGTCAGTTATCTTATATCAGGGAATTACAGAAGACTTTTTGACAATTAAGAACTAGCACAATGCGTTACCATCAGCCTCACAGCAATCTGCCATTCTACCTCTTCTACAGTTCTGCTGTGAGACATGATGATATAGCAGGTTTTCCAGCATGGAAGATGTTTTAGTGGTGATCAAAGACAAACCAGGAACACCAAAATGTGTAAAAACAGCCATTTCAATTCTTGATAAACAGTCTCTCAATTCTGATCACAAAATATTGCGTTAATATTAATATCATGCTCCTAAGTAGCAATAAGTAAAGTTATTTTTAAATGACATTCTTTGCTTGTGTTCTCTTATATTATGATGAAATCAATCAGCAATCACAACTTTGTGTTTACCCGCCACGTGTTAGCTGTTAGCCCCGGATAGCTTGTTAGCTAGTGAGCTAGTTCAGCCAACTCCCTACACATGCAGTCTTTGTGTTTTACTGTAATCTATGGACATTAATAAGAACACAACTGTCACTGCTCCACATTGCGACTTGCCGACATTACAAGTATAGTTTGACATTAGCTGGTCAGCGTTAATTGGCTTAATGTTGCTGACACATTTTAGCTAGCCTTCCACATGGTCACGTTAGCTCTGTGTAACTCAGTATTTTAAGACACAAAACCAGCTGGAGTGTTGAACAACAATATAAAGTTATCCTTAAATGCTGCTTCTGCTGAAATGCTCAAATTTGGTTTAATAAGTGATTAAGAGAAACTTACCTCAAGTCTTTCAACGAGTGCAAAATGGCGCTGAGAACATCTTGGTCCGTTTTGAAATGAGGAGGAGGAGAGTACTCTCCAGAGTACAGAGCGCTCTGTACTCTGGAGAGTACTCTCCAGAATACACCAGTCTTGTAACTCTGAACACTTTCACCAACACTGGGGTGTATCTTACTCTAGCTGTTGTTGTAATAACTCTGAAAGAGTCCATGGACTTTGACAATGTATATTTTACACCGAACATTTTTAACTCTGAATATTTTCACCTACACTGGAGGGTATGTTACTCCGGCTGTTGTTGTAATGACTCTGAAGGAGTTAATATACTTTGACAAGGCATATTTAACTCTGGAGAATTTGCAGTGTACAGTATAATAACTTCTGCACAGCGATCACATTAATTCCTCTATTTTCATCCCAGCAATGACGTAGCACAGGCGTTTACATATCCTTAAGGCACCTTTCCTTATACATTTGATTGCATGCAATTCATGCAGACACATGTAGTCATTAGATGAGCTGAAACAGCGAAACAGTCACATGGTCACATTCCTGGAGGCCCCAAGGACCTGCAGTTTTCTGGACCCTGATGGCAGCTGCAAGATAATGAGGTCAGTGTCAAAGACAACCAAAACACAAAAAAGACAATTCTTATTAGCTAGTATTATATTTAGACAGCAGCCACAGCCATTTTTACAATGTCACAGACGTTTTCCTTTGAATCACGGAAAGCAGAAATGATACCAGGTCTCATCTGGTGCATCACTTTGTCTTTTTTTTTTTATCTGAGTTGATGTTGGACTTTCTGCCTCTCTGTACAACATGTACATTCTGCATTTTTTAACAAAATCTTTAAATCTTTAAGTAGAGCAAAGGACACTGACCCCAATAGAGCAACACCTCTATCTATTCTAGTTCTTTGAAAGCCGTTCGAACACAAAGGGATGAAATGTCTCATTTCAAAGAAAATGAATGTTGAAGGATGACACTGCAATCCTCATAAGGGACGTATTGTTTTCGAAGCCCAGCTGCAACAAGGGGCGCTCCCTGAAAATACAGAGGAATGTCTCAAACTTTGAAATTTAATGCTGTTTTAATCAGCCCCACAGACACACGATGACAAGGTTACAGTCAGAGATTTCATGAGAACAAAGCATTGTGTTGTGTGTCTTCATGCGTGTGTGGGACTGCGCATATCTGCAGACTGTTAGGTGACGGACTGTGGGCTGTTTAACCAGTAAATTGTTATCTGTTTGTCTCTACACACCTTGGCGCGCTCTATGTAATGAGGAAGTGACCTTTCTGAAAGAGAGACAGCGGCCTTCAATCAGCTGAGCTGTCTCGTTGATTTCTCAGTAGCCTGTGGGCTGATCACCTCTGCTACCCGGAAAAAAATACCAGACTTAAGCACAGTCTGCCCGTTAAAATGCTCTTTTTGTCTCTTGCACAACCGCAGCATGACACAGTTCTTATTTGATTTACTTACTTGATTTATTTCATGTAGGTATAAACACACAGAGCCATTGTTCAGCTACACTAATCTCTGTATTTTTGACTTCAGGTGATATAAACTTGCATCAATTTAGAACAACATCTTGTTGTAGGCTACAATATCTCAGTAGACCCCACAGATAAACTGACATTACAACATTACAACATGAGTTCCCAGGGTTGGTCTGCACCGACTATTCATATATCCACTGTTAAAGGGAGAGTATAGGCAGAATATTTTTGTCATCATTGGGTAAAAATTCCATAATAACCTTTCAGCATATTGTAATTCAAGTGTTCTGAGAGGAAACTAGACTTCTGCACCTCCTCATGGCTCTGTTTTCAGGCTTTAAAAAATCTACCCCATGACGGGAGACTTTGACCAATCACAGGTCATTTCAGAGAGAGAGAGCGTTCCTATTGGCTGTTCATTCAACGGAGGCAGCTGTAAATTACAAATAATTGTTTGAGTTTCAGTAACTACTCACGTTTTTGTGTACCTTATCGTAAAGTGTTACCCAGATCTTTAATAGCTCCCATAACCACAATGAGTCTCTTTTCGGGTCAGTGGATGTGTGGTTTCTCATTGTGAAGTTTCCAAAGTGCGATTCAGCGTTTGTTACCAGGCAGATAAGCTGAATTATTCAATGTGAGAAGTATTTGACTCTTTCAACCTCAGCTGTGAGCCTGCTGTAGGTTTCATTGGTCCTTGCTTCCTTTTGTCTGGACCATGAGAGTTTGGCGGTCAAGCTGCAGGAACCAGTAGTCATGGAAATGGTGGATAATAAGGGTGAAGCACATGCAGCTAGTGGGGGGTCAGGGAAATTGTAAATGAGAATTGGTTCTCAATTGATTTTACCTGGTTAAATAAAGTTCAAATAAATAAATAAATAAAGGGAGATCACACACCAAGCAATCTCTCCTTCTCACACACTGTCTCACAAAAATGCAAATGTAATTTATTGAATCATGTGCTCAAAACATAACAGGGACAAAGGTACAATAACATTACAGACCAATCAAGTAAAAAACCAACAATTAACAATGAACCAAATGGGTACGAACTGTACAAAGTGCACTGTGTCCTATAACATCAACAATCGAGAGCAACGTCCACAAATAAGAAATGTGCTTTCTGCAGTTTGGTTGTGAAAAGCTGATGATCAGCTCCTGTATTGTACGTGTGTGTGTGTGTGGGCATAAAGAGATGGGTGACAAATTATAACCTGAATAAATGGGTGGAGAAACTTAATGAATATAGGTGCTTCCGTACAGGTAAAGAGAGTCATTGAATGGTTTGATGAAAATGAAAATGATGTGTTTCATATGCTGTAGGCTACCATTCACAGTCACTCCATCTCTACCCAACTGACCATTTAAAGTAGATTTCAGACCAACATGTTAGACAGCACTCTCCACTGCCATCAACTTTATTATCTTTTGGAGGAATGTCAGTAGAGTTTAGCGATTCAAGGCCAAAAAGCACTGGAGCTTATCTGGTAGGTCATGTCGACACATGAAGACATTTTTTTCTTCTTCTTTAATTTGTCACCCATTTAGGATGAGTATGTGTCAAAATGAAACTCTAAATACAACCGTGGCATATCTAAGAACACACTAATAACGCGTTAACGCAAATTTGTTTTAAAGCCAATAATTTCCTTAACGCATTAATGCAAATGATATTTCGGATGTTGGCATCATATGAAACTAGAAAAACCTAAGGAATCCATTGGTACTATGTCATACGAGCTTGTTGCAAAGGAGGTTAAATAACGCTCCAAACTTACACTAAATTTTGGCAAGGAAAAAATGGCATGGCCATTTTCAAAGCAGTCACAAGCAGGCATATTTGCCCACTGCCATGTTGATACGAGTATTAAATACCTAACAAATCTCCCTTTACAGTACATTTTGAACAGATAAAAAAATGTTATGTCAATTAATTTGTTTTTTGTAGTTTGTGATTAATCAAGATTAAAGTTATGGACAATCGTGTTTAATCGCGATTCAATATTTTTTACGATTGACAGCCCTAGTTCTGACACACGTACTTACATTTATATATTCTGACATATGTACATCTTACATTTTTATATACCGACATTATGTACATATTAAAGACTCATTGTACTCATTATTCATTCTGATTAATCTTATTGCACCTTCTCATTCTTAGCACAGCCTCAAGAGTATGCCACCCTGCATGTTATACTGCACAGATCGTATGAGCATGTGACAACTAAAACCTGGAATGCGGCCAATTGTACACTTGAGTTTATTTTTGTGTATGTCTGTATGGGTCACATAGAGAGTGAGAGAGTGAGTCACATAGTTGAGGGTATAAAAATAGCTGAGGAGTCAATTAGCCAGAATACTGTGTTGGATGTGACTGAACTATTGACCCTACACGCTCCTGATAGTTCTCACCGCTCAAATTCAAAATTACTTTACCAACATGATTGAATCTGGTTTAATATTGACAATTTACAAACATACATAAATATACAGCATTACTCATCAAACAACACATGGACAGTGAGCTCTTTATTTAGGCCCTGATTGCACATAATTTTACTTCGTTCCTGTGTTTGTATAACGGATTTGAGGTTGGGTTTGTAGAAATACTTTTTTTCTTGAAATATTCATATCTGTTTATTGTAAAGTGCACAATACAAACTGTACAAACTGCAAAATGTCATAGAGATAAAATACCTGACTGGAATATTTTGTACCCTAAAGAGCTGATTTGGCCATTTTGAATACAATTTATCTCCTCCTGACACCAGATAAACTCTCCGCAAGTATGTCTAACGATGTTCTTAGGCAAACAGTAAAGAGACTTATCACCTCTAAACTCAGGATACGGTTACAGAAAAAGCTCTTATGCCCCGTTTCTGCTGCCATTAATGATCCTCTCTGACAGATTATGTAGAAATAATCAGACTAAACAGACTAATATTCCATACTTTTTAATTTAAAAGATTTATCTTTTTATTACAGCCTTTACTCTACTTCAGAAAAATATGTCTTTACTCCAGATTTCAGAGAATAAATACAATATCTAGTTAACATAGAAATACATTTTTCACAATGTGATGTAGTAAATCCCCTTTAATGTGTTTGTGTGATGACCGAAAGCTTCAACGAGGAGTCAACTCAAAAGTGGAAGTCTCTTTATTTACACAAAGCTGTGGCAACATCAAATATTTCTCACTTCCATTTTCACAGTAATTCTGTCTCTTGTGAAGCAACAACGGCTTGTACAACACCTGAACACTCGGGAAACAGTTGAATGCATAAACTGCAAGATTTAGCGATTGGAGTCATGCAATCACACATTCATCCATAGCGTTGAATAAGAAAGGAGTGATAAAAGACTGATCCAAATCATTTCATAACACCTGTCTGTGTTTCATCTCAGCTCTGCAAACATAGCGAACATGAGCCGTCCATGGTAGGCTCCGAGGCTTATGTGGATCTTGAGGATGTGTGCACGTCTGGTTGTGACCCATTGTGACCCTTGTTATTTTGTGAATCTGGGTCCCCTCCAGTTTCACAGCAACATTTGTGTTTTATGTCATCTCCGTCTGAATTACAGGGTTAGTGGGTTCCCTTCAGACACACACACACACACACACACACACACACAGTGCAATTTCACCTGATAAAATGGCCCAATGTGCAATCTATTGCATTTGATTAAGTTATTCATAGATTCATGTTATTTTCCAAACATGTCTTTCTGAAAATAAAGCATGTAAAAATAGGATTTTTTTCATACTTACAATATTCATTTGTTCAAAAAAGGGCTGCTTGCATTCAAACCTAACAACTTGTTTGAAGCAGCAATACACGAAAAGAGCAAACTAAGTTCATTGTAATACATATACATAATACATGACCGTTTGTCAGCAAATTGACTGGGTACCATGTGAAGTATTCATTAATTTATTGCTTATTTGCTACAGATTGCAGTGATAGTATTGTTTGTTCCAGGTGTTTATCAGTACCACGCAGGAAATTAATCAATACATGTGTACAAGAGCAAGTAGGCCAGCGGATCAAAATAATTAGGTCACCAACACCACAACACAAAGATTTAGTCTTTTCATCTGTTGAGCCAGACAAATTGTTGTGACCCAGTTTATAATATAGCCTTACGAGAGCAGCTAGAAATCGTTCTACCTCTGCACGTCAAAAGCAGAAGTGCCCCAACTTTGTGTTAACGGTGGGCCACAGGCCAAAAGCAAACACCTATTGTGTTGTGTTAAGATGCAAATGGTACGAGGATCCCAAGGTCTGTTTTGGAATGCCTTTTGTCCGTGTGCCACTCCTTTTTTAAGAGTATTTTACGTCACAAAGAAACCCCAATATAAACAGTGATTTATATAAAAACATTTTTTTTTATATTTTTCGCTAGAAACATCTGGCGGACCAAATCGAACCATGGGCCCCACTTTGGTTTTGACCCCAGCTCTGGTCAGAAGCATGTGACTAAATGCTACTTGAGGTGTCAGTTCACCCAGTTAAAGCTGCAGTGGGTAGAATTGGAGCAAATATAATTTGAAAAAGTTATTCTTATAAAACGGTCACTATATCCTGACAGTAGTGCATGAGACAGGTAATCTGAAATAAAAATCATGTTTAGCTGTAAAATGATAAAGTTTGTGACCCGGCAGCCATGTTGAGATCAGTTGAGGAAATACCAAGCACCGCCCATCAGCCGGAGCAAACTCATTTTACAGCTAAACAGTACACCACAAGATGTTTCTGAAAACATCTGAGGCGAGAAATAGGCATTACAGTACTTCATGTATGGAGATAAATAAACTAAATGCATAACTACTTTCACAAAAGATTGGCTGGTAAGTTTATAATTTGGCCACCCAAAGCTGTGATTTGTAAATTATGTTTGCTATTGATGTTACAACTACCAGATAATTGATTGCTTTTGATGGAGAAGCACTAAAATATTGACTAGCTACCAATTTACATACTTTTAAGGTCTTTAGTTTTAGTTGTGTTTCTGAAAACATCTGAGGAGAGAAATAGGCATTACAGTAACAGAATATTAATTCATATTCGATCAGCGCTGCCTAGTTTGACCGTTTGATCAGAGTTCGCAAGTAATTTACAGCTGCCTCTGTTGAATGAACAGCCAATAGGAACGCTCTCTCTCTGAAATGACCTGTGATTGGCCAAAGTTTCCCGTCACGGGCTAGATTTTTTTAAAGCGTGAAAACAGAGCCATGAGGAGGTGCATAAGTCTAGTTTTCTCTCAGAACACTTGAGTTACAATATGCTGAAAGTTATTATGGAATTTCTGCCCAATGATGCCAAAAGAAATTCTGCCTACTGCAGGTTTAATTTGATGAATACAATCTTCTCAGTTATATGTAATTAAGTCAGCATTATGACAATCTGGACACACATTATGATTAGTTTTATTTATGTTTCCTTGTACTATAGGACAACTGTTGCACACACAAACAATCAAAAGTGCAGTCAAAGGTTTTATGTGTATGGAAGAATCTCATCTCGTTCATGGTTCCTTTATCAAATCAGCGGCTGTATAAATCTAAAGAAGAAAAACCACACAAACAAACAAAGTCGCTTTCTTTCCCAATTTTATTTTCTGAGCATATAGAACATCTGAACATAGAATATTTTAAATAATATGTGTAGGACTTATCAAAGATAATTAATACATTCTATGACAGTGATAAGAGGAATGGGTGTTGAGTGTGTATGTGCCGTCTCTAGCCAGCGGTAGTGAGTAGTGTTATGCGCAGGCTGAGATGGGGTGGCTGAGGCCACTGAAGTAAGACTTTTCGCGGTCGCTCATCACCTCGAAGTGCAGCGGCTGCTGGCAGAACGTGCACTCTGCTGAAGTGTGGGGCTTCAGATCCAGGCCCACCTCCTTCCATGTGTGCACCAGCCTCTCTGTGGAGGGGAAAACAGGAAAGAGAGTGGACGTCAAGTTAACCTTTTATCACTGAGAGAAAGTTTCATGTCCATACAAGGTGAATTTACATTTTAACTGAAATACATGAACAAAGACTACTTAGATGTTCTTACCAACAAAGTATTTCATCATCTCGGGGGAGTGGTGAGGCGTTGGGGCGATACGCAGGAGCTCTTCTCCCCTGGCAACAGTGGGATAGTTGATGGCCTGCACGTAGATGTTGTGGCGACTCATCATGAGGTCACACACCTCAGTGTTTTTCTCTGCGTCTGACACCTAAAAATAATAAAAGAGACACACATGATGATAAGAATCTGATGACTACTTAAGTGTAAATTTCCTGTCGTTAGGCAATAAATAATAAATTACCCGGATTGGGATGATGTGGCTGGGGCAGTGCACCACTGGCAGCCCCGAGTCCATCAGCATTTGTCTGAGCAGCTTGACGTTGCGCTGGTGTTTACGTCTCAGTGTGCGTCCCTCCTCCCCTTTAAGAACCTGGATGGAGTTCCTGGCTCCGTGCAACAGCATTGGTGGCAGAGAGGTGGTGAAGATGAAACCCGCGGCGTAGGAACGCACCGTGTCTATCAGAGCGGCGGTGCTCGCGATGTAGCCTCCCACGCAGCCGAAGGCCTTGCCTGGAAGAGGACATGACACACAGTTGGTTACTCTTTAATCTGGGTAGTTGTTGCTACAGCTCCGGAGACAAAACACTCACTACATTATGCTCAGTGGTCTATGAAAAATCCTCCCGCTGTAATCTCACAAACTAGATCACTCTGAAATGGGCAGCGGCAGGAAAAACAGGGGCTGTAGAGCTCTCAGTTAGAAATGATTGTCCCTTCAGCTTGACAGCGTCACACAGACGCAGGGAGTAATTCAATAAGAGCGCAACAAGAGCCCACAGTCTCCTAGCAACAACGGAGCAGCTCCGGCTTCTTTAAGCCCTCTGGCATATTGTGTGACACAGATGAGGCCTGATCCTGAGCATAGCAACAAAACAGAGATTCCCACTAGCTGGGAGCAACTGTTCTGATTCATAAACATAATTAAAAATATAGCAAAATGTAAATGGTAAGATACTGACACAACTAGCCATTCATGTCAAGTATAAATGGTTCATTTAATGGCTTCAAAGTCAAAATGCATAGTTGGAATTATTTTTGTTTTAGTAGAGATTAAGTGCTGACCTAGTGTCCCTGAAATGATATCCATCTTGTCCATGACGCCATCCCGGTCTCCGATGCCCCCTCCTCTGGCGCCATACAGGCCCACAGCGTGAACCTCGTCTACGAAGGTGATGGCACCAAACTCGTGGGACACGTCGCACATCTCCTCCAGCGGACACACAGCACCTGTGTTACAGAAAGATGGATAGAAAGTAAACATTTAACCATTAACCAGAATACAGGCACGAAATAAGTCATTAGTCTGACTCCACATCTGTAAACTACATTTCCTTTTCTAGACAACTATTAAATGATGGTTCTTGTGCAAAGAAAATGAAGCTGTAATCGACATTCTTACCAGCTCAGTAAACATTTTCATGAAAATTAATGAGCAACCAGGTAATAAGCAGGTTTTTAAAATGCTTTAAAAAAAAAAAATAAAAAAAATAATGGGGAAGATCCCAAACTAACCATCCATGGAGTGGACGGTCTCAAAGGCCACGATCTTCGGTTTTGTGGGATCTCCCTTCTGTAGAAGCTCTCGGAGATGGGCGACGTCATTGTGGCGGAAAATGAATTTCTTGGCTCCGCTATTCTTGATACCCATGATCATTGAGGCGTGGTTGCCCGCATCCGAGTAGATTTCACATCCTGAAACAGTTCGGAAGAAAGAAAGAGAGGAAGTGAGAATGACAGTTGGCTTCAAAGTGATTCCATTTGATGTGAAAAATGTCACACATTAATTAACGACTAACGGACTTATTGCATACCGGGTAGCATCTTGGCGAGGGTGAAGAGGGTGGAGTCATTGGCGACGAAGCAGGAGGTGAAGAGCAGTGCGGCGTCCTTCTTGTGAAGGTCGGCCAGTTCGTGCTCCAGTTCCACGTGGAATTTACTGGTCCCAGAGATGTTCCTGGTGCCTCCTGCACCTGAACCATGCTTTCGTAAAGTTTCCCTGGAAACAGAGAGAATGACAAACACAAAAGTTAGTTTTATCCCATCTATTTTTTAAATCGCACACACTTACAGTATATGTATGTCGGATGGAAGCTTAAGGAGGGGTAAGACTACAAGAAAATGTAAGTAAGTAAGCGGGAGAGTTGCCACGTAGTAAGTGACACCTTGTTTCAAGATGTTACTGCTGCACAGGAGGTAAGAGAGCTGGGCAAGCTCAAACAAGCTGAAAGGAAAAGAAGAAAAACATCCCACCTCATTGGGTTCCCATGAGGTTCAAGTGTGAACTATGGCAAACTAACACTCTACACCCACACTAACAATGGACTGGATCACCCACAGGTGTCAGGTTGTATTCAATTATTACGTGCTGTGAACTCACTAAAGCGTCAACAGGAGACGTGGACAGCCAAGACAAATATTTGTCCCATTACATATAAACACATCTGGACCCAAGTGACTGACTCATGTGTTTTTTTCCTACACTCACACGCACAAACAACTCCTCCAGTACTCACATGATGGATTGAACGACCCGTGGGTGTCGACTCATGCCCAGGTAGTCGTTGCTGCACCAAACGGACACCTCCTTCTTTTCCTCCAAGGAGCCAGTGAAGTTGTCGGCCATGGGGAACTCGTTGGCCAGACGGTTCACGGTCTTGAACACGCGGTAGGTGTGGTCACTCTTCTTCTCGTCTATCTTCTTCTCAAAAAACTCGTCGTATTGGTAGCGGGACACTGCAACACAACATGAAGGCAAAGCTTGCTTAATGAGGCTTGCATTGTGACGGATGAAGCAACGCCTGACATGATGAAAGTCTCAGCTCACCTTACTCAAAATGTAAACGGCAATATGAGAGTGAAATAGTTGCTAGTATGATCACAGTCTTGGAGGATAATGTGGTGGCTTAACAACTGAAACTTACTAGTGCCTGGCAGATTGTCATGCAGCAAGTGGGTGACACTTTTAGGGCGCTGTTTCAGGAGGGTCTTCAGCAGATTGGCTTTCTCCCCTCCGCTTCCCTTAATGGTATTGGCCAGGGTCACTTGAGACACTTCTGCAAGGGAGGACAAAAAGAAAATGGTATCAAATTATGAACAAAAAGATGGGCCGAAACACTGACGTCTAATCAATTTCTAAACAACTCTTACCTTTCTTGACAGTGCGGACTTCCTGAACATCCTCTTGGTACTCCATGCCGACCTGGCGGACCACACTGCTGTTCTTCTGGCCCATCTCAGCGGCCAGGAAAGGGCATTTGGAGGCCACCGCCTGGCCTGAGGATGGCATCGGGTGGCCACCAGGCAGCTTGGGCTCCCCTTCCTGTTTGCGGCCTGCAGGTGGACAAGAAGAAGTTTTAGTCAGTCATCACGTTAACTGAGATATTTCACTTGATATAATGTAGCTACCGCATTGAATTAGGATAAAAATATGTTTCTATTCCTTCTTTGTCATCCTCACCTTCACTGGCAGACATGATGTCCTCAATCTTGTGGTGGGAGGACGAGGAGGAGGAGGAGGAGCAGAGGGCCCGGGCCATCGATGGAGCCATGGGTTTAGCGGCCAGCTCCATCATGATGGGGCATCGCTGGGCGTACACCACCATAGACTTTTTGGGCTGCTGGAAGAAGGCCTGGGGCACACGAGCCAGGAACGGACAGCGACGCATGATCACATCCATAGTCAGCAGTGGTGATGATGATTGTCCAGAGGTCTAAAGGAGACAGTTGAAACTTGATTGAAACTTGTGCTGTGGACAGTTCAGATACTTCTTTCTATGCGCTGCAAAAACTTGTTTTTCACAGTACAACCAAAACACAAAGGATTGTGGGAACCTAGGAATGTGGTTTTCCCAATTTTACCTGAAATGCAATCAGTCCATTCAAACCGTTTTGGTGTCACTGTCACGTGTATGTACCTTTGTATGTATACAGAACTTGTGTATGCAACATGCAATATATGAAATGCAATATCTTACTGTTTTATAGGTCAAGCAAATACATATTTTCTATTTATAATATATCTTTTTTTTTTTATTATTCTCCCATTTGTACTACTGTTTAATAGATGTGTATGCTACAATAAAAAACATAACTCAATGACATGCACACATTTCAGTAAACAGCTTCTTCTTTCTGTGCAGGGAAGACAGCTGTTTGGAGTACTTTTGTAGAAAATTGTTCCCTATGAAACTATCCACCACGAGGTTCAGTGGAATATTATAGCGGTCATTTTATTGCTGAGGAGAGTTTACCGTTGGGTTTTCAAACATTTTTTGGAGACCAGAGCAAATGTCAACGGTTGTTCAGACAGACCAAAACTATTTGTAAGGCATGGGTTATAGGAAAGGGGGGAACATATTGTGGTTTATGTGGTGAACCATTCTTTAAACAATAAAACTAAATCTAGGCTTTGACAATAAATTCTTAACACAAGGTCCACTTAATGGAAAGTCAGTTTTATTCACTGTTGAAGGTCTCAAGGGGTGGCTGAATGCGCCACAAACGTTCAAGGTGAACTTTGTGTGAAGACTTTTTTTTTGGCCAAACTACTATTTTCAAGGTCAGTAATGGACCATCAAGCTAAAAAATCTAGGCTGTTTTATCACACGTTAAAAACCTCGTGTGAGTACCTCCACTGAAACCTTAAATATCATAATAGTTTTACAGTTTTTGTCACGTATCCTTTAAAGAATTTAACTGTCACATTACAATCGTATTTAATTTACTGGATGAACTGCCGGGGTCCAACAGGTGCCAGATCATGACATTATTTATTTATTTATTTTGCACAATTTATGACTATACAACATAACAAAAAAATTAATGAAAAATATAAAGTGCAGGAAGAGGCAAATAAAACCACTGGGCTTATCTGAAGCCTCCACCTAGAGGCAACATTGATATAAAGAGATAATATGACTACATAATAGTGATAAACAATTAGGACAAGATATATATGCAAACAGCACTTTACTATGGACTTTACTATGGACATAAATGCACTTTTCTCTGCTGCTAAACACGACTGCAAATTGGGTGTATGACTGCAAATTGTATGAAAATGTGTCTTATTTTATGTTTTATTGTTATTTTTAGGTTTGTTCATTTTAATACTTATTTATTCTATCCTTTTAATGCACTGACGGGAGCTAGGGGAGAAACAATGTTCCGTTTCCTTCTGTGTATGCAAATACTCAGTGAAATGACAATAAAGTGAATCTTGAATCAATATAATAACAACAATAACAATACAGTAAATAGAAGACTAGTCAAAAAAGATAAGTGTGTGTTGCGTGGTTTACATTGTAATAAACATGTTGGACAAATGAAGTCTGTCTATAGTGAAGTGTAGTTGCGTAAAAAGGGAAAACCTGACGTCTATCCTTATGTCATAATAACCCTTCCCCCAGAGTAAGTCATGTCTGGACATTCCTCGACAGAGTCATCACTCCCAGAGGTTTCCAAGTTCGAGGAACAGGGATTCAAGTCAGTAAAACCAAACACTGAAGCGCAATTAATCTTACTTAATAAAACAAGTCAATAAAATAACAAATTAGATTGTCTTGATGATAATTTTGATCACATTTCAATTGTTTTTTCTCTCTTTCTCTCCTTTCAGTCAAGTCTTCACTGGTGTTACAGTGAAAACTTTCCGTCAGCCGGTGTAACCTGATATCCTTCCGTGCACCGTTTACCTACAGTATAAATACACAATACTGGCATTGACACAAGCCTATAGCTTAACTTACTGATATATTATAAACGTGATGTTTTATTAGACACATTGAATAGTCTGCAGGTGTTCACAAAGCACCTTTAAAAGTTTTGTTCCGCGCCAACGACTCGCAGAGCATTTCCTGTGTTGGTGTTATAACACATTAAGAGTCACGACTCGTCTGTATCTAACGTTACCTCACCGTACTACTTAAATAACCAGCTATTATATATGCGTTATTATAAATCCTAGCTACTGTGAGCTCAACTGAGTGTAAATGTTGTGATCCTTGCAGGTTGACCGAGCTTACCGTCAGCTAGCTTAACGTTAACTAAGAGGCTGCTAACAACCAGGAGTGTTGATCAAATAAAACAACTTACCTCGTAAAAACTTCACTCTTAAAGGTGTTATCCTCTTCAGCAGTCGTGTAGTGTGTTGGATAAAAGCAGAGGAGCTGCTGCTCTGAGTAAAACGAGTAGTTTTGAGTGGAGAAGGTGAGAGCAGAGGACTACTTCTTCGTTATCCTGCACTGAGGACGAACGAGGAGGACGAGGACGTGCAGCTTCTTATAACAGCTCACACCAGCGGAAGTCTCGCGAGATCTTACTCGTTGACGTCAAAAGGTCAATCCAGTCAGTCAGCTGTGTGACTCATGCATGTGATCCAAACCATAAGATCAGACGAACACACCTCGCAGGGAATTTTTCTATATAGATTTTTGAAGGTATAATTAATTAAGGATAGGCTACTTTATTTAATTACTTCCCCTTCATGTCCTTCATGCTGGTATCCATCAGGCTCCTCAACCAAGGCTGACCTCCATATGAGAACTATGAGGACTTTAAGACCTTTAAACATGCACTATCTGCAACCATGTTGGACTCAAACCACTGGCGCACTTTACACTTACTTTACACTATACATCCTATATACCACTTTATAGACTGCACATATGTACATATTACATTTATTTATTGTACATACTACATTTATTTATTGACGGACTGTACACACTATGTTCACGCATTCACTCTGTATCTTTTATATCTCTATTATTGTTTTTATAATTTGTGTATACCTTTACCTCTCCTGTGTTTCACTCTGTTTGCTGATGTTTGCTGATGTTGCTGCTTTGACACATGAATTCCCCTCCGGGGATTAATAAAGGTTCATCTTCTCTTATCTTAATTCATACGACACCTTCTCACACAAAAATATATCTTATACTGTATATACTGTATTATGTTCTTAATGTATATGTTAAGTATATATTAATATGCCTTGTACAAAGTATTTCTTATCTATGTATATTCATACTTCCTGATGTGTATATGTTCTTAATATGCCTTTGTGCAAAGTATCTCCTTTTATAATTGTAATATAACTTATTATTTTAATGGAGCTTCCCAGCAAAAAGCATTTCACACGATTGTACCTGTATAACCGGTGTGACAATAAACATCTTGAATCTTGAACAAAGCACATATATCAACATACATTCTGCAAATTCAAAAGGACATTGAATCAGAATCACCTTTAATTATGTAGATAGATAGATAGATAGATAGATAGATAGATAGATAGATAGATAGATAGATAGATAGATAGTAACTTTATTAATCCCGAGGGAAATTCAAGTTTCACAGTTCCATAGTGCAAAACATGTTAGTAAAAAGGTAGTAAAAAAGTTAGTAGTGCAAAGTACAAAAAAATATACCAGATATAAAAAAACAAGGAGATGAAGAAAAACTGTTAAAACTGAATATAGTTCAGGGTAACAGCTGTGATACAGGATTATTAAAAAGTGAATATAGTGCAGAAGAGACTGTTAAAAATGAGGATACAAGTGTACACACAAGGAATTTGACTGTTTTTTCTCTCTCAATGTACTTACACAGAAATATACATATTGACTATAGCAAGGACAACAAAGCTGGACAAATAATAAAGAATAGACAGAACTATTATGTACACAAGTGTGTGGAAAAAAATAGGTGAAATATTAGCCTACATAATAGGCTATGTATAAAAGCACCAATGACCAACAAAATAAAAATAAAACGTCTCTTTATAAGTCAAGTGTTCTGTAAGTTGTAAACTATACAAACAGAGCAAATAAATAAATACTGTATGATTATGTAGCCTACAGTATGTACATGTATAGATGTCTATGCACGTCTGTCAACTTTATGGCAAAAGTGCCATCTCAAACTGCTCCTGTGCTGTATGCCTAACTTTGATACAGGCTAGTGTTATTGACATTGAATGGACATGACATGACATGAACTGTAATAGATTAGTTGATGGTGCGGTAGAGAGATTTTCTGTGCACATGTGACCTCTGGTGTTGAAAAAGAGACATTGCTGGTTCTTGTACATAGACTATACATTAAGTCTATGTTCTTGAAGTTGGGTTGGTGAGAAAACATGATCTGTACACACGTGTTAGCTTGTGTGATTTTGGCAGAAAATGGAGGAGTTAAATCTGATTTTTACACCTTCAGTGTGTCTCAAACATTGATCAATAGGATAAAAAAAACTTAAGTTAAACTCAATATAGGCTACATAAACAGCATGCACCCAGTTGCAAATGTATTAGGTGCACCTATCGGTCAGCCGCCTTGCAATAATTCCTACTTTTTATGAATAACACTCGGTTTTCGTTTTAATTGTTAGATATTTTTATTTTCATACCGGCCTATGGTGTACTCTCATTGGTATAAATGGTGGGGGGCAAAATAAAACAAAATACAAAACATGAACAAAGACAATATAATCCCTTAGATTGTAAAAGTTACAACAACACACATTTGGTTATATCACATTGCCATTTTTGGGGAGGATAATGTCACAATTGTGTTTTTTTACCAGTGCTCCATGATGAAAGTGCATTCTAAACAAACATAAGTAGTGGATTTAAAAAAAAAAAAAAGATATTTGCTTAGCAACTGCAAGCCTCATGATTTTAAATAAATTAAATAAAAAAAAGTAAATAAATAAACTTACTATCTTATACTTACTATCTGCAAAAAATAGGTTTCATGCATCTGCAAAACAGTAATTACAATCTCATATCTTAAAAGAGCGTTTGTCTCCAAATTGTCCTCTGAATTAAGGAGGCAAATAACTTTGGCAGCAAATTTCATCTGTAATATATTTCTGTGATATCTGAATATGTCGATGAAGATGTTTTAATGTACCTCCTCAGCATAGATAGACAGTCATGGTGTGTTGCTGCCCCCCACAGGTCTCTTTAAGCATTGACACTGATTGCTATAAAGTTTGACCTGCTATCTTTGATTTAAATCTACCAGCTGACTTGGACTGAAAGCAGTTTTCATGTGTGACATTCAGAATGGAGTTTTATTGGCTAGAGAACAAGATGCTATTGTAGAACAGTTTTAATACAACAGTGATTCAGATACAGATACATTCAGCACTAAGGTAGAGGAAACCTATGTAGGCTTTATGTTTATTGACTTTTTTATTAGCCTTTCCGGGACACTACAAATAAAAAATGCTTTTTAAAAAAAATGTTTTAAACTGCACCGAATTAAATGCAGGACACGTGGATTGATAAAATGATATTTATACAGTGTATGTAATTTAAATGTATACTGAATGTATTTGTTACATGTGTTTTTTATAATTGAGACTGGCAAAAGTCCAATAAGTTTTTATTTTTTGTGAGTAGAGTGAAAGTTCATCAGCCAGAGGGGCCTTACATGACAATGTGAGACTATAATAGTAAGTTAATATTAATATACACGTCTGTTTATTATCTTAGAGGTTAGCCTGCTCACTATTTAATTACTACATGTCTTTAGTTTTTATATTTACTCTGACAGCAGAAATGTACTACATTATTTAAGTCCAGTGTTACAATTTTGTATTACTTGTGCTTTACTTGAGTATTTCAATTTTGTGCTACTTTATGCTTCATTCCACTATATTCAGAGGATGTAGCAGTGATGTAGCTGCATTACATTTGTCTGACAGCTATAGTTCCTTGTTACTTTACATATTTTACTTACAAATCAATGATTATCTTATAAAATATGATGCACTCTTATAGAACAAACTACCCAACAGTATATCAAATAATACAAATTCTCTCCACCTTGATTAGCTACAATATTAAAATGCTGTTTACACCTCAATAATAATTATGAACATAACAGTGACAGGAGGTATTGTGCTCCGTAATGGATCCTTTGCTGATGATACTTTCATATTTTTACTATCTGAATACTTCTCCCACCACTGCCTCCTAGAGTCCAGACAAATTATCATAAAGTATGAGAATCTGTGCACCATTGTGGGTTTCACATGCGCCATATTGCGAAACCCACAATGTAATCTCTCAGTTCCTCTTGTTTGCCTTACAAATAGATGTTCTTTGAATTTCCTTTATAAAGTTAGACGAGTAGGTGAAACAGAAATGTGTTACCAGGAACCATGGGACGTCAAGCATAATAATCACCACTCTCATTAATAGACTACTTTTATTTATGAAACTGAAATGTCAGGCTATATTAAAATCAGGGAGGGGATTTTGATCTCTCAACCACAAATGCAACAGATGGCCCAATCTTGCTTTCAGCAGCCAGATGCACATCCGGTCTGTCTACATCAGAGGGTACAACCAACACTAACCACAAAATGCAAAATGATGGGTGAGTCCTACATGGTGTACATGAGACAGTGAAAAACTAAGATGTCTTGCTCTCACTATTTCCTGTTTTTGCAAATGTCATTGTGCTGTATGGTGTGCTCTTGCCTGATAATCAGACAGAATAGCCAATTTGTCTTCACTTCATCATATTAAATTAATTAGGTGATCAACAGAAAATGTATATAATTGGTTCCAATTGGTTAATCTATCTATCTATCTATCTATCTATCTATCTATCTATCTATCTATCTATCTATCTATCTATCCATCTATCTATCTATCCATCTATCCATCCATCTATCTATCCATCTATCTATCTACATTTTCCAGGGAAATATTGTAGTTTTTATTCTAACAAAAAACAAAACAACCTCGCCTACCTATCTTGTACCCTGTCTTACTATGCCAGTTTCCCTTTACTACAGTTAGGCCTATTCCAAATGTTAGGCTACATTAAAATCAGGTAGGGGATTTTGATCTCTCAACCACAAATGCAACAGATGGCCCAATCTTGCTTTCAGCAGCCAGATGCACATACAGTCTATCTACGTCAGAGGATACAACCAACTCTAACCACAAAATGCAAAATGATGGGTGAGACGTGCATGGAGTCTACATGAGACAGTGAAAAACTAAGATGTCTTGCTCTCACTGTTTCCTGTTTTCGCACAATGTCATTGTGCTGTGTGGTGGGCTCTTGCCTGATAATCAGACAGAATAGCCAATTTGTCTTCACTTCATCATATTAAATGAATTAGGTGATCAAAGGAAAATGTATATAATTGGTTCCAATTGGTGAAATACAATATCTTTGAGGTTTGGACTGGTCGTCAGATAAAACCAGCAGTTTGAAGAGATGTCACCTTGGCAAAGGCTGGATCAAACACCTGCAACTGCCCCAGTGACACCTGCATTATTATATCATTTTGAAGGCCCATCTTGTAGAGAAGCCCTGTCCTACATGAGTTAAAGTATAGTTTTAATGTATTTAATTATTATTTTTGGTTTATCTTGTGTTTACATGTAATCAAATGTTTAATCAAGAGACCACAAACTAATTACAAATTACTGACTAATGTACACAGTGCACAGAAAGTGGGAGAAACCAGGGGGTCAATAGGGGCCCACAGGTCAGTTTTGGCCCCTATAGGGTTAATCTGGCCTTGACTCTGGCTTAACAAAATTGTGAGGACATTTTTTACAATTTCTGTTCATTGAAAATACAGGCTAAATGATTAGATCAACTGATGAACTAAGGATTAATCCATAACGCAAACAGTCTTTAGTCACAGGGAATGTGGGAATATACTCACATTACAAGGGCCTCATGGGTCTTATTATACCTGATTTGAAGACCTGCCCTGCAGAGGGGCCCTGTGTCAAAATAAGACCTTCATTATTTCTGCTGATACTGTAATTGTGGATATTGTTACATTTATTTTAGAATCTTACATGCAGAAGTTACACGTGCACTCAAAAATGTACAGAAGTTACAGGCCTACTTTTGTATAATAAGCATTGGCAGTACAGAATGTAACTACATTGAATCAAGTACTGCACTTAAGAGTAATATCAGTAGCCTAATTTTGACATACTTGTATTTTACTTGAGTATTTCCATGTATGTTTCTCTACATTACGAACATTACGCTACATAACTGAACAAAGTGATAATTAAGAAGGCTGTGTCAGTGCTGGGGACTGCCCTGGAGCCCAAGTGGTTGTTGAGAGAGAGAAGGATGTTGCACAAACTGCTAAGCAATAATGGACAGCACTTCACATCTCCTGCACGATCTACTGGTCAGACAGCAGAGTGTTTTCAGTTGGAACTCCGCTGTAGTAAGGACCGCTACAGGAAATCATTGTTGGCCACAGCTATATCAATATACAATGACTTTCCTCTGTGCCGGGAGAGGAGACTTATGTTCTGAGTGGTAATGCACAAGGCATATTCTACTCTCAATTTGCACAGCAGAGATATATCTTTAATACTACTTTATTGTATTTTTTATGTCTACTATCTAGTGTAAAGTAGTTGGTATGTACATTTATACAGAGATTTGTAAATACAGTGTTTTTCATACCTACCTTGTCCATGTCTTTTTGTGTGAGTGATGCGCGTTGTCTATCTATCTATCTATCTATCTATCTATCTATCTATCTATCTATCTATCTACACTGTAAAAAAATCAATTTTTTTAACAGTTTTTTTCAAGAAATTTTACATTTTTGGTCTGTATTTCAAAATGACAGAAACAAAAGGAAAAAAAATACATGTTTCATTTGTGATTTATATGTAAATGGTCTTAGATTTACAGTATTTTTTGTAATCACAATCGTAATTATTTGTATTTTTAAAGATAATTATTCTGTTTTTTAGAGTTTTATGACTCTATTTTAACAATTAATTTATGTCAGAAGAAAAGGAATTCATGGAATTCTAAAATTATTTCTTGTAAAAATACAGATTTTTTTTGCAAAACTTCTGAGTTAATGTAAATTTGGGCTTTTGCAACGTAAAATTACATGTTTCATTTGTGATTTATATGTAAATGGTCTTAGATTTACGGTGTATGACTATTCTAACAATAAATATATGTGAAAAGTAAAATATTTCTTGTACGATTACAGTAATAAAGGCTAATTATATAAAGAAAATTACTGTTTTTTTTTTTACAGTTTATTTATGTTAATTAACGGACAGTATTTTTCTGTTTTTTAACAGACATTTTCTGGCGCCCCTGCTGCCGCAAAATTTCCGTTATTTTACACTTTTTTTTTTTACAGTGTATCTATATCTATCTATCTATCTATATATACATTTTTCAGGGAAATATTGTAGATTTTATTCCAACAAAAAACAAAACAACCTCGCCTACCTATCCTGTACGCTGTCTTACTATGCCAGTTTCCCCTTACTACAGTTAGGCCTATTCCATAAATTAACTCCTGTGACTGTAATACAATATTTTTTGCATTAGTCACTAATTGTTTCTTGGACATACAGATTCCTCTCAGATCATGTTGACTCTCTCTGTACTTTATTTAGTTACATTCAATCAGACCACCACTGTACTTCACTTAGACTACTTATTTTTCTCGTCAGGAGTTTGATATGGTTATCAGATCAATACCTAACAATATAGTGTCTTTAGCACAAAGCATATGTCTGGAAGAACTATACTTAAATATACGTCCCCTTACTATTAATGGGGTTTCTATATCTGATAGAAAGTGTACTAACGCTTTTATTAGAAATCATCTTGAACATATTACTTCTCCCATATGTAATTACAGGTGGCTATATTTCAATAGAAAACAATAGGACACTATATTTCTGTTACCTCATAAATATATCATTCCAAATATTCCAAACCCTGCCAAAGCTAATATGTGCAAGTTCTTTGCAACTGATAAGAATAGATGCACTTGTGTGATGCAGTTGTGAAGGGGAAACTATTGAACATGTGTTTGTAGATTGTTTTCATGCCACTTCTTTTTGGTTTAATTTATAGAAGAACCTTTCAAAACATTTTGAAAAAGATATCATACTAACAAAGATTGAGCTATTACTCGCTGTTAACAATTCCAATTTTTCGGCAGATGAGATTTACATAATTAATTTGATTATTATCTTAGCAAAATATTATATACATAACATGATATGGCTTAAAAGAATACTCTCCTTTTTATTTTTAAAGATATTGATTTTAAAACATATTACACACTGATTGATAACTTAAAACTAAAAAAATCTAAATTGGCTAAAACTATTAAATTGTTTAGACATTTAAATTTATTCCAATTGTTTAACAGACCCTGATTGTTTTTTGTTTGTGTGTATTTTATTTTGTTTTTATTCATCTTTTCCTTTCTTTACATTTGATTTATTGTATAATTTATTTTATTTTTAGAATATTTGTATACTGTAAAATATATTTGTAGAATCGTGATGAAAAATCTGAACATGTATATGAATCTACTGTGATGAACTTTTGAAATAAAGTATTAAAAAAAACTTCTTCTTCTACTGCTTCTGCTTCTTCTTCTTCTACATCTTCTTCATCTTCATCTTCTTCTTCTTCTCCTCCTCCTCCTTCTACTTCTTCTTCTTCTGCTTCTACATCTTCTTCATCTTCATCTTCTTCTTCTCCTCCTTCTACTTCTTCTTCTTCTGCTTCTACATCTTCTTCATCTTCATCTTCTTCTCCTCCTCCTCCTCCTCCTCCTTCTACTTCTTCTTCTTCTTCTTCTACATCTTCTTCATCTTCTCCTCCTCCTTCTTCTACTTCTTCTTCTTCTTCTTCTTCTTCTTCTGCTTCTACATCTTCTTCATCTTCATCTTCTTCTCCTCCTCCTCCTTCTACTTCTTCTTCTTCTTCTTCTTCTTCTTATTCTAATTCTTCTTCTTATGCTTCATCTTCTTCTTCTTCTCCTCCTCCTCCTTCAACTTCTTCTTCTTCTGCTTCTACATCTTCTTCATCTTCATCTTCTTCTCCTCCTCCTCCTCCTTCTACTTCTTCTTCTTCTTCTTCTTCTGCTTCTACATCTTCTTCATCTTCTTCTTCTCCTCCTCCTTCTACTTCTTCTTCTTCTTCTTCTTCTTCTGCTTCTACATCTTCTTCATCTTCATCTTCTTCTCCTCCTCCTCCTCCTTCTACTTCTTCTTCTTCTGCTTCTACATCTTCTTCATCTTCTTCTTCTTCTTCTCCTCCTCCTTCTACTTCTTCTTCTTCTTCTTCTACTTCTTCTTCTTCTTCTTCTTCTTCTTTTTATGCTTCTTCTTCATCTTCTTCTTCTTCTCCTCCTCCTTCTACTTCTTCTTCTTCTTCTTATGCTTCTTCTTCTTCTTCATCTTCTTCTTCTTCTCCTCCTCCTCCTCCTCCTCCTTCTACTTCTTCTTCTTCTTCTTCTTCTTCTTCTTCTGCTTCTCCTCCTCCTCCTCCTTCTAATTATTCATCTTCTTCTTCTTCTTCTTCTTGTTCTGGTTCTACATCTTCATCTTCTTCTTCTTCTTCTGCTTCTACATCTTCTTCATCTTCATCTTCTTCTTCTTCTCCTCCTCCTTCTACTTCTTGTTCTTCTTCTTCTTATGCTTCTTCTTCTACTTCTCCTCCTTCTCCGTCTCCCCCTCCTCCTCCTACTTCTTGTCCTCCGCCTCCTCCTTCTACTTCTTCATCTTCTTCTTCTTCTTCTTCTTCTGATTCTACATCTTCTTCATCTTCTTCTCCTCCTCCTCCTCCTCCTTCTACTTCTTCTTCTTCTTCTTCTTCTTCTTATGCTTCTTCTTCTACTTCTTCTTATGCTTCTTCTTCTAATTCTCCTACTTCTCCTTCTCCGTCTCCCCGTCCTCCTCCTACTTCTTGTCCTCCTCCTCCTCCTACTTCTACTTCTTCTCCTCCTTCTCCTCCTTCTACTTTTTCTCCTCCTTCTCCTTCTCCGTCTCCCCCTCCTCCTACTTGTCCTCCTCCTCCTCCTCCTTCTTCTACTTCTTCTTCTTCTTCTTCTTCTTCTTCTGCTTCTACATCTTCTTCATCTTCATCTTCTTCTCCTCCTCCTCCTCCTTCTACTTCTTCTTCTTCTTCTTCTCCTGCTTCTACATCTTCTTCATCTTCTTCTTCTCCTCCTCCTTCTACTTCTTCTTCTTCTTCTTCTTCTTCTGCTTCTACATCTTCTTCATCTTCATCTTCTTCTCCTCCTCCTCCTCCTTCTACTTCTTCTTCTTCTGCTTCTACATCTTCTTCATCTTCTTCTTCTTCTTCTCCTCCTCCTTCTACTTCTTCTTCTTCTTCTTCTACTTCTTCTTCTTCTTCTTCTTCTTCTTTTTATGCTTCTTCTTCATCTTCTTCTTCTTCTCCTCCTCCTTCTACTTCTTCTTCTTCTTCTTATGCTTCTTCTTCTTCTTCATCTTCTTCTTCTTCTCCTCCTCCTCCTCCTCCTCCTTCTACTTCTTCTTCTTCTTCTTCTTCTTCTTCTTCTGCTTCTCCTCCTCCTCCTCCTTCTAATTATTCATCTTCTTCTTCTTCTTCTTCTTGTTCTGGTTCTACATCTTCATCTTCTTCTTCTTCTTCTGCTTCTACATCTTCTTCATCTTCATCTTCTTCTTCTTCTCCTCCTCCTTCTACTTCTTGTTCTTCTTCTTCTTATGCTTCTTCTTCTACTTCTCCTCCTTCTCCGTCTCCCCCTCCTCCTCCTACTTCTTGTCCTCCGCCTCCTCCTTCTACTTCTTCATCTTCTTCTTCTTCTTCTTCTTCTGATTCTACATCTTCTTCATCTTCTTCTCCTCCTCCTCCTCCTCCTTCTACTTCTTCTTCTTCTTCTTCTTCTTCTTATGCTTCTTCTTCTACTTCTTCTTATGCTTCTTCTTCTACTTCTCCTCCTTCTCCTTCTCCGTCTCCCCGTCCTCCTCCTACTTCTTGTCCTCCTCCTCCTCCTACTTCTACTTCTTCTCCTCCTTCTCCTCCTTCTACTTTTTCTCCTCCTTCTCCTTCTCCGTCTCCCCCTCCTCCTACTTGTCCTCCTCCTCCTCCTCCTACTTCTACTTCTTCTCCTCCTTCTACTTTTTCTCCTCCTTCTCCTTCTCCGTCTCCCCCTCCTCCTCCTACTTCTTCTCCTCCTTCTCCTTCTCCTCCTTCTACTTTTTCTCCTCCTTCTCCTTCTCCGTCTCCCCCTCCTCCTCCTACTTCTTCTCCTCCTTCTCCTTCTCCTCCTTCTCCTCCTTCTTCTCCTCCTCCTTCTCCGTCTCCCCCTCCTCCTCCTACTTCTTCTCCTCCTTCTCCTTCTCCTCCTTCTCCGTCCCCCTCTCCTCCTCCTCCTACTTCTTCTCCTCCTTCTCCTCCGTCTCCCCCTCCTCCTCCTACTTGTCCTCCTCCTCCTCCTCCTACTTCTTCTCCTCCTTCTCCTCCTCCTCCTACTTCTACTTCTTCTCCTCCTTCTACTTTTTCTCCTCCTTCTCCTCCTCCTCCTCCTACTTCTTCTCCTCCTTCTCCTCTTTCTCCTCCTTCTCCCCCTCCTCCTCCTCCTCCTACTTCTTCTCCTCCTTCTCCTTCTCCTTCTACTTTTTCTCCTCCTTCTCCTTCTCCTCCTTCTCCGTCTCCCCCTCCTCCTCCTCCTCCTACTTCTTCTCCTCCTTCTCCTTCTCCTCCTTCTACTTTTTCTCCTCCTTCTCCTTCTCCTTCTCCTCCTTCTCCGTCTCCCCCTCCTCTTCCTCCTCCTACTTCTTCTCCTCCTTCTACTTTTTCTCCTCCTTCTCATCCTTCTACTCCTTCTTCTCCTTCTTCTCCTCCTTCTCCTTCTTCTCCCCCTCCTTCTCCTCCTCCTCCTACTTCTACTTCTCCTTCTCCTTCTCCTCCTCCTCCGTCTCCCCCTCCTCCTCCTCCTCCTACTTCTTCTCCTCCTTCTACTTCTCCTCCGTCTCCCCCTCCTCCTCCTACTTGTCCTCCTCCTACTTCTTCTCCTCCTTCTCCTCCTCCTCCTACTTCTACTTCTTCTCCTCCTTCTACTTTTTCTCCTCCTTCTCCTCCTCCTCCTCCTACTTCTTCTCCTCCTTCTCCTCTTTCTCCTCCTTCTCCCCCTCCTCCTCCTACTTCTTCTCCTTCTCCTCCTTCTACTTTTTCTCCTCCTTCTCCTTCTCCGTCTCCCCCTCCTCCTCCTACTTCTTCTCCTCCTTCTCCTTCTCCTCCTTCTACTTTTTCTCCTCCTTCTCCTTCTCCTTCTCCTCCTTCTCCTTCTCCTTCTCCTTCTCCTCCTTCTCCGTCTCCCCCTCCTCTTCCTCCTCCTACTTCTTCTCCTCCTTCTACTTTTTCTCCTCCTTCTCCTCCTTCTACTCCTTCTTCTCCTTCTTCTCCTCCTTCTCCTTCTTCTCCCCCTCCTTCTCCTCCTCCTCCTACTTCTACTTCTCCTTCTCCTTCTCCTCCTACTTCTACTTCTCCTTCTCCTTCTCCTCCTCCTCCTCCTCCTACTTCTACTTCTCCTTCTCCTTCTCCTCCTCCTCCGTCTCCCCCTCCTCCTCCTCCTCCTACTTCTTCTCCTCCTTCTACTTCTCCTCCTTCTCCTCCGTCTCCCCCTCCTCCTCCTACTTGTCCTCCTCCTACTTCTTCTCCTCCTTCTCCTCCTCCTCCTACTTCTTCTCCTCCTTCTACTTTTTCTCCTCCTTCTCCTCCTCCTCCTCCTACTTCTTCTCCTCCTTCTCCTCTTTCTCCTCCTTCTCCCCCTCCTCCTCCTACTTCTTCTCCTTCTCCTCCTTCTACTTTTTCTCCTCCTTCTCCTTCTCCGTCTCCCCCTCCTCCTCCTACTTCTTCTCCTCCTTCTCCTTCTCCTCCTTCTACTTTTTCTCCTCCTTCTCCTTCTCCTTCTCCTCCTTCTCCTTCTCCTTCTCCTCCTTCTCCGTCTCCCCCTCCTCTTCCTCCTCCTACTTCTTCTCCTCCTTCTACTTTTTCTCCTCCTTCTCCTCCTTCTACTCCTTCTTCTCCTTCTTCTCCTCCTACTCCTTCTTCTCCCCCTCCTTCTCCTCCTCCTCCTACTTCTTCTCCTCCTTCTCCTCTTTCTCCTCCTTCTCCCCCTCCTCCTCCTACTTCTTCTCCTTCTCCTCCTTCTACTTTTTCTCCTCCTTCTCCTTCTCCGTCTCCCCTCCTCTTCCTCCTCCTACTTCTTCTCCTCCTTCTACTTTTTCTCCTCCTTCTCCTCCTTCTACTCCTTCTTCTCCTTCTTCTCCTCCTACTCCTTCTTCTCCTTCTTCTCCTCCTTCTCCTTCTCCTCCTCCTCCTACTTCTACTTCTCCTTCTCCTTCTCCTCCTCCTCCGTCTCCCCCTCCTTCTCCTCCTCCTCCTACTTCTACTTCTCCTTCTCCTCCTCCTCCTTCTCCTCTTCCTCCTCCTCCTTCTTCTTCTTCTCCTTTGTCTTAGGTTACTTTATGTACAACATGTTTATACTAGTGTTTAAACAGATAAATATATATATAAAAAGAACAAGGGTGTAAATAACCAACCATTACCCGGAACATGGGCGGGTCAGTGTGACGCAGCCACCGTGTGTCTTGAGGATGTGAGCGGCTCAGCTCGGCTCAGTGTGTCGGTCCTCAGTCCTCCTCCGGAGCGCGAGAGAGAGAGCAGCCTCACTAACACTCCTCTGTCTGACTGTCTGCGTCCGGAGAGTCTAGTAGCCATGGCGTCAGGCCTGCTCTCTGTTGTTGTTGTGTTGGCTCTATCCGTGGTCCAGCTCCCTGCTGTATCTGGTAAGTTTACTTTGTTTTAAACTCTAATCTCTGCTCATTTGTCTTCTTTGTCCTCTTGTATTGTTTATTTGACCGCGTGTTAGCTCAGTTAGCTAGAAGGAAACCGGGGCTAAACAGAAACCGAGGCTAAAAAACGACCACACTCATCCGGGGGGCGCTGTCAGTGACGGTAACGGAGAGTTAAAGTCACCGTTTATTGCTCAAACGGTGTATTCACATTGTAACGGGAGCTTGTCTCTAACTTGCTAACGGTAATAGGTGAATCAACCGGACCCGGTTCATCTGATTTTATGGTTTAATGAAGGTCAACAACACACCGACAGATTTAACGCGTCAACTGGCCGTTGTCAAGGCTGTGCTAGTTCCTGTAGCCATAGCTACTGTAGCCATAGCTACTATAGCCATAGCTACTATAGCTGTAGCTATAGCTAGTGGTCAATATGGCCCAATCTGATCATTTTACATATAAATAATGTTCTGTCTTAACATGAATCATAATCTATTGCAGTATTTGTGAAGATGGACAGCTCTGACTAAATTTTCCCTCAATGATATAAATAAAGGTGGACAAAATATTATCAGTTTAAAGGGACTATTTGTAACTTTCAGAAATGCTTGTTAACAGCGACACCTGTGGCCGTTAAGTCAACGAAGGTCAGAGTCGGGCTCGCGCTTGTGCTCGCGCTAAACAGACATGAACGAGCATCGCTCAAAACAGTGAGGCGACATGAATCAGTGATGATCCTAGTGTTGGCTTTTCCTGCTTCAGCCTCCCAACCGCGGTCGGAGGGAGACACCGGCACCCAGTCGGAGACGATAACGTTTCTCGCTGCAGAGCCCCGTCACTTCACAAGACACGGGAAACCTCTGTTGGTCTGGAGGAGCTGCAGCATTTATTTCTGCACAAACGTCCGCTGTACATTCACTAGATATTCTCAGAGCTACTAACTCTCCTGCAGTGTGGAGTGAGCGCACATGCCCGCCTAGAGGTGGAGCGAGACAGCGAGAACGCACGCGTTGTGTGGGTGAAGGCAAGCAGGCAGAGGAGCGGAGATGCCGGCCACACGCGAGCGCGGATATGCGAGCGTGGTATGCGCGGATATGCGAGCGCGGTATGCGCATATACGAGCGCGCGGTATGCGCATATGCGAGCGCGCGGTATGCGCATATGCGAGCGCGCGGTATGCGCATATGCGAGCGCGCGGTATGCGCATATGCGAGCGCGCGGTATGCGCATATGCGAGCGCGCGGTATGCGCATATGCGAGCGCGCGGTATGCGCATATGCGAGCGCGCGGTATGCGCATATGCGAGCGCGCGGTATGCGCATATGCGATATGCGCATATGCGAGCGCGCGATATGCGAGCGCGCGATATGCGAGCGCGCGATATGCGAGCGCGCGATATGCGCATATGCGAGCGCGCGATATGCGAGCGCGCGATATGCGAGCGCGCATTTGCGAGCGATATGCGCGCATGGGATCCCGACCCGGTAGATTTATACGTGTAAAAAGTTACAAACAGTCCCTTTAACACAATACAATGACCATAAAGTTGAATAAACACCTGTCTATACAGTTTCAACAAAAGAAATGAACATTATAACCTTCATGAATGTAGGATTTGTTGCAGAACTGTTGTATTAGACTGCATTACACATATTAATTAGATTGTAGGGCTGCAACTTAATATTATCCACATTCTTTCTTTGTTCAAAACCAAAAGATAATCAGTTGTATAATAAAGAAAATCAGAAAATCTAAATTTACTATATAATGATATCACAATATTAAAATACAGATACTTAAATAGCAGATTTTATCCATAGCGCCCACTCTCAAACTGGTAGTGATATGATTCAGAGACATTGGTTCAGTCCTGTGGATGAAGATAAATCTGTAACCATCCACATGTCATACATTTTTATTAGGGCTGTCAATCAATTAAAATATTCAATCGCAATTAATCTTAAAGAGAGATTTGTCAAGTATTTCATTCTCTTTTCAACATGGGAGTGGACAAATATGCTTGTTTATGCAAATATATGTACTGTATACTGTATATTTATTTTTGGAAATCAATTCACAACACAAAACAATGACAAATATTGTCCAGAAACCCTCACAGGTACTGCATTTAGCATAAAAAATAGCTCAAATCATAACATGGCAAACTCAAGCCCAACAGGCAACAACAGCTGTCAGTGTGTCAGTGTGCTGACTTGTCTATGACTTTCCCCAAACTGCATGTGATTATCATAAAGTGGGCATGTCAGTAAAGGGGAGACTCGTGGGTACCCATAGAACCCATTTACATTCACATATCTGGAGCTCAGAGGTCAAAGGACCCCTTTGAAAATGGCCATTACAGTTTTTCCTCATCAAAATTTAGTGTAAGTTTGGAGTGTTATTTCCTTCTGGACAAGCTAGTATGACATTAGGGATGTTCCTAATTAACCGTTTAACCGTTAACCAAAGAAAAATCTGAAAATCCTCTCATTGGAGAAGATAGAAGTATAAAATGTTTGACAATTTTGGTTGACAAATTACCAAAACAACTAGTCGATTATAGAAATAGCTTCCTGTAAAAAAATGCTGTCCATTAATGGACTATTTGTTTCAGTTTTATTGGGTTGTTCTAGACTATCAAACTAATATATAACTCCTAAAATTAGCACTGATGTCTTTTTTTAAGTGGGTTGAGGCATATGTGTGCCGTTCTCTGGCACCTCATCACCACTACAGCTTTGTCTTCAGTGGTAGCGAGGCTAACCTTTCCTGCCCCTCTCTCCTCTCTGTCTCTGTTACAGCAAGTTACAAGGACTGTCAAGCCTCTTCTTATGAAGCATACAAGAGATGCGATATTGGATTTTGCTGTGGTTCCTGCACCCACAGATACTGCTGTACGGATAGTTTCTGGCGGTTTTCTGAGGATAAACAAGAAGACTGGTATTCCATTATATTCTATAATATACTGTATGATAAATGGCCTTTAACTACAGTTTCTCTTTGTCCCTGTGTCATTGCAGCAATTTCTGCAATGATCATGCAGTCAAGCAACAGGAAGTAGTGTCTTCCTGTGCACGACCACCGGCATGAAGCTAATATGTGACTCAATTGCAACTTGCAGCAGCAGAAGTCTCCTTTGACACAACAGATTCATGAAATATATGTTTAGCTTACATGCCTGATGTTAATTTAATCAGCAAAGAAAACAGGGAAGGGGATTTAACAAAACTGGGAAATATTCAGTATTTATGTATTATTTATGTAATTATTATATTATTTATGCATTTATGTTTCCAGTTGTGATCATTGCACAGGGGATAACGTTTACTATCATTAGTGTTATAAGTGTTAAAGGATTGACATCATTCAGCTTTTTTGTCTACTATTCTGTACCAGTAAGGTAATGGCAACATAAATATTGTTTTGTATGATTTTTTTCTTTGTTTCTTCTTTAGTGGAGATAACTTTCAGTTCAATTCCTCTCCATTGCCCATGGTCCTTGGTGTTGGTGGCTTCGTTGTCATTTTGCTCATCTTCATCTGCTGCTGTGTCTGTCCCTGCTGCTGCCTGTACAACATGTGCCGCAAGCCAAGACGTAAGTAGCCCTCCACTAGCAATTAAATCTGTGTTTTGTTGTTGGTGATGCTTTTCAGATGCAGAACTGGCGGCTCGTTCTTTGGCCACGAGTTCGTCCGCCTTGATATGTACAACTGCCAATGTTTCAGGAGCTCGAAACAGGCCGTGGTGGGATGTATTGATTTGGCAGACTTAAAGGAGTAGGCGACATAATGTGTATGCAAACATTTGTGTATCAGTGAGGCACTGACACCTCATTTAAGTCTCCATTTTTAGTTGCCATATCTTAAGCAATAGAAAACCTCTCAAAATGACCACTAATTAGGAAACATTTAAACTTTTTTTTTTTTAAATCAGCAAAGCCTCATCTTCCTTTTCTGTAGAAGGACGTAAGAAAGATGTAATTTTGCTGCCATCTTACAGTATGTGGACGGTCCAACGTTGTTAACTAAATTAACTGCCAGGATACAGAAAGATCTTAAAGGAGTAGTTTTGCATTTTTAGTGATCAGGTGTTATGAGTGACTGGTAGCAGGATTGGGCGATGTTACAATATACCAGCAGACAATATAAGTTTTGTATTGTTTACTAGTTCACCAGCCAAATCCTGATAAGTTTACATCCTGGAACTACATGAACAGGTAAACACAGGTTAACACAGAAGGGTGTTAACAAGTGTTTCAGATGAACAGAAACTTAAATAGGCAAAAGGAAAGTGAACGTAATTGCATCAATTCCCTGAAGTACCTAGATCTGTAAGGTATTTAATTCACTGGATTAGCCAAAGCAGATGTTCCCATCTGGCTATTTATCCGTTAACAGTTTCTCAATTGATTTATCATAAAATGTACTATATAATGATATCACAATATGAAAATACAGATACTTAAATAGCAGATTTTATCCATAGCGCCCACTCTCAAACTGGTAGTGATATGATTCAGAGACATTGGTTCAGTCCTGTGGATGAAGATAAATCTGTAACCATCCACATGTCATACATTTTTATTAGGGCTGTCAATATAAAATATTCAATCGCAATTAATCGCGATTGTCCATGATTAATGATGATTAATTAATGAATAATTTCATTTTTTATCTGTTCAAAATGTATCATAAAGAGAGATTTGTCATGTATTTCATACTCTTTTCAACATGGGAGTGGACAAATATGCTTGTTTATGCAAATATATGTACTATATACTGTATATTTATTTTTGGAAATCAATTCACAACACAAAACAATGACAAATGTTGTCCAGAAACCCTCACAGGTACTGCATTTAGCATAAAAAAATAGCTCAAATCATAACATGACAAACTCAAGCCCAACAGGCAACAACAGCTGTCAGTGTGTCAGTGTGCTGACTTGCCCCCAAACTGCATGTGATTATCATAAAGTGGACATGTCTGTAAAGGGGAGACTCGTGGGTACCCATAGAACCCATTTACATTCACATATCTTGAGGTCGGAGGTCAAAGGACCCCTTTGAAAATGGCCATGCCAGTCTGCATGACAGCAGAGATTCACTGGTTTCTACTTCTCAAATGGGACATGTAGCTGCATGTATAGGTTTCCTGCACACAACCAACAAGGAATAACATTTTTGAGTTGCTGTCTGTTGGCAGCTTCTCAACTTAGGTACAATGCAGTGTCTGAATTTTTGGTGTGCTTGTTTGAATGAAGAAGTCAGACTTTTGGTTTCCAGTGTGTTGGAGTATTTCTGTCTAGTTTTGAAAACAGAACTTGAGGGGACTGATTTGAGGTCTGTTGGCCCACACACCACATGACTTGTATTACTGCAGTGACTGAGTCTGACTAATAACACAGACATTGAGACACAGAACGTTCCCAAAGTCATATGCGACACTGACGACGGTTACAAAGAGGTAGTTTATTGAGGGAAGTAAACTCTGTCCAGAGCTGTGGAGTTCCTGATATTTGTATTTGTCATCATTCTGCATGCTGTGCAGGTTTCCACTTGGCTTTTTAATGATCGTCTGTGCCGAGCCGTGTATCCCGCAGGTTAATGACCCAGTGTTGTCATCTGTGATAATAGCTGTTTGGAGTTCAGGCCAAACTTGAACACTACTGTAGTTCCATTAATGGAAAGATCACACCCTAACTGAATTAATACTGCTGTTTTACAAGAGGGCCTGTTCATTTTATCATTTTATCCAGCTTTAAGACACTTTAAAACAGCTTTATGGGACTCTTTGATATTAATCAAATTTAATCAAATTATTGTTATTAAAGGATAAGTCCGGTGATATTCTATATTTTTGTTATTGTCGAGTCGACAAATCCCACTTACATACATACTTACACGCGCACGCACACACACACACACACACACATATACAGTATATATATATATATCTTATCCCTCTGTGATTAACACACAGGCATGCGCCACAGCATTGCAGGGAGTAACAGGTTTCTTAATTACCAGAAATATGGGCACTGTAGTTTATTTTGTGTCAATCACACATGCGTATATATCCTGCTGCCATAAATAGTGCACCAAACCTGTGACTAAAAATAATCCCCAACAAATACACTATTTACTCCTGTTTGACTAACATTTGCTAAAAACTATAGTGCCCAGTTGTTGAAGGAAAATCTTTGCCCTTTAAAAAAAAATGAAACTTTTTATTTACCTGTTGTTTTTTTTAATATCGCCAGCCTCAGTCTTTAGATCCTAATATAATTTAGATTAACTTATTTTTAACTTAACTTTTTTTGTTGTCTGTACTATTAACATAGTAAGTCTGTAAGTACTTCATATAGTTTTATTTACCTCACATTACAGTAATGTTCATCTTTACATCATTTCCACTAAAATCAAAGAGAACAATAAATGTTAGGTGTAAATTAGGGCTGTCAATCGATGTATTTAATTGCATGATTGTCCATGATTAATCACACTTTTTTTTTTGTTCAAAATTAACCTTAAAGGGAAATTTGTCAAGTATTTAGTACTCTTATCAACATGGGAGTGGGAAAATATGCTGCTTTATGCAAATGTATGTATATATTTATTATTGGAAATCGATTAACAACACAAAACAATGACAAATATTGTCCAGAAACCCTCACAGGTACTGCATTTAGCATGACAAATTGCTCAAATCATAGCATGGCAAACTGCAGCCCAACAGGCAACAACAGCTGTCAGTGTGTCAGTGTGCTGACTTGACTATGACTTCTCTAAAACTGCATGTGATTATCATAAAGTGGGCATGTCTGTAAAGGGGAGACTCGTGGGTACCCATAGAACCCATTTTCATTTACATATCTGGAGGTCAGAGGTCAAAGGACCCCTTTGAAAATGGCAATGAAAGTTTTCCTCGCGAAAATGTAGCGTTACTTTGGAACGTTATTTCACCTCCTTGGCGACAAGCTTGTATGACATGGTTGGTTCCAGTGGATTCTTTCGGTTTTATAGTTTCATATGTTGCTATATTCACTCTAGCTTTAAAACTGAGGCCGCTACAACCTAAAAATCACAAGTTGTGTTAATGCGTTTAGGAAATTAGTGGCGTTAAAGTTAATTTACGTTAAAGCGTTATCGTGTTAACTTTGACAGACCAAGTGTAAATATAAGCTGTCTGTGCTTGCCTGCTGTCTCTGGCACGGATACATCACACAAAGACTCTATTTTCATATTCCTGCCACAGAATTGTGGTCTGCGTCCTCGTTGCTTTATATGCAGGTATACTGTGTGCCTCTGAGCAGCATACTCTGAGGTTTAACTGCTGCAGTTGTCGTGTTCCCACAAGACTTTAAGGTTTTTGAGACACGACGTCAGAAACAAACTCAACCAGTCAGCGAAAGCCCCCCATCATTAACTGTAAGCACTCAAAAGTAAGTAAGTAAGCAAGCAAGTAGTTTTATGATCTTGGAAACACCCCAACAGGGTATGCAACCAAGCCTCTGTCTTGCATAGTCCCATCTACATCTCAGATCCAGATCATGACAAAATGTAATGAATTCTTTCTTGGCCTCTGTCCACCAAGTTTCATTCATGACTAAAGGTCTAGAGTAATCTTGCAGTGAGACAAACAAACACAAACAATGGGCCTCATGCATGAACATTTTATCCTGAACCTCTCTTACTGTTTTTATGAGGTTTGCAGATTCACCAAACTGGACAAACTTGTCGTAAATTGCTCGTTTCAGCCTTATGAATACCACCTGTTCATGAGGAGGTGCCTAGACGTGAGATTTGATCATTAGCATAATCCACGCCCCTAAAATTGCCATATAAGTCTACCTGTTCCGCTCCGTGTGTGGGGAAGTCTCATTTACAAAAATGTCGCCAAAGAGTGAAAAACAAGAATTACACACCGCAGATTTTCAGGTCCTGCTGTCGGAAATTAGCAGACAGAAAGATAACAAGTTTAGCAGAGTCATTGGGGGTGTAAGATGACGGGAAACAATTAGAAACTATTAATAGTGCAGCTGTTAAACATAACTTGTCACCAGAGCTGTACTGGGACAGAAATGAAGAGGGAATAGTTTAACATGAAGTTAAATACTAAAAAAAAAAAGCGGTACATGATTAATATAGAGGCGAAGCCCCGCCCCTTCCGGAGGACCACCATGCGACCTTACTTCGAAAAAAAATATGAATAAATGAGTGAAATACTTTTTTGATCCCGTTTGAATTGCCACATGAATCACACATATGATTTTTGTCAATTTAAAATATAATTTTGCAAGTGAAGAAAGTCGCAGTTTATTGCAAATCGTTTGAAGTATCAGACTGTGAAAATACGTCATTAGAAAGACGACACACCCAAAAGTCGCATAAGTGACGTCTCTTTCTATGAAGCTACGATGCCTGTGTGTGTTTCGCACTTGGATGTACTCGCATGAGCAACGTTGATTACCGTTCATATTTTTTCCGAAATAAGGTCCCATGGGGTCCACCGGAAGGGGCGGGACTTCACCTCTCTATAACAGGGGGATGTGACAGTCATGGAGATGTAACGAGAAAATATTATACCCTACAGTAGTTGATACTGGACAGCAACCTGCACAACAAATTGTGTTGCTGTTGTGCCAAACAAAAATCTCAAAATTTAAAGAACTAAAATCTAAATTGGCAAGCCATATATAATTAACAGAATATTATTTTTGCATTAAGTTTGTCTCGGTTATGTATTATATTTTAATGAGTTTCGGTATCGTATTTAAACTCCAAATTCATTCAGATTATGGCGTTATGATTTAAGGTTAAATTAGTTTTTTTTTGTCTGTCTGAAACACGAGTTGTGCGACACTAATTAATACCTAAGAGAAAAAGTACAAAAAAATGGGTTGATACTGAGACAACCATATTGGAAGGACGGAAAGTAAAAACTAAAACAGATACAATATAGATTGGGCTGAATATTTTTTTATATTTTCAGTTTAGTGGTGAGGACAGACACCTTTACAAACAAAGTAAGAATGCACATAAAAAAAATCGTTAAAAAAACATAAAAAAATCTTTGGCATGTGAATTCCCACGACTTATTTTTTATGAGCTTTGTGCAGTCAGAAACAGGCATCCAGCATCCTCTGTTTTCCATTACAACAGGGTGGATTTAGCTCCAGTCTCTTGAGTCCTCCAAATCAGTATTTTTTGCTGCTAGATTTCTTCTATTGTTCTCTTCTCTCCCCAGTACTCAGATTGGATATCACTTATCTATTCGTGTCCAACCTTTAACCCGCTTCTCTAAATTAATTCCTATACATGTGTATTTGTGTTGACACTCGAGCATGTACACCGTTGTAAGTAGTACACACTCTGACAGTCTACCTGTCAGTTTGGTCTTTTCAGCCAGCTTGTTCTGGTTTTGCCACGCCGTGACGAAGCTCTGGCAGAGACAGAGAGAGAGAGCGGTAGGCTAAAACACAAGTAGGAATGTGGATTCCCCAACTCGGGCTGATGCATGTTGGGATCACTTCCAGGAATGTCAGAGCTCCACCTCGTGTGACTCATTGTTTCCACGACAACCACAGTGGGGAAAACTTAAGACCATCCCACGTCATTTACAGGAAGTGGTCATGATTACACCCACTCAGTTAGGAAAAAAAAGACATGGTGGGGGAGTGACTGACACACACATCTTTCTTCCCTCAGGGGTTTTTGTTTTTTAAACAGTGCTGTCGATTTCACTTAACGTTTACTCCCTGCTCCCCTTCTGTATTTATATATATTTATAACAGTCTAGCAAGTAACAAATCATGATGAAGTTGTTTTTCAAAAGCCGTGTACATCTATTTATTGCTAACGCACTAACCAAGTCATGTTTAGTTTCCTGATAGAGAACTTGTCTTCTTAGCTAGCACTGTCCTTTACTGCCTTATGTTCAATTCTAGTCTCCTTTTATGACCATATTTACTAAGAATAAAATTATTGTGAATTACGACTTGTGTAACCTGAAAAACATGCACTGTAGGTGTGCTATTTTCAGTCCTGAGTACTGTCTGCAGGTCTTCCTTTCAGGCTGCATACGGCCTCAACAACCACAACCAATAAGATAGGGCCAAGCCCCCAGGAAGAACGCTGGTGGTTGATGCCAATTTTCGTAGTGGCCAAAAGGCGGTACTACAACTTTTTTGTCCGTCTCTTGATGCCATTGGGCCCAAAATCGCTTTTTCCCATAGACTTACATTGGGAAAGAGACGTCTATAACTCAGCAAAGAAAGTCCATAAAGCCCACACTGCTGCTCATAAAGCTCAATTTGTGTGACAAGGTAATAACTGAGGTTGGACCCAATGAATGTGTAAACATTTTTGTTTGGATTTTGGCAACTGGACAGTCAGAGGAAAGTGTTGAGGGATTTTAGAGTGTAAATGAAACTGTACTAAAACACTAGTTTAAAAAAAACAACCTTGAGTCCCTGTATCCCCCTCCTGTGTAAAATGCATCATTATCTTGTGACACCAAATGAAGTAGCATTCATGCAACAGGAACATTTATAGAAGCTTATTGACTTTATGGGCGTTTTTTCAGTCCGCCTTTTTTCAGAGTCACTGCACAGTTTGCACAGTGGATAAAAACAGAAGTGATGGTCTGAGTTAAATCTTGCTGCATATTTGTGGATCACACGAATGTCTCCTTTGTATGAAACATGAACTTCCTTTTGTTTAAATGTTGAAATCCTTTGTTCTTTCTATTATGTAAGTGTATTTCTTAGTCTCTGTGGTGGTGGTGGTGGTTATGCTCTGAAAATGAATGCTGGTTAACCTTGTGACTGATACTTAAGCCACAATATGATCTTTTTGTGATGTTAAACATTTTGCGATATGCTGAGTTTTGCGATAAGATATATTGTGATTTATTATCTTTTTTTTCAAATTCAAATGCAGTTTGTCAACATCTGTTTTATCTAATAAGATACAGTTTTCACTCTGTTCATCTCAGAGTTTTCATTCGCATATCTTGAGGTCAGAGGTCAAGGGACTCCTTTGAAAATGGCCATGCCAGTTTTTCCTCGCCAAAATTTAGTGTAATTTAACATTCTTCCCGACAAGCAAACATGACATGGTTGACTGAGACTGAACCCGCTACGACGCCTGAAAGACAGATTAGCGTCCGTCGGCTTGTTAAGCGGTTAATAGTTTACATAATAAAAGATTGATACTTGACGTCTGTGTATCGATGCAATATTGCCACGCAAAATATCGTTATACTATTCTGTATCGATTTTTTTTTTTCCCCCACCCCTATTCAGCATGGTTGTATCCCTCCACTTCAACTGAAACTAAGCCCCTGCCTAGCTTATATTATCTGTATTTCTCATCCGTTTCTGTGTTGTTTGCTTTCAGCTGTGATAGCTACCTCCACCCACACCACAGTGGTCACCACCGCTCCTCAGCAGTACCCCCAGCAGCCAGCCGCAACAGCTAGGCAGCCTCAGTCCTACCAGGGGGGCCCGTATCAACCTACCTACCAGCCCGTACCGGTGCAGCCGGGTTATGGAGCTCAACCCATGATTCAGGGCTACCCAGCTCAACCCATGCCTCAGGGCTACGGAGCTCAGCCCATGCCAACATCACCCTACCATGGACAACAGTTCACCGCAGGACCGCCACCAACATATCAGGAAGCCAGTGAGTGTGGATTTTTAATAACCTAGACAAAGAGTTACAGTTGGGATTGTACAACTTCCCTTTATAACACCCTACCAGTATTCATTTAGTCAACAAACTCTGGAAATATTTCTCGACTAGACGCTAGCAAAAAAGTAACCTTTGAAAATGAGAACTATGAGAAAATCAGAACTGTCCTCGACCGAAGGTATTCTTAGTTGACTAACACTACAATTTTGTAATTACTAATAGATTAGTTGATCTGTGAAACTTTGTTTCTCCACAAATAATCACACAAAAGCACCACTTTAAATCTTGTGTTTATCAGAGATGTGCTCATAAGTTTCTTGGAAATAAGTCATTCAGCATAAAGAAGTATAAAAAATTACTAAAGATATCTTAGTTGTCTAAGACCAAAACAATCAATTAGTTGATTGATCAACTGAGAGGGGGCAGCCTTAGAGGAAATGTAATACATTTTTTCTTTTCAAACATCCATAACTTGGGGATGATAAACTGGATTAGACTAAAACTAACAAAAATCGAAATTACTTAAATTTGACTAAAATTTATAAACATTTTTGTCAAACAACTATAACTAAAAGTAAATCAAAATCAGGTCTCAAAATTAAAACTGCACCTTTAATGAACCAGCTCACCTTTAATGATAACCACCTTTTTAAAGGGGACATATTATGAAAATCTCCCTTTTTCCAGTGCTTGTGCACATACATTTGGATATCTGGAGTGCCTACCAACCCACAAACTGTGAAATAAGACAACCCAGTCAGTTATTGTGGGCTGCTTAGATCAGAAAACATGTGATTCAACAAGCCATTCAGATTTGGCTCCCTGTCCCCTGGCGTGAGAACTACCTTTGGAAAGGTGCACCATTATTTCACTTCTCTTCTTTTTTTTTGGGAGGGGTTCTTAAAGAGACAGGCGCTAAAACAGACCGTTTCAAACAGGGTGAATACAGGTAAGGTACGTTTCTCAAAAGGATCAGCAGGAAATGGACAGAAATAAAGTTGATGACTACATAGTGAAAC
This sequence comes from Sebastes fasciatus, assembly GCF_043250625.1. Taxonomy (NCBI): domain Eukaryota; kingdom Metazoa; phylum Chordata; class Actinopteri; order Perciformes; family Sebastidae; genus Sebastes; species Sebastes fasciatus. The sequence goes on along the minus strand of NC_133795.1, from coordinate 31,383,910 downwards.
ACCCAGCATACTATAGAAAAGCACCCAGACACTGTAACTTTAAAAAAAACAAACATGTAATGCAATTTTGTTGCTTCAGAATAGCTACAGATGAGGGGGAATAACACCTGCTGGTATAAAGTTGGGTCATGTCTGGGTTTTGTAAAATAGGAAATGAAACGTTTATGGTTACTTTGTTTGACAGAACAGAAGTTGTGCTTTCATGTTCATGCCATGTTTTTCTTTCTGTGTGCAGCCGGCCCTGGCTTCCCTCCCGGCGCGATGCCTTACAGCCAGGCTGCGTTCGGTCCCGGCCAGCCACCGTACCCTATGCAGCCTCCTGGCCAGCCGCAGCCCCCTGGCCAGCCGCAGCCCAAAGGTCCAGTCCCACACACAGACTACTTAGCCCAGCCAGCATTCAACCCGGATTTTACTGGATAATGGACCGCAGTGCCACGCTCTTAGCCACTTTAAACGTGCTGCAACATTTTTCGAACTTGGCAGAACTGGAAATTTTTGTAATCTGAATCAGAAGATGCAAATTGTCTCTGAGCGTCTTGATTCATGTCTTTTGGTGGTGAAATATGAGAATGTTATGACACATTTGAAACCATTGTAGTGCATCTGTTCTGTCGAAAGAGTTGCCAAGTAAAAATGTTGATACCTCTCGGCTCGCATTGCATGGACTTACAATATACAAGTGGTGAGATTGTTTTTTATATATTTCTTAGTGGCTCCTTCTTGGTCATCTTGGTAAATTACACATAAAACCACTGAGTGCTTTGGCATTTTCCAGCCTTGTGAACATGCCTCAACACGTCCCTCCTAGTCCCCGCCGGCCGAACCTGCCCGACCTCTTCCTTCACCGTCTACAGTGATAGCAGTCAGACTCAGTGGTCAAACTTTGGAGGTGTTTTGGTGGCCATAATCTCATTGCTTTCTGCCAATTTATTTCAGACCGATAAAGTGATTTCAACCTTTTTTTTTCTCCATGTACTTTATAATGCTGTATATGTGTTACTTGGGAACAAATTCAAAGTGTGTGGTACGTCTCACTTGAGGATTTATCATGGACAGGAAGCATGCCATTGTCAGTTAGTTGACTAACGATGTTCAGGAAAAAGGGTCTAATTTTAACCCTCCAGCAAAAGGGAACGTTCATCATGTCAGTTGAACAGAAGAAGCCTCGTTCACAGGGAAAGTTTTGTGTGTTCGTGTACACAAAGTTTTATTTCTCCTTCTTTGCTCAGGTTGTTTTCATTCATTGTTTTCATGTTACAACGCGTAAGTGAGCAGAAATGCATCGGCAGCTTTGAATGAAATAACCAAAAGAATTTTTTTTTTTTTCTTTTTTATCAACCAAACATCCACAAAAAATGTTATACTTACAAAAATGCAGCAAACAATTGTGCCTTCTTAGCCACATTACTTTTATCAAACTTAAGTGTGCATGCAATTTACAACAATTTAAAACCACATTTTCTAGTTTTTCACGCACGTTTGATTTGTCTGTTTCACATAGCGTTGTGTAACTTGTTACTTCAACAGGCCACATTATTTTGCAATATGCAGCCTTTCAATTTTAGTTCCATACTGTGCATGTTATGAATCTTTAAAGGTCATCTTTTTTTTAATTTATTCAGTATTGTGTTATTTCCCCTGTCCAGTCTATTTTCTTTCTGGAAAGTGTCCTCACCATTGCCTTTATTAGACTGCCCCAGCATAGCAGTATAAGTAGTCTGTTGTGTTTTATCTAAAAACTAAACCAATGCGCCTTCCTTGCTGTGCTTTGTCACCTCTGCTCTCTGCTGACTGAAATGACTTGAAAACAGTTTTGCTAAAGTGACCTTTTTTTCTTATGAACCAGCTGAACCTGGAGAAGTAGAAGTACAGTCACAGCTCATGTGACGAGTCATCTTTTTAGCCACCCTGATTTTTCAGCTTCCTCTCTTTAGGTCAAAGAACATAGTACCTAATATATTCCATTTTAGTATCACGGTTACAGCTTTCAGACTGACCCTTCAATCACATCCATGCTGTGGCTTATTTTATTTTACCAGCTGACGTGAGACACACCAGCTAATAAAAGGCCTGATGTCCTCACATATCTTTGTAATTTACAAAAAAAAAAGTTAATTTGTGAGGAATGTGCATGCGTTCTTACATCGACCAAGCGATTTGTGATTTGTGTACTTCCTTGTAGGCTTGCCCTTATTGTGAAATCTGTCTTTATAAATGTGTTCTGCCTGTGATTTCAGTCCTTTGGCCAGTGTTGTTTCTTCAAGATGACTTTGGTTTGAGTGTTTGTGTGTGTGGATTATAGCCATCTGTGTTCTTTGTGAAAGACAAACCAGCAGAGATTTTACTCTTGTTCCATCTGTTTCTCATCCAAGAATATTTGTCATTGATGCTATACTTTGACAATATATGTACATTACTTTTATTTTGTTAAAAACCCACCACTTCCTCTGCAGAGTTCAATAAAATATATATTTTCTGTTTTGCCCCAACTTTGAGTTATTGAATTTTCAGAATAGAAGAAAATAACTCAAAGTACACTTGTGTCTACACTTAACGCCACGAAACTACAAATTACTAAATAAGTGAATACATAACAAGACTAAGGCAAAACATATATCAATTTAATTTACGAGTGGCTTTACAATCTGTCCAATATATGACACCTATATTTTTTCTTTAGACCCTCAGATAACAAGTCTGAACAGCCGTGCTAGCTGCTCTGTGAGGCCGTGCTTGGGATGGTGATGATGGTGTTAAATTAAAGTTAGAAGATAATGAGAGCTATTACAATTCACCCCGAGGGGAACATGAATGTCTTCACCAAATTTCATGGCAATCCATCCAATAGTTTATGAGATAGTCTGGGCTAGCATGGCTAAAAATAGAAACTGAAGAAATAGAAGTGTGTGAAGAGGGTGAGTTTAATTATCCTGCAGAGCCTTAGCCAAGAATAAGAACAACACACCTGTAACATTTTCGTTTTTCACAAATTTGAATGAGCTAACCTGACAACCATGACATTACCTGCATAAATATGCATGACAAGTATCTTAATAATACATTATATCATCAAGCAAAGTGTCCTGCATTTTGTTCTTATTGCAATCTGAAGATATATTATGTAAAACCTTAATAAAAAACTACCTAGAAGACTGAAAAAATAGTAATAAAATAATATGTTATACCTGTCCCCACTCTCTACATCACTTCACCATGAAATATAATAATTAAAATCCTTCAGAATTTTTTTAAATTATTATTATTATTGTGTGACTATTTCTAATTTAGACACACAAATATATTTTCTCATTGGAAATTCACAATATGTTAAGTTAAAATACACATTTTAGTCCTCATGTCCTCATGTTTTCACTCAGTCCTGTTAAATTATCACATTATTCCCCCCTCTAAAAATGTGGGACATTACACAAGTCACATGAGCAATAGGAAGTTGCATCATTTGAGTTTCCTGAAAGTCATGGGAAGAGTCATCTCACTCTTCTTTTCTGTATTTTTGATCATATAAGTATGACTGAGAATGTCAATCTCAACATTTAGTCCTGTTACCTAAATGATTTCGTAGATGTTATGTTTTTCTTTTTAAGAGTTTTGGTAAACCACTAGGAGGTGCTAATGCTATTAGTATTGATGCCATGTGGCTACATTTAATATATGCTGTGCTAAAACCTCAGTCATGTTACTATATGAACCATCTTACATTTAGAAAATCCATGAAAAAAATAAATAAAATAGCCTGAGCTTTACCATTACACATTTTTAATAGTTAAACATATAGTATGTGTTATTAGATACAGTGCTGAAAATGAAGTTTAATTTTGAAAAGTTAGGTACAACATGCAAATGGCCCTAAATGTATGTATGAAGTGGCTTCTTAGGCCTGCTAGTCCATGTTGAGGTAACCACTAAACATGTGTTTTAGTAAAATTAAGTAAAATTATTATTATTTTGTTTTACATTTACTGAGGGCGTGGAGGGGGAAGTTGGGAAATGTGTAAAGTGCCAAAGTGTCAACAGACTGTTCAAGGGAGAGTGGGTGGAGGCAGAAAACAACCTACTGGTTCGAGCAAATTTGGGTGGAGTTGACTTTTTTTGCACATACAGTATTGCTTAACTCCACAGCTAAATAAACTGAACTTAAGAAGCTAAAGTATACTACCAGTGGCCTGAGTTAGGCACTGGTTTCAATTTCAAGGGTTTCCTTTATTACCATAAAGGGAATTCATGTAAAAAAACAAACATTTTACTTAATTTGTGCAGCTTAAGGAAGGTGAATCATAGCCAGTGTGCAAAAAAACAAACATTTTTACAACATTTAAAAGCTTGGCCTGTTGTTTGTCTGCATTGTATTTAGTGTTGTAACACAGTTTGTATGCTGCCGTCTTGGCCAGCTCGCATAATAAGAAAAGTAGCCGCACTAAGAATCACAACCAAACAACATTTGTTTATATGCAGGACTCCCTTTTGCAGAAATGTTTCATTGAGCTGCAAGTCCTTGTCACGTTCTGAGGAATGCTGTTGGGCTACTTGATTTAGGGTGGAACAGACAGACAGGTTGAAACAGTAGTCAGACTTCAGAGTCACAGTCATTTCCTTATCGCACTTCATCATAGTAGTTATGGTTTCAATAGTCTTGTCCAGCGTTGTGTGTGTCCTGTGGGTGATCCTGCTCCCGGTTGCCTCGGGTGAGTTCAATTTTGTTGTTTTTTCTACAAGTATAGGATCTTAGGACTTCCTCAGTCATATGCAGACATCACATAATGCAACCGATATGACTCAGTCAAGTTAAATCAGGTAATATCAGGTGCCACAGTTTCATAACTTTGATTTTACTTCTCAGTGACACTTGTTTTGAGCTTGTATGTACATGTATGTTTAGTTTAGCTGTATGTTATACTGTAACTGCTTAATTTCTCGCCCTCACAACTCTTCACCACGACCCTGTGTTTTACATGTTACAGACGATTTCTGTGGCGCCTTCATAGACACAAGTGGTCGAACCCATCCAGCTCAGACATGTGGCTCTCAGTTCTGCTGTGGAACCTGTGCGAGCAGACGCTGCTGCAGTGACAGGCAGTACCGGCTAACTCTAGATGCACAAAGACGCTGTGCTGGGAGGTGTGAACCTGTTTTGAACCTGTGTTTAAAGGGGACCTATTATGCTTTTGTGTTTTTCCCCTTTCCGTTAGTGTGTTATATAGTTTTTTTGTGCATGTTAAAAGTCTGCAAAGTTACAAAGCCCAAAGTCCACGCCAAATGAACTGCCTGAAATGCCTTGATTGAAGTCCCGCCTTTTCTTGCGTAATGTGGTGACGTCACCAAGTAACACACTTTGCCTAGCGGCTAGTTTGGCACGCCCTCAAACAAAACTAGAGAGAGCGGAGCTGGAGGGGAGTCCAAAGAGTTTGGTTCGATTGACTAATCACAACAGTGGGCCAGCTGACCAGTCAGAGCAGACTGGGCTTTGCGGGGCAGCAGCTCAAACAGAGCGTTTCAGACACAGGGTGAAAACAGGTGCTGCAGCACAGCCAGTATGAGAAAAGTAAAGCGTTTTTGAACATTAAAGCATTCACACATGTTCTAGTAGAAACCCAAAAATACAAGTATACACCTGAAAATAAGCATAATAGGTTCTCTTTAAAAAAAAAAAAAAAGTACAGTTACAGTATATAACAAAATCAGCATTTTAGAAGTTGAAATTAAAATGCCTTTTTTCTGTGTCTTCCGCCCCAGGCCTACTACTACTAACAATGACAACAACAATAATAACAAAAAAAGCAAACTGGCTACACTTCTTGGAAGCATCTTAGGGTCTATTTTTCCCATTATCATCTGCGTGGGTATCATCATCTGCTGTTTTGCTCCTTGCTGCTTGATCTACAAGAAGTGTCGAAAAGGAGGCAACCGAGGGTCCCACAGTAGGACACATCTTTGGTTTCTGTTTATTTTGTGCAGGCAACAGAGTCTAAAACTTTGTACTATATTGTATATGCAAGCGATTACTAACTCACTAACATATTGTATCTTGTTTGTTTATTCTGTATTCAACATCAAATCACTGTTTTACTGGCGGTTATGTGTCAGATTCTTGCTGGTCTGCACCAGTTGCCAGGCAGCCAGTAACTTCCTAGTATTGCCACTGGTTGCCTGGCAATTGGTTTTCATCAAACAAATATCTGGCACATAACAAAGCCCATAAAAAACAAGATGCAATGTGTTAATTAGTGAGCTTTAGAGGAGCCAACCAACTCTCAGCAAGAAGGCGAATAGCATATTTTCCAACATGTCGAACCTTTCCTTCAAACAAAAACTTGATCTTGTTTCATTGTTGTGTCACAGTTTGTGTGAGAATTGGCAGGCCTACCTTATTTTCAAACCAAACTCAGTCTATGACTTTACCTCTAGCTCCGAACACCACCGTAATCAACGGGCCCCAGCAGCCATTCCCACAACCCCCAGCAGCCCCTGGATATCAGCCCGCAGCAGCCCCCGGATATCAGCCGTCTCACCCAGGCTACCAGCCCGTACCTGTCGATCCTGGATTCGGAGGCCAGCCAATGCCTACAGCACCACCATCATACAGTGAGTCATTTCATGACATTCATAAACTAAGCAGTGACTCGTACATTTTCGACTGAACCCAGAGAGTATACAGGTGTAGCAGGCTTTGTGTGTATCAGTTTGTACTTTGATTTACAGATACAGTATTTATATATTTAAATGGTTGTCATCTGATTCCCATTAACAAATCAGTGTTGTTTCTTACTTACTGACAGCAATAAGATTTTTGAAATAAATAAGTCTGTTGATATTCTATATTATTTACAGTCAACAAGTCAGATAAAAAGACCAAAACTAACAATGAACTGATCTTACTAATAAGTATTATGTGCGTACCTAAAGCTTCTTAATCCTCTGTGCTACCAAGTACATTAGAAAATGTCTGGTTCTTTGATAAAATGTCAAAGGTACAAGTTATGGTAGAAGTTAACCGGACTCCAAGTGTGCATTTTGACAAGAAACATAGTCAATTTATTTATTTATTTTACATAACATAACATAACATAACATAACATAACATAACATAACATAACATAACATAACATAACAGTAAAACAGTTCACTTTTCATTTCTGGGTCAATTTAGGGTGAATTCAGATACTATGTTACTGCGTTTTGTTTACATCTGCAATGATGAAGCATTTTGGATTCCCTACCACTCTGATTTTGCTCCTCTGACAGGCAATGGCAGCCGAGGCTCATGGGTATTGTAGTATTTAGACTTGTCCATCATGCCAAATTGACGGACAAAACCTAGGCTACACTCCAAATTGCATACTGTACAGTACATACTGCATCTGCCCTTACAAAGTACGTACTGCTGCATGCAGTATGCATACAATTAGGACATACTTCATCATAGCATTGCACCTTCAACTTTGACCTTCTTGCTCATATATCCACTGTGCAGAGGATTGTGAGTCAGAATAACCAGAAAAGCCTGCTGGCTTGCATACTGCAAAATACGACCGGATATAGGACATCCTGGTGTTTTGGCATACGGCATTTGACATACTATGTATTGGGACATATTAAATCTTTTTCTGGCATACTAAATAGTATAGTAGTATGGGTATTGGAACGCACAGATAATTTCTCAGAAAGCAAACTGAAAATGATTAAAAGTAGTAAGATTGAGCATATCGTTTAAAGAAAACATTGAAATGGTAATACAGAATGAGGAAAATCACTTTTTGGAATGAGCAGCCTCTCCCACACAGGAGCCACACCTTTGTACTGGGAGACATGTTCCTTCCTATACCATGAACACTTGAGTCTGTCTCACACATACTGACCTGCAGCTGTAAAAACTCACAAGAGCACCTCCTGGTGAGCTAGAGCTCCTGATGGAGTGTTTGCTAAAAACAGACCGGATAGGGAAGTCTTGTCATTGGAAATGTTGACAGTTACAAAATAAAGAATAACACCAGTATTGTCCTTTCATGATTATTGTTACAGGCCAACATCTTATTTAGAAAAAAGAATAATTGGGAAAGCAACACAATTTTTTTCAGTAACAACAAACCAAATAATGTGTTTTTGTCTTTTTAGATCCAGCCAATCCTGTACCAGGTGGATACCCTGCAGGGCCGCCGATGGGACCCTACCCGGGTCAGCCGATGATGCCCTACCCGGGTCAGCCTTATGCAACGCCCTACAACCCCTCTTATACCGGACACCCTTAAACCGGACAGCTTGCTGGACCAAAGCACTGCATGTTTGAAAACCCTGGTTGCACCATTCTCATGGGAATGTGAAATGTGTGGATGACATTGTGTCGATACAGTGGGAACCATCCTTTGCAGGATGTCAATTTAAATATATCTTAGGAAATCTTTATTTTTCTAATGTGTCCACAATTTAAACTACTAAAATGTATTGCTCTATCTTGCTGCTGCTACTTTTTATGGGTTAAAGTTTATGAATAATAGCTTCAGTAATGGCCATTTGTTTAGCAATTTATCCAATTTTAAAATATGGCCACTTTTAAATGGAAGAGTTGAATGTTGAAAAATGCTGAGTCTCAGAAGATAAATACAAGTATCAAAACACACATTTCAGAGAGAAAAGAAATAAAAGACAACAATATTATGAGAAAAATACAAATACCTTGGCACAGCAGTTAAGGGGATAGTTATTCTGAGAATTCTGTATTTATTAAAAATTCAGAGTCATTCACATTTTCTAAACAAATTTACTTAAATTGTTGCGCTCAGACTTTGTTTATTCTTAACAGGAGTTTTGGGATTTTCCTCCTATATGAGGCACTTTATTGAAAATGTGTTTTTTTTAATAAACTCTATCTGCCACTAGAGGTCGACTCTGCCTCGCTTTTATTTTGTATGGAAGGGGGTAACAGTGGGATACTGTATGCTTCATGGAGCTACCAACTTGTGTTATCAAGCATATTGTTTTACATGCAAGACAATAAACCTGTGACTCTGTTTTGTCACATTATGACATTGAAATCACATTTGCTGTATTTTAACAACTTGATGTACACAAACTTTTAGGGATGATTGAAGACTATAAACTATGAGTCGGGTATAATAGAAAGGCTTCAACTCTCTAATTGGTCTGAAGTTACATGTAAAGGTAAATAAAACCTTATTTACAAATACAGCTGAAATGATTAGTCGGTTAATCAATTAACCGATTGACAGAAAACTAATTGCGAATTATTTTGATAAGTCATTTTTCATGCAAAACTATTTCATGATTCCTCCTGTGAGGGTTTGCTTCTTTTCCTTTTAATAAATTTACAATCATTTTTAATAGGGATCCGACTTTTTCAGTCCCGATAACGATACCTGGGCTTTGGGTATCGGCCAATACCGAGTACCGATCTGATACCAGTATTTAATTAATACTCTGTCTGCCTCACTGTGCGGAAGTGACTGGGTCTGGGATCATTTTTTTATGTGTAAGGCAACGTCAGGCCTGACTTAAACATTGCTTTCCTAACTTTGTAAAACAAAAAGGAACAAATAAATACATGGAAATAAATTTACTGAATTGATATTTATCATTATAATTATATAAAATAATTAATTCATCATAAATCGTACACCAGCATTTTTGTAAAAAATCTCCAAAATTATCAGGAATTACTATTCAAGTGTAAACCTTTTTAATGCAGCAACAAATTGCTCAAAACTTACACGGGAATTAAAATGCCAGTATATAATGTACAGTACATACTGTAGTATATAAACGAAGAAGTGAATTGAATAACTCGGCCCCGTTGTCATCGATATCTGATCCAGCTATTGGGAAGGCAACACTTTAGGATCTGAGACCTTGTGACTGGTCACTATTTTCTTAATTTTTACAAACCAAGCAATCAATCGATTAATGGAGAAAATAATCAGAAGATTAATCCAGAATTAAAGAAATCATTAATTGCAGCATACAAAATAGAAAAAATAGCTCCACCTAAACCAACTACGACAGCAAAACCCTGCTTTTATAGAAATGTATGAGTAATAATAATCTAATGCTATAATATACAGTAACAGTCACAGGGGGACATTTTTCTGTTTTGAGTACTTATATTTTTAATACTTAAGTACATTCTCCTGATTACACTTGCATACTTCTATTTTAGTAACATTTTCAATGCAGAACTTTTACACA